>NW_026975046.1:212500-812500 GCF_030014295.1 Loxodonta africana
AGTCGTGCGAAGGCTTTTGTTCATCTGGCTTTAGCCAATGGGTCCATCGCCTGGTGCCCCTGGTGCCTCCGGGGGCAAGATCGAGGAGCCTCCAAAGGATCAGGCACCCCACGACTTGAAGATGCACAGTCAGCGCTGCGTCCATGTGCTAGGTCCAAGTGTCCCAGAGTCTTATCTTTCTTCCCGCGTTCCTTCGGCTCCGGAACACCGCGTCGTGGCTGTCCAGCATCTCTTTCCATCGTACGGATTCGTCCTCAAGGGATAGATGCCTGGATGTGGGTTCGGTCAATCTTGCAGCGCGTCAAGCAGAGCCCGAAAGTCAATGTCGCCGAGGGAGAGTTCGAGTTGTGGAGGGTCCTCCTCCTGTGGATCCGCGTTCAGAAAGGTTTGGGACTTTCCCTGCAACTCCGGGGCGGAGAGGAGTTCATCTAAAAGGCTCTCGGTTTCCTGGCAGTCTTGGTCTGGTGGATGAGATGACCCTTGAGCCGATTGTGCCGGCTCCGGCCACAGGTGTGCCTCGGAGTGTCCGGGCTGCTGGAGTGTCTCTTGGCTGGGTTCCCATCGGGCAGTCACACCCTGGGCCACCTCACAGCCCCATTGCGTGAAGGGAGCTGTGACTTGCTGAGCCGGAACCTGCCCTTGCGTCTTTGAATCGTCAGGCCGAGAAGGGTCTTGGGCGAGCCACCCTGCCGAGACAGCGTGTTGGTCGCGATCCTGGTCATTTCCTGGGTATTGGGGCCAGAAAGGAGCCTGAGGGTCTGACAGCCTGTCTCCCACAGTGGGTCCTGTTGGCGATTGGTTCAGGTGTGTCCCCGGCGCGTGAGAGGTCTCTGCTGTCTTCTTCACAATCAGGGCGGGCTGGTCCATCACGACACCTGGTGCTTGGCCGGCACAGCCCTGGGTGGGTTCCGAAGGAAGAAACGGTGGACGGGACTCAGTGAGAACAGGTAGGATGGCTTGGTTGCTGCTGGAAGGATGGGAGGGTGGGCCGAGAGGGTAGGTGCTCTGTACAGAGGACAGGTCGCTCTGGTCAAGTGGAAGCGTGGCCGCAGGAGTCGGGCTGTCTGCCAAGGACTTCGGCGGTGCACTCGCGCTCTGCACCGGCTTCCGAGCTCTTCGGTTCTGAAACCATACGTGAATTCGGGATCGCGGAAGGTCAGTTCGTTGAGCCAGTTCTTCCTTGGCCTCGTTACCAGGGTACCGGTTCTTCTCGAAGGCCTCGACTAGGAGACTCGTTTGCGATCTGGTGATGCGTGTGCGTTTTCGCCTGGCCGCTTTGGGGAAATTTTCCGGAGACCAAGGCTGAGGCTCTCCCTGTCCCTGGGACGGCTCTTCTTCAGAGGCCTGTCCAGAGGCCGAGCGGCTCTTCCTTAGGTGACCTGCTCTGCGGTTTCCAAACCAAGTCTGAATGCGATCCTCCGCGATGCCGGTTTCTCTGGCGAGTTCTTCTCTGGTAGTTATACCAGGGTAGGGGTTCTGCTCAAACGCTGCTTGCAGGGTCTCTCTTTGACTGGGCTTCAAAACCAACCTCTCTCATCGGCCTCGTGGATTTTGAGAGCGACTCGAAGGGCCGGTCGGATCCATCGCGGCAAGTCAGCCGGACTGCACGGAGACTCGCGGCCAAGTGAACAGCTCCCGGAAACGCGGGACTCAGCCACGCCCGGAATGCTTTGCGCAGCAAAGGAAGGCCCCAAGGCCCCTGTGGGAAATCACCTGACCCACCGGAGTCCTTCATTAAGTACCTGAGGCCTTGGAGGAAAGCGTTGAAGGGCAAGATGACTCACTCCTAAGTGGAAGTAGAGATTTTATCAGGGGATTTGGCAAAGGTCGTCCTATTAGTGTGTTGCGTCAGAGGAATGCATTTCCAATGGAAGGATTTTCCGGCACCTTGTCAGGTCGGTGGGGGCTGGGGGACCGGACTGGGATTCCCAGGCGCCTTAGTTCGCTGGTGCCGCCCTGACAGAACTAGCACCCGTGCGTGGCTTGGACAAACAGAAATGTATTCTTTCACAGTCGACCAGGCGACGAGTCCCAATTCAGGGCGCCAGCGCCTGGGGAAGGAGTTCCCTGTCTGTCAGCTCTGGGTGAAGGCCCTAGTCATCAGTCATCTTCTGGTCTACGAGCTGCTCAGTGCGGGGACCCGAGGTCCCAAGGACGCGCTCTGCCTCTGCCTCTTCTTCCTTGGCGCCCAGTGGTCCCTCTCCTCTCTGCTAGCTTCTCTCTTTTCTGTCTCATAAGGGACTGCCTGCCCATACAACCTAATCCTGTACGTTGCCTCCTCCCTCATTGACATAACCGCCGCCTGTGCTCCTGCCTCATTAACATCATAAAAACCATCACAGAGGGTAGGATTTACAACCCCCGGGGTAATTAGGACAGATCACAAATCCCAGAAGGACCAGACAAGTCTGGGAATCCTGGATTCCTTGGATTCTCAGGCTGCCAAGGGTCTTGACCCCGCAATCCTGCCAGACGGTGAGTTGATTGTGATCCTAGCGATATCCCGCCTATTAAGGCCAGGAGGGACTCTGAGTTTCTGATAGCCTCTTTCCCACAGACGGTTCTATTGGCGGCAGTTCTGCGCCTCCCCCAAGGTGGTTGCCCCCACCCCGCCCATCGCCTTAGCAGGATGAGCTCCCTGCCCCGCTGGCTGGTGCGCCTACACATCCCGCCGCTAGTGGAGCTGGGTTGGGGCTTTGGGGGGAGGGCGGGCCCGGCGGGTACCCTTGCGTGTGCGGCCCACGCCCCTCCCTCCCGAGTCCTCTCTCCGTCGCCTTCTCTCTCTCCCCCTCGCGGGTTGGCAATGCCTGGATAATTGGACAGAACGCACCGTTGTACGGAGGGTTAGTCAGGATTCTTTTGACACAATCATTGTCCCATTCCGCGGTTTGTTCCAAAGAGAACGCCGGTGGTGTCGTCCTGGGGAAGCAATGGAGACCCGCTCTCTTTCAGAAAATCCCTTGGCACCGCCAGGTGCAGCTGGCTGAACCGGTTGCCCAGGAGACATTCTGCCTTGGGAGCAATAAAGAAATGAATAAGTAAATAAGTAACCGGATTACTCATTTGAAACAAAAGAAAAGGAAATGAGATTAAAATCTTACAATACGGTGGCGTCTCGAGGCTTCGACTTGGCCCTCTGCTGGTCCACAGCCTCCGCTGGCATACTGCATGTGCATCACTTCTCCGACGACAAGGCCGAAATGTGGGCATCCAGGGCCCCAGCAGTCCAGAGTGTACAGATGGTGGCGTATGGATTACCTCTTTGTCTCGTACGGGAGGGAAGCCTGGGCCCTAGAGTGGCTCCACTAGAGCTCCACGAACTCAACTATTTTCCCTGACCTTTGGCCCGTGCCCTCGTGAGTGTGTGATCTGTAGTTACACTTCTCCTCCGACCACTCTGAATCCTCCACCTGCGGGTACCTGAGTGTGGAAATCAACATCTATCAATGGCTGAAGTGTCACAGGTCACTAGGTGTCTAGGCTCAGGCTGACCTTGGCTGTCTTCTGCCCAGGCAAGGAGCCTAATCTTTCAACGGAAATGAGGACACGTGGTCAGTAGCCGACATCCTGTCTTTCATCCATACAGCGGTCTCGATGAGGGTAAAGAGGCCATTTAGGCCAGTTGAAGGCTGAGTGCGAGGCCTAAGTCTTCTTTCCCAATCACCTTGGAGACAGCCACCGGAAGGCTGGGTGGAACTTCTGAAGGGGACGAGTCACAAACACTGAGCCAATAGGAGCGGTCCAGCGTAACTGGCCAGTTCCGCAGAACCCTCCATTTTACCCATGGATACACAACGGACCTTTCGGCCTTTGGCCACAAAATCGAGGGCACCTAGGAACTAACTTCACAGTAGGCCACGCCTGATGCGTACAAGTTGGAAACACTGGGTTAGGAGGCAGGTACCTCTTTCCCACTTACGCTAGGGTATCAGTAGAGAAGGCGCCTTCCTCAGCATCTATGGCCCCTCTCTGTATGTATTCATTCAGAGAAATCTCTTCATTCTACCCCTGAGACACATCGCAAGTATGAGGGTCCTGAGAGATTGCCTGGAGATGAAAAAGGGGAGGCTTCTGTCTCTACAGCTTCCCCGTGGGTAGAGAATAGCAGGTAGTCTCTCTGGAAGGTCTTAGCTTCTGTTGATTGACATGGGCAATACAGTAGCGGCGGACCCCGGCCAGGTGGAACTTGTGGGCAGATGCAACCTCTCCGGCAATGAATAATTCTGCTGGTGTCTTGTACGGTGAAAACCTAGACCTGCCAAGTGGGATGGGTAGAGAACATTGTCCCACACCTGCCGGGGGCCTTTCCTGGGACTGAAAATCCCCACCTGGTCTCAACGTCTTCGCCCTCTCAGCACACACCTTTCCTGCACAAATAATCCTGCCTTTCTCCGTCAGTGCCTTATCCTACTAGGAAAAAAAGCATGCTGCTCAAAAAGGACGATGCCAGGGAAATCGAAGGGACACTGCCATTTTCCAAATGTTTCCTATCAACATGTCACCACCTCCGGTGCAAAGCTGTGTATGTGGCCGGGCTCTGAAGGCAAGGTTGAAATCCTGGCAGCCTAGGCCCTTGTAGTCCAATGGTTTATGTACTTGGGGACACTGATGACCTGTTTGCCACATACAGGAGGGATCCTTGGGCCCTTCATGGGCTCGCCATTCAGCTCCACGACGTCCACTACTGGCCCTGGCCTTTGCTTTGGCTGCTGCCCCATTGAACTTGTGCTCCAGAGCAATGTTTCTCCACCCATCACTATCATTCTGCCACCAGGGGATATGTGAGTGTAGGAGTCACTATGTGTCACTGACAGCAGTGTCACAAGTCACTAGACTTCCAGGTACTAGCTGACCTAGGCTGCCTTCTGCCCCAGGCAAGGTCCTGAATCCATTATCCCAGATGCTGACACCTGGGCACTGGTGAAAATTAATTTTTATCAACACAGAGGTCTCAGTGAGGGTCAGAAGGCCAGGTAGGTGAAGTGAAGGCCAGGTGGGTGGGGCTAAGGCTTCTTTGCCATCACCATGGAGAATGTCTCCCCACCGGAAGAGTGGTCGGAGCTTATGATGGGCCTGGTGAGAAGACTGATCCAATGGCAGAGATCCGACCCACCAGAAAGATGACACAGGGCCCTCCATTGTGACCTAGGACACCTAGTGGCCACAGGATTTGAGCACAGCGCTATGCAGGCACAAGGGAGCCCCTCGTGTGGAGTGCTTCAGGGCATTGGCAGAGCAGGCCAGGTACCTCTTTCCCACTTTCCTGAAGATATCAGTACGCAAGACATCCCCACTCAGCATCTCTTGCCTCTCTCTGTATGTGTTCATTCTCGGAAATCTCTTCCTTCTCCCCGTTGTCACTTCACAGCTTGGAGTTCCTGACAGAGTACCTAGAGAGGAAAGAGCAAAGGGGAAGGCCTCTGGGTGTACTGCTTGCCCATGGGCAGAGAAGATCTGGTAGTATATCTGGAAGCTCTAGAGAGTAGTGCTTGATTGGGGAGCTGCATCACGGGCGGACCCTGTCCAGGTGAAGCTTCCTGACATGTGGCAACCTCTCCGGAGACTACTAATTCCACTGATAACAGTGTATGCAAATACCCGGCTGTGTGCCATGGGCAGAGAACATTGACACATACCTGCCAGAGGTCTATCCTGGGTCTGAAGAGTCCACCCTGGTCTCCAGCCACTCATCATCTCAGCACACACTTTGCCTGCACACATGGAATCCGCCTCTCTCTACGAACGCCTTCTCCTGCTAGGAAACACGGGATGTCACTTAGCCAAAGGAGAGCACATGCAAAGTCAACTGAAGCCCCCGTTTTCAAGATTTTGCCCTCTGCTGGGCCACAGTCTCTGCTGGCACACTGCCTGTGCGTCAGGTCTCCGAAGACAAGGCCGCAATCCGGGCATCCAGGGCCCCAGCAGTCCAGAGTCTGCCGATGGTGGCATATGGATTACCTGTTTGTCACGAACAGGAGGGAGACCTGGGGCCTGGACTGGCTCCTCTAGAGCTCCACGACCTCAGTTATTTTCCCTGACCTTTGGCCCATGCACTTGTGAGTGTGTGATCTCTAGTTACACTTTTCCTCCAGCCACTCTGAATCTGCCACCTACGGATACATGAGCGTGGAAATCAACATCTATCACTGGCTGCAGTGTCACAGGTCACTAGGTGTCTAGGCTCAGGCTTACCTTGGCTGTCTTCTGCCCAGGCAAGGAGCCTAATCCTTCAAAGGCAATGAGGACACTTGGTCACTGGCCGACATCCTTTCTTTCATCCGCACAGTGTTCTGGATGAGGGTAAAGAGGCCATGTAGGCCAGGTGAAGGCTGAGTGCAGGGCCTAAGGCTTCTTTCCCAATCACCATGGAGACAACCACCAGAAGGCTGCCCGGAATTTCTGACCAGGACGAGTCACAAACACTGAGCTAATAGGAGAGGTCCAGCCCAAGTGTCCAGTTCCTCAGATCCCTCCATTTTACCCATGGACACACAACGGCCCCTTCTGTTTTTGGCCACAAAATCGAGGGCACCCAGGGAATAACTTCAGAGTAGGTAACCCCTGATGTGAATAGGTTTGACACACTGGGCAGCAGGCAGGTACCTCTTTTCCACTTAGGCTAGGGTATCCGTAGGCAAGACGCCCTTCCTCAGCATCTATAGCCCCTCTCTGTATGTGTTCTTTCAGAGAAATCTCTTCATTCTACCCCTGAGACACATCACAAGTATGAGGGGTCTCAGAGAGAGCCTGGAGATGAAACCGGGGAGACTTCTGGCTATACCACCTTCCCGTGGGTAGAGAATAGTAGGTAGTCTCTCTGGAAGGTCTTAGCTTCTGTTGATTGACATAGGCAATAGGGTAGGGGCGGACCCTGGCCAGGTGGAGCTTGTGGGCAGATGCAACCTCTCCGGCGACGAATAATTCCGCTGCTGCTTTGTATGGTGAAAACCTCCCCCCGTCACGTGGGATGGGTAGAGAACATTGACCCACACCTGCCAGTAGCCTCTCCTGGACTAAAGATCCCAACCTGGTCTCAACATCCTCACCCTCTCAGCACACACCTTTCCTGCACACATAATCCTGCCTTTCTCCGTCAGTGCCTTATTCTACTAGGAAAAAAATCGTGCCGCTCAAAAAGGCCGATGCCAGGGAAATCGAGGAGTCACTGCCATTTTCCAAATTTTTGATGTCTACCTATCCCCGCCTGCGGTGGAATGCTGCGTATGTGGCCGGGCCCCGAAGGCAGGGCCAAAATCCTGGCAGCCTGGGCCCCAGCAGTCCAATGCTTTATGGACTTTGTGACACGGATGACCTGTTTGCCACATACAGGAGGAATACTTGGTCCTTCACTGGCTCGCCATTCAACTCCATGACATCCACTACCCGCCCTGGCCTTTGCTTTGGCCGGTGCCCCATTGAAAGTGTGCTCCACAGCAATGTTTCTCCACCCATCACTATCATTCTGCCACCAGGGGATATGTGAGTGTGGAAGTAACCATTTGTCACTGGCAGCAGTGCCGGAAGTCACTAGACTTCCAAGTATCCGCTGACCTCGGCTGCCTTCTGCCCCAGGCAAAGTCCCGAATCCTTTATCCCAGATGCTGACACCTACAGACTACAGAACATAGAAGACAGAACATAGATGAAAATAGAATATTGAGAAATATGGAATATAGGGAATAGCATATACACTACTGAAGAGTATAGAATAGAGAAAGTCGAAGAATATAGATAACAAAATATAGAGGAATATAGAATGTAGAATGGAGAGTATTAGATTGTAGAAGATGGAGATTAAAAGGTAGAACATACAATAAAAAATACAGAATATAGGAAAAGATAGAATTCAGAAAAATTTAGCATACAAAAGGTAGAACATAGAAAAAATGGAATATAGAATGGAGAACATAGAATATGGAATAGAGAATAAAGAATATTGAAAAATTTAAAACGTAGAATGTAGAATATTGAATATAGAATTAGAATTTAAAATATAGAATATAGCAGATAGAAGAATATAGATTATAATAGATTATAGAATGTAGAATAAGAATGTAGAAGATTATGAAATGCAGAACATAGAAGAATATAAAATATAAAATGCAGAATGTAGGATATGTAATATAGAATGTAGAATTCAGAAGAATATAGTATATAAAAAATATAGAATATAGAACATCAAATATTTAATATGGAATACAGAACATAGAAAATTATAGAATAGAGTATGTACAAAGTAGAATACAGAATATAAAATATAGAATAAAGACCATAGAATATAGACGATTATAGAATAGAGAAGATTCTGGAATATAAAATGTAGAAGTAAATATAGAATAAAGAAGATGGAATATAAGAGAATATAGAATGTAGAATATAGTATACAGAATATGGAATATAGAATACAGAAAATTATAAAAATATAGAATATAGAAAACAACATTGAATATAGAATACAGACAATGGAATATTGTAAAATATAGAATTTGGAATATAGAATGTAGAATACAGAATATAGAATCAAAAATACATAATATAGAGAATATACATTATAGAATAAAGAAGATTATGGAATATAGAATGTAGAATGTAATATACAGAATATACAATATAGAAGAATATATGAGACAGACTGTTGAAGAATAAAAAATAATAATAAATTGTATAAAATGTAGAATGTAGACTACAGAAAATTATATAGAAAAAGAACATTGAATATAGAACACAGAGTATGGAATATAAAATATAGAATATATAGAGTACAGAAGAATATAGAACATAGAATGTAGAATACAAAATATAGAATATAAAATAAAGTATAAAGAACACAGAATATAGAATATAGAAGAAAATGGAATATAGAATGTAAAATACAGAATATACAGTATAGAAGAATATAGAATACAAGATAGAAGAATATAGAATATAGAAGGAAGAATGTAAAACATGGAATATAGAACACAGAAAAATATAGAATATAGAAGAATATGGAAGAACATGGAATATAGAATACAGAACATAGAATATGGAAGAATTTAAAATATAGAATGCAGAATGTGGAATATAGAATATGGAATACGAAATACGCAATATAGAATATAGAGGAATATTGTATGTAGAAAAATATACAATATAGAACATCTAATATAGAATACAGAGTATGGAATATAGAATATACAAAAATATAGACTATAGAAGAACATAGAACATAGATTATAGAATATAGAGAATTTAAAATAAAGAATATAGAATATGGAACATAGAACACTGAAGATAGAAGATAGAATACAGAATATAAAAGAACTTTGAAAACAGAAGAATATAGCGTATAGAGGATTTGGAATAAGGAGGAATATAGAATATACATTATAGAAGATTATAGCATAAATACAGAATACAGAAGAAAATAGAATATAAATTTAGAATATAGAATACAGGAGAATATAAAATGTAGAATGTAGAATACACAATAGAGAATGCAAAATATAGAACGAAGAATTTAGGAGAATATAGATTGTAGAATATAGAAGATTATAAATTATACAATATAAAATATTATGGAATATAGAATGTAGAATGTAAAATATAGAATATAGGAGAGTATAGAATATGGAATATAGTAGAATATAGAATGTTGAATACAGTATAAAGCATATGGAATATAGAATACACAAATATATAAAAAAACTTTTTTAATAGCATGGTAAAAATATGGAAAATAGAAGATTGAATATAGAACATAGAATATAGAAAAATCTAGAATCTAGAATATAGAAGAATATAGAATGTAGAATATAGAAGATTTTAGAATATAGAATTACAATATACAATATGGACTATAGAATACAGAAGAATATAGTATAGAGAAAAATGTAGAATAAAGAACATAGAACATCGAATATAGAATGGAGAATATGGAATATAAGATATAGGAAAATAAAAAATATAGAAGACCATAGAATTTAGAATGTGGAATACAGAATACAGAAGAATATAGAACATAGAACACATAAAACAGAAGATGGAATACTAAATATAAAAGAACATAGAATATACAAGAATATATAGAGTATAGAAGAATATAGATTATAGAATATACATTACAGAAGAATATAGAATAATATAGAACACAGAATGTAGAAGAATAAAGAATATAAATATAGAATATAGAAGAATATAGAATACAGAATATGGAAAAATAGAGAATATATAAGAATATCAATACAGTATACAGAAGAATGTAGAATATACATTATAGAAGAATATAGACAATAGGAAACTATACAATACAGAATATAGAAGAATATAGCATATAGAAGAACATAGAATATAGAATTTGTTATATAGAATGTAGAATACAGAATATAGAATATAAAATATAGAGTAAAGACTACAGACTATAGCAGAATATAGATTATAGAATATAGAAGATCATGAAACATAGATTGTAGAATGTAAAATATAGAATAAAAAATAGAGAATGTAGAATATAGCATATAGAATATGGAGTATGGAACATAGAATATGCCATACAGAAAAATATAGAATATAGAACATAGAACTTTGAATATACAATATAGAATACAGAGAATGAAATACAGAACTTTGAATATGGAAAAATACAGAAATAGGATATAAAGGAATATGGAATATAGAAGAATATAGAATTAAGAATGTAGAATATAGAATACAGAAGAATTCAGAAAGTAGAATATGGAATAAGGCATATAAAATATAAAGGCATATAGTATATAGAAGAGCATAGAATATACAATACAATACAGAATATAAAAGAAAAAAGAAGATAGAATACAGAGTAAAGAAGAATATAGAGTATAGGAGAATATAGAATATACATTATGAAATACAGAATATAGAAGAATATAAAAAATTTTATATAGAAGATAGAAAATAGAATATAGATTCTAGAATATGGCATATAGAATATAGAAGAATGTAGACTATAGAATATGGAATACAGAATATAGAAGAATAAATATATAGTAGAATATAGAATATAAAATATAGAACATAGAATATCAAATACAGAATACAGAATATGGAATATAGAATATAGAAGAGTATAGAATATAGACGAACATAGAATTTAGAATGTAGAATATAGAAGAATTTAGAATAGTGTTGCATGTAGAATATGGAATATGGAATAAATAATATAGAATATGGAAGAATATGATATATAGAAGAATATACAACATAGAAGATAGAATACAGAATATAAAAGAATATAGATTATAGGAGAAGGTAGAACACAGAATACAGAAGAATATAGAATATCAAAGAATATAGAATGTAGAACATAGAATATATGCCAGAATATAGAATACACAAGACAGAAGATAGAACATAGAAGAATATAGAATATTGATGAATACAGTATATTGACTATAGAATACAGGATATAAAAAAACAGGATATAGGACATACGATATAGAAGAATACAGGATGTAGAAGGTAGAATATAGATTAAAGAATGTAGAATGTAGAGTGTAGAGCATAGAATATGGAATATAGAATATACAAGAATACGGAATATAGAATATACAAGAGTACAGAATATAGAGTTTAGAATGTATAGTACAGAATATAGAATATACAATTCAGAATAGAGAATAGAGAAAAATAGAGTATAGAAAAATTTAGAATATAGAAAGTAGAATACGGAATAATACAGAATATAGAATGTAGAATATAGAATACAGAACACAGAATATAAACAAGAGAAGAATAAAGAATATAGAAGAATTCAGAATATAGAATGCAGACTATAGACTATACAATACAGAATACAGAATGTACTATATGGAATAAAGAATATAAAATAAAGAAGAATATAGTATATAGAAAATATAGACTATTGACAAATATGAAATATAGAATATAATATGTAAAATGTGAAACAGAAGAATATAGAATACAGAATATGGAATGTAGAGGTATATAGATTATACAATAAAGAAGCATATAGAGTATAGATACAGAACATAGAAGAGAGAATATAGAATTCCGAAGAATATAGATTATAGAATATAGAAGTATATAGAATATACAAAATTTAGAATATAGAATGTAGAGTGAGAATATAGAATATAGAAAACATTAGAAGGTAGAATATAGCATATAGAAGAAAGATTATAGAATATAAAATATAGAATGACAAAGCAGAATATAGAGTACAGAATATAGAAAATAGAATGTAGAATATAGAATATAGACGAATATAGAACATAGACGAATATAGAATTTAGAATGTAGAACAAAGAATATAGAATATAGAAGAATATAAAATATACAAGAATGCAGAATGTAGAATACAGAATATAGAAGAATGTAGAATATAAAATATGGAATATGCAATACAGAATACAGAATGTAGAATATAGAATTTGGAAGATAAGATATAGATTATAGAAGAATATAGTATAGAGAAGGATATAGAATATGGACGAATATAAAATATAGAACAATATAGAATAGAGAATGTACATTATAAAAGAATATACAGTACAGAAGAATACAGAATATAGAAGATAATAGAACATAGAATATAGAATAAAGATGACAGAACATGGAAGATAGATTATAGAAGAATATAGAACAGTGATGAATATGGTATATATAATATAGGATATGGAATACACTATACAGAATAAAGAATATAGAATGTAGAATACAGATTATAGAATACAGAAGAATATAGAAAATAGACTGTAGTATGGAGAATGTAGAATATAGAAGAAAATAGGATATAGAGTTTAGAATGTAGAATATAAAATAAAGAATATAGAATTCAGAATACAGAACATACAGGAATATAGAATACAGAAAAATTTAGAATATAGAATTAGAATATGAATATACAATATAGAAGAATACAGAATATAATATGTACAACATAGAAAATAGAATAAGGTATTTAGAATATAGAATATGGAATATTGAGTATAGAAGGATATAGATTATAGAACACAGAAGAATATAGAATGTAGAAAGTAGAATATAGAAGAATATAGAATATGGTATATAGAAGAATATAGAATACAGAATATGGACTAAGGAATATAGAATATTGAACTAAGTACATAGAAGAATATGGAATACAGAATATTGACGAATATTGAATATAGAAGAATATAGATTTTAGAACACAGAAGAATCTACAGTATAGAGAACCGAATATAGAATGTAGAATTTAGAACACAGAAGATGGAGTATAGAAGAATATAGAATATTGACAAAAATGGAATATAGACTATGGAATACAGATTGCAGAAGAATGTCTTATATACAAAAATATAGAATATCAATAAAAATGGAATATAGAATATAATATGTAAAATGTACAACATAGAAGAATGTAGAATGTTGTATATACTATATAGTATATACAACACAGAACATAGACTGTAGAAGTACATAGATTATAGCATATAGAAGTATATAGAAAATAGAATTTAGAATATAGAACATAGAATAGAGAATAGAGAAGAATATAGATTTTAGAATATAGAAGAATAAAGAATGTAAAATACAGGATACAGAATATAGATTATAGAAGAATACAGAATATAGAAAAATTTAGACTATAGAATGTAGAGTGGAGAATATAGAAGAATCTAATAGAATGTAGAATATAGAAAACAGAAAAATTTAGAATGTAAAATGCAGTATATAGTATATACAATATAGAATAAAGAATACAGAACAGAATGTGGATTATAGAATATAGAGTACAGAACATAGAATACAGATAACAGAAGAAAGAAAACAAAAAATATAGAATATAGAACATTGATGAAAATAGAATATACAATATACAAGAATATAGAACATAGAGTTTAGAAGTATATAGATTATAGAGTATCAAGGAATATAGAATATTGAATGCACAATGAAGAATATAGAAAAACATAGATTATAGAATACAGAAGGATATAGAATGTAGAATATACAATATAGAAGAATACAGAATGAAGAATGTAGAATATAGGATATAGAATACAGAGTATGGAACATGCAATACAGACTATAGAAGAATATGGAATATAAGATATAAAATATTGAAAATAGAAGAATACAAAATATAGAATGTAGAAGAATATAGCTTCTAGAATATAGAATGTAGATTATACAATATAGAATACAGAATATAGAAGAATATAGAACATAGAAGAATATAGTATATAGAAGAATATAGAATATACAATTAGAACATAGAAGATAGAATATAGAAGAACAGAATATAGAATGTGGAATATAGAACATAGAATATAGGACATAGAATATAGAAGAGTATAGATTATAAATTACAGAAGAATATAGAATATAGACAATAATATAGAAGAATAGAGAAAAATAAAGAAAATAGAAGAATATAGAATGTAGACTGTTGAATATAAAATATAGTAAAAAAAGTATATAGAATACAGAATCATACAGATTATACAATAGAGAATCATGGAATATAGAGAACAGAACATAGAATATAGATTATAGAATCTAGAACACAAAAGATAAAAGATAGAATATAGAAGAACATAGAATATTGGATATTCATGAAAATGGAAATACAATATAAGATATAAAATAATCAGTATAGAAGAATATAAAATATACAATGTAGAAGTAGATTATAAAATATAGAATGTAGAATATAGAATAGAGAAGAATATAGATTGAGGAATGTAGAATATAGAATAGAGAAGAATATAGATTACAGAATATAGAAGTATATAGAATGTAGAGTATAGAATATAGAATACAGTTTATGGAATATGAACTATAGAATGTAGAAGAATATAATCTACAGAAGAATATAGAATACGGAATTATGACATATATGGAATACAGAATAACATATATAAAATGTACAATACAGAATACAGAACACAGAATACAGAATGCAGAAGTACATAGATTATAGAATATAGAAGAATTTAGAATATGGAATGTAGAATAGAGAATACAGAAGAATACAGATTATAGAATATGAGAATACAGAATATAGAGTATAGAATGTAGAACACAGAACACAGAATATAGCCTATAGAAGAATATAGAATATAGAAAAATTTTGAATATATAATGTTGAGTGTAGAATATAGAGTATAGAATACAGAATATAGAATGCATAATGTGGAATATACAATATAGAATAATATAGTGTAGAAAAGAGAATATAGAATGTAGAATATAGAATATCAAAGAATATAGAATATACACTGTAGCATATAGAATATACAACAATATAGATTAAATAATATCAAATATATAGAATGTAAAATATAGAAGAATATAGAATACAGAATATGGGATATAGAATATTGAAGAATATAGAACAGAACACAGAAGACAGAATACAGAATATAAAAGAAAATAGAATATAGAATAATGTAGAAAATGAAATCTAGAATATAGAAGGATATAGAATATAGAGAAATATAGAATACAGAAGAATATAGTGTATATAATATAGAAAAATATAGAATATAGAAGAATACAAAATATAGAATAGAGAAAATAGAAGAATATAGAATATAAAATATAGAAGAATATGGAATGTAGAATATACATTATAGAAGATTATAGTATACAGAATATAGAAGAATGTAGAATGTGGAATATAGAACCCAGAAAACAGAAGAATATAGAATGTAGGATCAAGAATCTAGAAACTAGAATATAGAATATAGTTGAATATAGAACATAGAATATAGAATATAGAAGAGTATAAAATATAGAATTTACAAAGCAGAATGTGGAATATAGAATACAAAATATAGAAGAATATACAGAAGAAATTAGAATATAGAATGTACAATATACAAATTAGAGAAATATTAGATTATAGAATATGGAAGAACACAAAATATAGAGCACAGATTATAGAAAAATATAGAATATAGAAGAATACAGAATGTAGAATATAGAATACAGAAGAATATATTATATAGAAGAATATAGAATATAAAAGAATATAGGTATTGAATATAGAAGAATATAGAATATGGAATATAGAGTATAGAATGTAGATGTGTATAGAATGTAGAATAATATAGAATACTGAATATACAGGAATATACAGTATAGAAAATTATAGAATATAAAAGAATATGGAATATATATTATAGAAGAATTTAGAATACAGAAGAATATACAATACAGAATGTAGAAGAATATAGCATATAAAATATAGAATATAGAATGTGGAATATAGCATATAGAGGAATATGGACTACAGACTGCAGAATGTAGAAGATAGAATGTAGAAGAATATGGTATATAGAATATATGACATAGAAAAATATAGATTATAAGATTATTGAAGAATATACAAGGTAGATTACAGAATATAAAAGAATATAGATTATAGAACACAGAATATAGAGTTTACAATGTAGAATAAAGAATATAAAATACAAAAAGTAGAATATGCAATATAGAAGAACATAGACTAGAATGTAGAATGTGGAACACAGAACATAGAATACAGAATAGAGAAGAATAAAGAATACAGAAGAATTTAGAATATATAATAAGACTGTAGAATATAGATTATAGAATATAAAAGAGCATTGAATATAGAGCACAGAACACACAATATAGAATACAGAACATAGAAGTCAGAAGATAGAATATAGGATATTCACGAAAATGGAATATAGAAAACAGAATATAAGTCATAAAATATACAATATAGAGGAATATAAAGAATATAGAATGTAGAATATAAAATATACATTATAGAACACAGAATTTAAAAGTATACAGATTATAATAGAATACAGAAGAATGTAAAATATAGAGCATAGAATATAGAGGAATACAGATAATAGAAAAGAGAATATAGAATATTAAATGTGGTAGACTATAGAATATGGAATATACAATATAGTATATAGAAGAATATGGAATATTGACAAATATAGAATTTAAGATATAAAATATACAATTTAGAAGAATAAAAAATAAAATACAGAATACAGACTGTAGAAGTATATAGGTTATAGAATATAGAAGAATATAGAGTATACAAAGTAGAATGTAGAATAAGGAATATAGAATAAAGAATAGAGAATAGAGAATATAGAAGAATATGGAATACAGTTTATGGAATACAGAATATACAAGAATATAGTATATAAAAGAATATAGAACACAGGACATAAAACAGAATATTGATTATAAAGTTTAGAATGTAGAATATAGAAGAATAAAAAATACAGAAGAATATAGAATAGAGTATAGAAGAAAATAGATTATAGGATATACAAAATAGATGTAGAATGTGGAATATAGAATACAGAATATAGAAGTACATAGAATATAGCAGAATATGGAATATAGAAGAACATAGAATAGAGGAGAATATAGAAGACAATAGAATACAGGACACAAAAGAATATAGAAAATAGAAGAAAATAAAATATCAAATATAGAAGAATATAGAAGACAATAGAAGATAGTAGATAGAAGACAGAAGATGATAGGAGATAGAAGATTGAACATAGAACACAGCACGAAGAATATCAAATATAGAAGAATATAGACTATACAGCACAGAATATTTAATATAGAATATGGAAGAATATTAAATACAGAATTTAGAATGTAGAATATCGAAGAATATAGAGTACAGAATATAGAAGATAGAATATAGAAGAATATAGAATATTGAAGAATATGGAATATAGAATGTAGGATACAGAATATAGAAGAATATATAATAATATAGAATATAGAGTGTAGAACATAGAATATAGAAGAATGTAAAATATAGAATGCAGAATATGAATAAAGAATACAGTATATAGAATAATATAGAACAAAGGAGAACACAGAACATAAAATATAGACTATAGAAGAATATAGATTATAGCATACAGAAGACTATAGAAAGTAGAAAGTGGAATACAGAATATAGAAAATAGAAGAATATAGAATATATAACATAGAATGTAGAATATAAAATGTAGACTATAGAATACGGAATATAGATTTTAGTATATAGAAGAATACAGAATAAAGAATGTAGAATGTAGAGTATAGAATATAGAAGAATATAGAATACAGAAGAATATGGAATAAAGAATATGGAATATAGATATAGAAGAATATAATACATAGAAGAATATAGAACATACAACATAGAATATTGAATATAGAATATGGAATGTGGGATATAGAATATAGAATAAAGAATATAGAGGTATATAGAATATAGAAGAATATAGGATATAGATATAGAAGAGTATAGAATATAGGAGGATATAGATTATACAAGAATATGGAATATAGAATAATATAGGATATACGATATAGAATAAGGCAGAATATAGAATATAGAAGAAGAATGTAGAATATTGAAGAATATAGAATTTAGAAGGTAGAATATAGACTATAGTATTTAGAATGCAGAATATCGAATATAGAAGACTACAGAATGTGAAATGAAGAATATAGAATGTAGAATATAGAAGAATATAGATTATAGCATATAGAGGAATATAGAATATGGCATGTAGAGTGTGGAATATAATGTATACAATGTGGTAGAATATAAAATATAAAAAATGGAAGTGTATAGAATAGAGAATGCACAATATTGAATATAGAATACGGAATATAGAATATATAAAATAGAACAGTATAGTTTGTAAAATACGGAATATAGAGTACAGAATATAGAATAAAGAACATAGAGAATAGAAGATAGAATACAGAAGAGTACAGAATATAGAATATTGATGAATATAGAATATAAGACATAAAATGTACAATATAGAAGAATATAGAATACAAAATATAGAATATAGAAGTATAAAGATTATAGAATATAGATAAATATAGAATGTAGATTATAGAATATAAAATATAGAATGTAGAAAATAGAATATGGAGTATAGAATACGGAACATAGAAGAACATAGTATTTAGAAGACTATAGAATATTGATGGATATGGCAAAAAGAATATAAGAAATAAAATATACAATATAGAAGAATATAGAATACAGGATGTACAAGTATATAAATTATAGAAAATAGAATATAGAATGCAGAATGTAGAATATAGAATACAGTACATAGAATAGAGAATGTAGCAGAATATAGATTACAGAATATAGAAAGTAAATGTAGAATATAGAATACAGAAGAATGCAGAATATAGAATAGAGAAGAATATGGTATACAGAAGAATATAGAGTATAGAACAGCAAACATAGAATATTGAATATAGAATGTAGAATATAGAAGAATTAAGAATAGAGAAGAATATAGAATAAAGAATATAGCATGTTGAATGTAGGATATAGAATGTAGAATACAGATTATAGAATATAAAATTTAGTATATACAATATAGAAATAGAAGAATATAGAATGTAGAATGTGAAACGTAGAATATAGAATATGGAAAAATATAGAAAAAAGAAGAATATTGAATATAGAACGTAGAATGTAGAATACAGAATATGGAATATGGAATACAGAACATAGAACATAGAAGCATACAGCATTTGGAAGACCATAGAATACAGAATATAGGACATAGAATATAGAGTACAAAATATAGAATATAGCATATAGAAGAATATAGAATGTAGAATATAGAGTAGAGAATATAGACTATAAAAGACAAAATATAGAAGATAGAATATAGAATAAGGAATATTGAAGAATATTGAATATAGAATATAGGATTTGGAATATAGAATATAGAGTACAGAATATAGAAGAATATAGAATCTAGACTAGAGAATATAGAAGATAGAATACAGAAGAATAAAGAATATTGACAATTATTCTATACAATATAGAATAAAGGATATAGGATATACAATATCGATTATAGATTATTGAGGAATGTAGAATATAGAATATAGAGTTTACAGTGTAGAATATAGAACAAAGAATATAGAATACACAGTATAGAATAAAGAAAAATTTAAATTATAGAATGTAGAATATAGAGCCATATACAATATAGAACGTAGAATATACAGAATGTAGAATAGAGAAGAATAAGGAATATAGAAGTATTTAGAATACAGAATGTAGACAGTAGAATAAAGAATACAGAATATGAAATAGAGTATAGAATGTAGAATATAGATTATAGAATATAGAAGAATATGGAATATAGAGAACAGAATATAGCACATAAAATAAAGAATATAGAACATAGAAGATAGACTATAGAAGGATATAGAATACAGAATACAGGATATTGACAAAAATGGAAAATATAGAATATAAGATATAAAATATACAATATAGAAGACTATAGAATATAGAATGTAGAAGTATATAGATTATAGAATATAGAAGATATAGAATGTGGAATATAATATATAGAAGAATATAGAATACAGAATAAGAAGAATATAGAATGTAGAATATAGAAGAATATAGAATATTGATGAATATGTAATATAGAAGAATATAGAATATACAGGACAGAATATAGAACATAGAAGATAGAATATAGAAGAATATAGGATAGAAAATATGGAATATAGAATACAGAATATTGATGAATATGGAATGTAGACTATGATATATAAAATGTACAATATAAAAGAATATAGAATATACAAAACAGAATATAGAATGTAGAAGAACATAGATTATAGAATATAGAAGAATATTGAATATAGAATTTAGAATGCAGAATATAGAATATGGAACATAGGATAGAGAATATAAATTATAGAATATAGAATGTAGAATATAGAATATAGAAAAATATGGACTATAGGAAAATTTAGAATATAGACTGTAGAGTGGAGAACATAGGATATACAATACAGAACATACAAGAAAATAGAATATAGAATGTAGAATATAGAATATAAAAGAGAGAAGTTAAAGAATATAGAAATATTTAGAATACATAATGTAGACTGTAGAATATAGAAGAATACAGATTATAGAATATAGAAGAGTATAGAATATAGAGAAGAGAATGTAGAATATAGAACATAGAATATAGAAGAATATAGAATAGAGGATATTGAGGAAAATGGAATATAGACTATAAGACATAAAATATACAATACAGAAGAATATAGAATAAAGAACATAGAATGTAGAATATAGATAATACAATACAGAACATAGAAGAGAGAATATAGAATGTAAAAGTATATAGATTACAGAATATAGAAGAATACAGAATGTAGAATATAGATTATAGAACATAGAATACAGAAGAATATAGATTATAGAATATAGAAAGTAGAATACAGAAGTATATAGACTATAGTAGAATATAGAATGTTGAATATGGAATATAGAATATAGAAGAATATAGTTTATAAAAGAATATAGAAAATAGAATATTGCTGAATATAGACTATAAGACATAAAATATACAATGTAGAAGAATATAAGACATAAAACATACAATGTAGAAGAATATAGAAAACAGAACGTAGAAGTATATAGATTATAGAATATAGAAGAATATGGAATATATACTGTAGAATGTAGAAGATACAATATAAAACACAGAATACAGAACATAGAATATAGAATATTGAAGAATATAGATTATAGAATATAGAATATAGAAAAATATAGACTGTAGAATATAGATTACAGCATGTAATATAGAATACAGCATGTAGAAGAATACAGAATATAGAACATAGAAGATAGAATACTGAATATAGAAAATAGAATATAGATTATAAAATATAGAAAAATATAGAAGATTATAGGATATAGAGTATAGAATGTAGAAGAATATAGAAGAGTAGGAAAGTAGAATATAGAATGTAGAATATGGAATACAGAAGAATATAGAAGATAATAGAATATAGGACACAAAAGAATATAGAAAATAGAAGAAAATATAATATAGAGCATAGAATATACAATATAGAAGAAAATTGACAATAGAAGATAGATTGAAGATAGTAGATAGAAGAAAGCAGATGATAGAAGATAGAAGATTGAACATAGAACACAGGACATAGAATATCAAACATAGAATATAGAATATAGAGTACAGAATTTAGAATGTAGAATATAGAAGATAGAACACAGAATATAGAACATAGAATATTGAAGAATAAGGAATATAAAAAAAAAAAAAAAAAGGAATATAGGATATAAAATATACAAGAATATAGAATACAGAAGAATATAGAATACAGAAGAATATAGAATACAGAAGAATATAGAATATAGAAGAATATAGAGTGTAGAATGTAGAATATAGAGTACAGAATATAGAAGATAAAATACAGACTATAGACCATAGAATATAGAAGAAAATACAATACAGAAGAATAGAGTGTAGAATGTAGAATATAGAACATAGAAGAATATGAAATATAGAATATAGAAAATACAATTTAGAATATACAATGTAGACAAATATAGAATAATACAGAATAAAATAATATAGAATATTGTTGTTGTTAGGTGCTGTCGAGTCGCTTCCGACTCATAGAGACCTTATGCACAACAGAACAAAACACAGCCCGGCCCCGTGCCATCCTTATAACCGGTGTTGTGCTTGAGCACATTGTTGCAGCCACTGTGTCAATCCAACTCGCTGAGAGTCTTCCTCTTTTCCGCTGACCCTGTACTCTGCCAAGCATGACGTCCTTCTCCAGGGACTCATCCCTCCTGACAACATGCCCAAAGTATGTAAGACGCAGTCTCGCCATCCTTGCCTCTAAGGAGCATCTGGCCGCACTTCTTCCAAGACAGATGTGTTCGTTCTTTTGGCAGTCCATGGTATATTCAATATTCTTCGCCAACACCACAATTCAAAGGTGTCAACTCTTCTTCGGTCTTCCTTATTCATTGTCCAGGTTTCACATGCATATGATGTGATTGAAAATACCATGGCTTGGGTCAGGCGCACCTTAGTCTTCAGGGTGACATCTTTGCTCTTCAACACTTTGAAGAGGTCCTTTGCAGCAGATTTGCCCAGTGCAACGCGTCTTTTAATTTCTTGACTGCTGCTTCCGTGGCTGTTGATTGTGGATCCAAGTAAAATGAAATCCTTGACAACTTCAATCTTTTCTCCGTTTATCATGATGTTGCTCATTAGTCCAGTTGTGAGGATTTTTGTTTTCTCTATGTTGACATGCAGTCCATACTGAAGGCTGTGGTCTTCGATCTTCAAATATAGATTATAGCATATAGAAGAATATAAAATATAGAATGTAGAATATACACTATAGCATATAGAAGGTAGAATATAGAAAACAGATTACAGAATATAGAAGACTATAGAATATAGAAAATAGAAGAATATAGAATATATAATGCAGAATATAAAATATGTAATAAAGACTAAAGAATATCGATTATAGAATACAGAAGAATACAGAATGTAGAATATGAAATATACAGTATAGAATAATGGTGAATATAGAATATAGAAAAATATTGAAAGTAGAATATTTAATATGGAATATAGAATATAAAAGATAGGAAATATAATATATAGAATATAGAACATAGAATATTAAACATAGAATGTAGAATATAGAAGAATAAAGAATATAGAAGTATATATAATATAGAGGAATATAGAACAGTATAGAATATAGAAGAATATAGAATACAGAAGAACATAGAAAATAGAATGTAGTATGTAGAATATGGAATAGAGAATATAGAGTACAAAATATAGAAGATAAAAGATAGAATATAGAAGAATATGAAATATAGGATATAGAATATAGAAGAATACAGAAGGATATAGAATATAGAAGGACATAAAATATAGAAGAATATAGGGAGAATGGGGGAGAAGCAGAGAGAGATTTCATAAAGACACAAGCGCAGATGACAATGTGACCACAGAGGCAGAGATTGGATGATGCAGCCACAGCCATGGAATAGAGACAGCCACCAGAAGCTGGAAGAGGCAATGAACAGATTCTCCCCTGGAGCCTCTGAAGAGTGTGTGGTGTGGTTCTGCCGTGACAGCTTGATTAAGGCTCAGGTATTTTGGCTCTGACTTTGGATTTCTGGCCTCCTGAGCTGTGGAAGAATAAATCTCTGTTGTTTTAAGTCACTCAATTTGTAGCAATTTGTTATAACAGACACAGAAAATGAATTAACTGACCAATAAAAGATGTGGTAATCTATGCATCATTAGAGTATTGTAACCTGATGACGGTGGGTCCTGCCCGGCGCGACCCCTTGAGTCAAATGAGAGACACCAGGCCTTTGAAAAAGAGAAAACAGACTTTATTGCAAGCCGGTCAAGCAAGGAGCTCAGAGATTAAGTCTCAAATCAAGCTCCCTGAGGTTGGGGATTCTAGCGCAGTTGCAGGGCTTGTGATAGGGAACTTATGCATAATTCATGAAGTTTCTAAGAACTGGCAGACAATTTCAGGAAATGAACAAATACAGGGGTGCAGTAGGGGGTGCAATATGGTGGCTGGGGGCATGTGGTTTTTAGGGTGGTATGAAATATGAAATTTATCTAAGGACAGCTTTGTGGCTTATTGCTCATGTCCAAATGGAGTGAGGGGAAGGTTGGTGGGTAGCGAAGCAAACTTGAGCAGAGAAGCAGTAAGATGGCCTTGAGCTGCTACACAGAATTTCTTATCAAAAGAGTGTGATGTGGCTCAGGTGTGATGGGAGGAAGGGGAACCGTTTAACACTGTCATTTATGGCATCAATAATATATTTTTTTAAATAATTTTTATCGTGCTTTAAGTGAAAGTTTACAAATCAAGTCAGTCTCTCACATATTTATATACACCTTACTACATACTCCCATTTACTCTACCGCTAATGAACCAGCCCACTTCCTCCTTCCAGTCTCTCCTTTCGTGACCGTTTTGCCAGTGTCTAACCCTCTCTACCTTCCCATCTCCCCTCTAGACAGGAGATGTCAACACAGTCTCAAGTGTCCACCTGATACAAGTAGCTCACTCCTCATCAGCATCTCTCTCCAACCCATTGTCCAGTCCAATCCATGTCTGAGGAATTGGTTCCTGTCCTGGGCCAACAGAAGGTTTGGGGACCAGACTGCCGGGATTCTTCTAGCCTCAGTCAGACCATTAAGCCTGGTCTTTTTATGAGAATTTGGGGTCTGCATCCCACTGTTCTCTTGCTCCCTCAGGGGTTCTCTGTTGTGCTCTCTGTCAGGGTAGTCAGCGGTTGTGGCCGGGCACCATCTAGTTAATAATATTTTTAATAAAATATCCAGACATAAAAACTTAAGGAAGGAGAAGGGTCTTTCACATCTTAAAATACGGCAGATGTTATGGGTTGAATTGTGTCCACCAAAAATGTGTGTCAACTTGGTTAGACCATGATTCCCAGTATTGTCTGATGGTCCACCATTTTGTCAAGTGATGTGATTTTCCTACACACTGTAAACCCTACCTCTATGATGTTAGTGAGGTAGGATTAGTGGCAGTTATGTTAATGAGGAAGGACTCAATCTACAAGACTGGGTTGTATTTTAAGTCAATCTCTTTTGAGATAGAAAAGCAAGAAGCAAGCAGAGAGACAGAGGGACATCATACCACCAAGAAACAAGAGCCAGGAGAATAGAGTATCCTTTCGATTGGGGGTCCCTGTGCTTAGGATCTCTTGACTGGGGAATATTGATGACAAGGACTTTCCCCCAGAGCCAACAGAGGGAGAAGGCCTTCTCCTGGAGCTAGCACCCTGAATTCGGACTTCTAGCCTGCTATGCTGTGAGAGAAAAAATATCTCTATGTTAAAGCCATCCATCCACTTGTGGTACTTCTGTTATAGCAGCACTAGCTAGCTGAGACAGCAGGTATATTGAAAAATATATCTCTGGCACAAAAAGCCTCAAATTGCTGAAAGAAATTAAAAATAGACTTGTATTTTTGTATATTTGTGTGGGTACGTGTGTGTGTGTATAAGCTCTGGTGGGTTTATATATATATATATATATATATATATATATATATACACACACCTATATATGAGCTCTGGTGGCACAGTGGTTAAGTGCTCTGATGCTAATCAAAAGGTAAGCAATTTGAACTCACCAGCCTATTCCACAGGAGAAAGGTGTGGCAGTCTGCTTCCATAAAGATTTAGAGCCTTAGAAACCCTATGGGGCAATTCAACTCTGTTCTATAGGGTCACTATGAGTTGGAATTGACTCGGGGCAACTGGTTTGATCTGGTTTTATATGTATATATATATGGTGTAAGATGAATGATTGAGCTACTGGAAAAGTAAGAGAAATCTGCACTATCTAGAAAGATATTGTGAATGAGTCCTGAAAAAGGTCAACACAGATTACAGACATGAAAAAGGCGTTGATATAGGTATTGGACTTTACTAGGACTCATACAATGGGGAAAGGAAGCCAAAATAAGTCCCATGCACAGTGGTTAGTTATTGCACATGCAGAGATATCAAGCTGGGACCAGGAAAATTATTTTCTTAAAAAACCCAGTAAGAAAAAGCTACATCGAAGATAAATGAGGACCATGACTTCCCTTAACCATAGATGTCTGTGGAAGGGAAATAGAAAAGCTTTTCCTAAAATCTCTATTCTCATCCCCATGCTTAGATATATTTGGAAGTAAATCGCACACCACCGTGTAACTTAAATATCACCATCTCAAAATTTAGTTAACATAGAGTCCGAGTGATGAGCAGCCAGTTACTGAGCAACTGTGAAGAACAATTCACTTATTAGGATTCAAATATAGACATAAATAAATTTCTAAACAATATGATCTCAGAATGAAATATCTCACATTATATGTTTAACAGTATTGCTCTGGGCAAATCTGCTACAAAAGACCTCCTTAAAGTGTTAAGAAGCAAAGATGTCACTTTGAAGACCAAGGTGTGCCTGACCAAAGCTATGGTATTTTCGATGACCTCATATGAATGTGAAAGCTAGACAATGAATTAGGTGTTGGTGAAGAATATTGAATATGCCAGTGACTGCCAGAAGAATGAACAAATCTATCTTGGAAGAAGTACAGCCAGAATACTTTTTTGAAGCAAGGGTGCCGAGACTTTCTTTCACGTGCTTTGGATATGTTATCAGGAGGGATCAGTCCCTGGTGAAGGACATTATGCTTGATAAAGTAAAGGGTCAGTGAAAAAGAGGAAGACCCTCAAAGACATGGATTGACACAGTGACTACAACAATGAGCTCAAACATGGCAATGATTGTGAGGATGGCACAGGACCGGGCAGCTTCTTGCCCTCTTGTACATGGTGTCACTATTAAAAAAAAAACAACCACCATTGCCATTGAGTCAATTCTGACTCATAGTTACGATGGCAACTAACAACAACATATTTTTTTCTCAAGTATTGGGATTTTCGAGTTAAACATCTGACCAGTAAAATTACTCAACAGCCCCATGGGAGTTGAGAGTAGATTGCATACCACCAAGTAACTTAAATATCACCATGTCAAAATGTATTTAACATAGGGTCCGAGTGATGAGCAGCCAGTTACTGAGCAACTGTGAAGGACAATTCTCTTATTACAATTCAGATATAGACATAGATAAATTTCTAAACAATTTATGACCCCATAGGAGTGGAATAGCAGAATACTGTTGACATCTTATACAGAGTTTAAATCATTTCTGGTTATCTTTTGGGAGAACGTCCCCTCAGTTTTGTACTTAAAGGAATTGACAATTCTCTCTCTCTCTTTTTTTTTTTTTTGTACGTAATTGGTAGACAGGAACACCAGTCTCCACAGGAGATTTCTTTTTCTTTTTTCCTTTTATTTCATTTAATCCCCTTGAGTCTTTTATGAGCAAACTTTTTGCTATTGTGAAAAATGCTGCAATGAACATGGGTATGCATTTCTCTATTCATGTGACAGCTCTTATTTCTCCAAGATATATTCCTAGGAGTGGGATTGCTGGATCTTATGGTATTCTCTTTCTAGCTTTCTAAAGAAGTGCCATATCGTTTTCCAAAATCGTCGTACCATTTTGCATTCCCACCAGTAGTGCATAAGAGTTCCAGTCTCCCCACAAATTCTTCAACATGTGTTATTATTTTTTTTAATTATGCCAGTAATGTTGGGGTGAGATGGTATCTCATTGTAGTATCAATTTCCAATTCTCCAATATAAAAAAAAATACTTTTTTATATTGGCTGGTGATCACGGTCATTTCCTCAAGTGTCTGTTAGTCACTTGAGCGCCTTCTTTGGTGAAGTGTCTGTTAATTTCCTTTGCCCATTTTTTAATTGGATTATTTGTCTTTTTGTTGTAGAGGTATTGGATTTTCCTGTAGATTTTAGAGATTAGACTTCTGTTGACTTGTCATAGCCAGAGATTTTTCCAAGTCTAAGTTCTTTTTTTACTCTTTTGGTGAAGTCTTTTGATGAGCATGAGTGTTTAATTTTTAGAAGATTCCAGTAATCTAACTTATATTCTAGAGTTTGTGTCTTGTTAGTTATGGTTTGTATCCTGTTAATGACATGTATTAGGGCCTCTAGCATTGATCCTATTTTTTTCTCCTATGACCTTTATGGTTTTTGATTTTATATTTAGGTGTTTGATCCATTTTTAATTAGTTTTTGTGTATGGTGTGAGGTATGGGCCCTGTTTCATTTTTTTGCAGAGGGACATCCAGTTTTGCCAGCAGAATTTGTTAAAAAGACTGTCTTTTCCACATTTGATGGACTTTGGGCCCTTTTCCAAGATCAGGTGATTGTAGGTGGATGGATTTACACCTGGGTTCTCAATTCTGTTCCACCGGTCAATGTAGCTGTCATTGTACCAGTACCAGGCTGTTTTGACTACCGTAGCCGTACAGTAGATTCTGAGGCCAGGTAGTGTGAGTCTTCCTAGTGAATTCTTCTTCTTCAATAATACTTTACTTATGTGGGGCCTCTTTCATTTCCGTATAAAGTTAATAATCAGTTTTTCCATCTCTTTGAAGAATGCTGTTGGTATTTGGATGAGAATTGCTTTGTATTTGTGGATTGCTTTGGGTAGAATTGATATTTTCACAATGTTGAGTCTACCTATTCATAAGCATGTCCCTCACTTTTGTCATTTTGAGATACTCGTTATTTGTTGTTTGTTTCTTTAACAATCTGACACTTTCTCTTCTCCTTCAGGACATTCACACGTGTTCTTCTGTCTGCTAGAGGTGGTTTCTCTGGTACCTCAATTCATTTGTACTTTAATTGTACTCTCTTGGAGAAGTCTTCTCTGATTCTCTCAAACTCTTACATGTTTCCAGAATGTCCTGTGTTTCATCTTTAAAGCAGTAATATTATTTGAATTTGAACTAATAACCAAGTATCAGCCTTGCTCAGGAGTAAGTTACTTTTGTGGTTATTTAAATTTAAATATGAATGAAATAAAATAGCAGTTCAGTTCCTTAGTCACACTAGCCGTATCTAAAATGATCAGTAGCCACATGTGTCTAGTGGCTAATGTTTTAGGCAGCACAGATTATAGAACATTTCCATTATTGTAGAAAATTATTTTGGACAAGTGCTGGGAGATCAGTTATTTCTCCTTTTTGTTGTTCTTAAACTAACCCTGTGCAACCCAGAACCTAGGCCCTGTGCAACATTTGCGCTAACATCATCAAATCTTTCATTTATTCCTGTAAACACTAGGTATTTTCAGACGTGCACACATACACACAAATACACACCCATATACACCCATACTTTTCTTTAAGGTTTGGTCTAAATTTAATAAAATCCTTGAAATCTTCCCTTTGTGTAAAGCCAAGATTAGGTGCTATCTCCTCTTTGCTCTCCCAAAACTTTGTCCTCTTAGCTTACTCTACTGAAATTATTTGTACATAAACCTGTTTCTATTAAATTACTACCTAACCTGGAAGAAACAGGCCTTGGTTGTTTTATATTTATATCTCTAGTGCCTGGTAAAGGTGATATAATTTATACTCAATAAATACATTTTAATCAAAGATTTGAAACTCACACTGTCCTCTCATTAGTGAACGTTTTGGTTTCACAAAAATATATATATATAGTTATTAAGTCAAATATATATATATCTACATCAATATTAACACCTACATCTATATACAGGCAACAATAGATCTACAATTAGTTTTCATTTACCAGAATTTCATATGAATAAAATCATATAATACGTACTCTCTTTTGTTTGTTTTGTACCATTTTACTCTTCTTTTTCTTGTTTCCAAAGGCAAAACATTTGTTTATTGATTTGAGACCTGTCTTCCTTTTTAACATAGGCACTTGGAGCTATTAATTTCTGTATAAACGATTCTAAAGCTGCAATCCATATGTTTTAGCATGCTGTTTTTCACTTCCTTTAATCTAAAAATATTATTTTTAAACTCTCCTTGTGATTTATTCTTTGGCTTATTTGTTATTTAGGAGTGTACTGTTTAATTTACATATATTTGTGATTTTCTTATATTTTCTTCTATTGTTGATTTCTAATTTAGTTGTATTTTGGTCAAAGAACATATTTTGTATTATTTCAATTATTTTGTATTTATTTAGGTTTGTTTTATAGTCTGGTATATGGTCACTCTGGAGAATGTCCCATGTATACTGCCCAGTTTTATATCCATTATTGAAAATGAGTTATTGAAGTCTCTATTATTGTGGAATGTTAGGTGAATACATGTTTATAATTGTTTGTTCTGCCCAATAGATTGACCCTTTATAATTGTAAAATATTATTTGTATCCTGTAACTTTTTTGTCTTAAAGTCTAATACATCAAATATTATCATAGGCAACCCAGCTCTTTTTTTTTGGCTACTGCTTGCGTGGTATGTTAGATTCCTAGTGCTGCCATGACAAAATACTACAAAGTAAATGGCTTTGAAGAACAGAATTTATTGTCTCAGTTCTGAAGACTAGAGCCCAGATTCATTAATGGGTCTATGAGCTCTCTCTCTGTTTGTTCTACAGAAAGGTCCTTCCTGTCTCAGCTTCCTACAGTCAAAAAAAAAAACTGTTGCCGTTGAGTCAATTCCAACTCACAGCAACCCTATGGGATAGAGCGGAACTTTCTCATGGGGTTTTCAAAGAGTGGCTGGTGGATTCCAACTGCTGACATTTCGGTTAGGAGCTGAGCTATTAGCTACTGCACTGTCAGGGCGCCTTGTAGCTTCTTGTAGCCCTTTGCAATTCTTGGCATGCTTATGGATGCTTATAGATGTGTCTGCCTCCATTATCACCTGGCATCTGTCTTACTCTGTGTGTTTCTTTCCAGCTCCCTCTCTGTTATCTCCTTTTAAGATACCACTCAGAATGGAATAGGACTTATCCTACTCTGGTATGGCTTAAGTGACAATATCATCAGCTGCTCTATGGAAACACTATGGGGTGGTTCTACTCTGTCCTATATGGTCACTATGAGTTATAATCAACAGGATGGCGAAGGTTTTTCTTTTATCTTCCAAGAATAGTGCTATTTTCCCAAACAAGGTCACAACTTCCAGGTACAATTTTTAGCACTTCAACATATATATTTCGGAGACACTTTGAATCCGGAATACATGGCCTATCTTTTAAATCCTATTTTCAATCTATTTGTGTCTTTTAATCTAAAGAGTGCCTATAATAGACAGACATATATTTGGGTTAAGTTCTCTTTTTAGACTATGTTTCCAATCTCTGCCTTTCAATTGGGTTGTTTCATTGTTTAAATTTAATTACTGATAAAGTAAGACTTATGTCTTCCTTTTTTTTTTAATATCCTTATGTCTTTTTTATTAATCTGTTCCTGGATTGCTGGCTTCTTTTGTGTTAAATTGGTATGTCCTAGTGTACCTTTAAATTTATTTATTGTATCTTTTACAGCATACATTTCAAATTATTTTCTTAATGATTTCTTGTGGATTACAATTAGCATCTTAATGTAAAACCAACTAATTCAGATGAATAATGTCTTAATTACAACAATGTTCAGTGTATCTTGACCCTGTTCATTCTTTGTACACAGCAAAGGCAGTGCTCAGAGGTCAGTAGTGATAGATGCACACATCAAAAATGAAGAAAGGGACAAAATCAAAACACTAGCTATACAACTTGGATAGACGGAAAGAGAAGAGCAGAAGAAGTCCAGAGCCATGAAAAGAAAGGAAATCATAAAAATCAGAAATAAGTGAATGAAATAGAAAATAGAAAGGAGCAATAAAACCAAAAGTTGGTTCTATCAAAGGATCAACAAAATCAACAAACCATTGGTCAAATTGACAAAAGAAAAACAGGTGAAGACAAAAATAACCCAAATAAGAAATAAAACGGGGGACATTACAACAGACTTAACTGAAATAAAAAGGTTCATAACAGAGTACTATGAAATCTACACTCCAACAAATTTGAAAACCTAGAGGAAATGGACGAATTTCTAGAAACACACTATCTTCCTAAACTAACATAAACTGAGGTCTAAAATCTGGACAGACCCATAATGAGAAGAGATTGAAAAGGTAATAAAAAAAACTTCCAATAAAAAACAGCCTTGGCTCAGATGGCTTCACTGGAGAATTCTACCAAACATTCAAAGAAGAATTCACAGTAGTACTACTAAAACTATTTCAGAACATACAAAAGGAAGGGATACTTCCTAACTGATTCTATGAAGACAGCATAACCCTGATACCAAAATCAGGCAAAGACACCACAAAAAAAGAAAAATTACAAACCAATATCTCTCATGAATATAGATGCAAAAACTCTCCACAAAATTCTAGCCAATAGAATTCAGCATCATATCAAAAAAAAAAAAAAAAAAAACCATGACCAAGTGGAATTCATGCCAGGTATGCAACAATGATTCAACATTGGAGAAACAGTCAATGTCATCCACCACATAAATAAAACAAAAGAATCACATGATCATCTCAATAGGCTCAGAAAAGTCATTTGATAAAGTATAACACCCATACCTGATAAAAACCCTCAATAAAATAGGTATAAAAAGGAAATTTCTCGACATAATAAAGGGCATCTAAACAAAACCAACAGCCACCATCATTCTCCACAGACAGTGGCTGAAAACATTCCCCCTGAGAACAGGAACAAAACAAGGAAGCCCTTTATCACTACTGCTATTAAACATTGTGCTAGAAGACCTACCTACAGCCATAAGAAAAAGAAATAAAGGACATTCAAATAGGCAAGGAAGAAGTAAAACTATCCCTATTTGAGGGTGATATTATACTGTACATAAACCTCCTCAAAGATACACAAGAAAACTACTGGAACTAATAGAAAGATTCTGCAGTAGAGCGGGATACAAGATAAACATAGAAAAAACTGTTGGATTCCTATACACCAATGAAAAGAACATGGAAAAGGAAACGAGTAAAGCAATACAATTTAAGATAAGTCCTAAAAAAATAAAATACTTAGGCATAAATCTAACCAGGATGTAAAGGACATATACAAAAAAAAAAAACTACAAAATCCTACTGCAAGAAATCAAAAGAGACCTACATAAATGGAAAAACATACCATGCACATGGATAGGTAGACTCAACATTGTGAAAATGTCAATTCTACCCAAAGCAATCTGCAAGTACAATGCAAGCCGGTCCAACAGCATTCTATAACAAGATGGAAAAACTAATCATTAAATTTATATGGAAAGGTAAGAGGCCACAGATAAGTAAATCACTATTGAAGAAGAAGAATAAAGCAGGAGGCCTCATACTATTTGACCTCAGAAACTGCTCTACAGCTACAATAGTCAAAACAGCCTGGTATTGGTACAATGACAGACACAGTAATCAATGGAATTGAATCAAGTATGCAGATGTGAATCCACCCACCTATGGTCAACTGATCTTCAACAAAGGCCCAAAGTCCACTAAATGGGGAAAAGACAGTCTTTCTAACAATTAGTGCTGGAAAAACTAGGTGTCCATCTGGAAAAAATAAACAGAACCCATACTTCACACCATACACAAAAACTAATTCAAAATAAGTCAAAGACCTAAATATGAAATCAAAAACTATAAAGATCATAGAAGAAAAAACAAGGTCAACGCAAGAGTCCCTAATACATGGCATAAATGGCATACAAACCATAACCAACAATACACACACCAGAAGATAAGCTAGTAACTGGAATCTTCTAAAAATTAAACACTTATGCTCATCAAAAGATTTCACCAACCCAGCAAAATGAGAACCTACAGATTGGGAAAAAAAATTTGGCTATAACAAGTCCAACAAAGTTGCAATCTCTAAAATCTGTAGGAAAATCCAGCACCTCTACTACAAAAAGACAAATAAACTATTAAAATATGGACAAAGTATATGAACAGATACTTCTCTAAAGAAGACATTCACATGGCTAATAGACACATGAGAAAATATTTCCGATCGCTAGCCATTAGAGAAACATAAACGAAAACTACAACGAGACACCATCTCACCCCAATATCACTGGCACTAATCAAAAAAAAAAACAGAAATTAACAAATATTGGAGAGGTTGCAGGGAGATTGGAACTCTTATGCACTGCTGGTGGGAATGCAAAATGGTACAACCATTTAGGAAAAAGATATGGTGGCTTCCTTAAAAAGCTAGAAATAGAAATACTATATGATTCAGCTATCCCACTTCTAAGAATACATCCTAGAGAAATAAGAGCCATCATACAAATAGACATATGTGCACCCATGTTCATTGCGACATTATTAACAATAGGAAAAAGATGGACACAACCTAAGTGCCCATCAACAGAAGAATGGATAAACAAACTATGGTACATACACAACATGAAATACTATGCAATAATAAAGAACAATGATGAATCTGTGAAACATCTTACAACATGGATGAATCTGGAGGACATTATGCTGAGTGAAATTCAATCATGAAAGGACAAATTCTGTATGAGATCACTGTTAGAAAAACTCATGGAAAGGTTTACACACAGAAAGAAACAATCTATAATGGTTACGAGGGAGGAGAAGGCTGGGGAGGGAAAATCACTAAACAATAGGTAAGTGGTAAATTTGGTGAAGGGTCAGATAGTACACAATGCTGGGAAAGTCAGCACAACATGACCAAGGCAAGGTCATGGAAGCGTCATAGACACATTCAAACTCCCAGAGGAACGGAATTACTGGGCTAAGGGCTGGGGACCATAGTCTCAGGGGACATCTAGCTCAATTGGCATAACATGATTTATAAAGAAAATGTTCTACATTCTACTTTGGTGAACAACCTCTTGGGTCTTAGAAACTTGTGAGCGGCTATCTAAGATACTTCCCTGGTCCCACCCCATCTGGAGCAAGAGAGAATGAAGAGAACGAAAGACACAAGGGAAAGATTAGTCCAAAGGACTAATGGACCACAAGTACCACGACCTCCACCAGACTGAGTCCAACACAACTAGATGGTGCTCAGCTACCTCGACGAACTTCTCTGATAGGGATCACAATAGAGGGTCCTGGACAGAGCTGGAGAAAACTGTAGAACAAATTCTAACTCACTAAAAAAGAGCAGACTTACTGGCCTGACAGAGAGGAATGGAAATAGACAACTCAAGATTGAGAAGTGGACAGTGTTGACATGTCGTGGGGTTGGCAATCAATGTCACAAAACAATATGTGTATTAATTGTTTAATGAGAAGCTAATTTGCTCTGTGAACGTATAAAAAATTTAAAAAAAAAGAACTGTATCTATAATGACAACAGCAACTCAAAAGATTTGATAGGAATCTTAGGGAACAGTGAGTTTATGTTGATGGGGGAGAAAGAACCCAGAAAATGAGGGTGAGAATGGTTGCACAACTTGAAGAATGTAATCAATGTCACTGAATTGTACATGTAGGAACTGTTGAATTGGTGTATATTTTGCTATGTACATTCCCAACGATAACAAGAAAATAATTAAAACAAAAAAGAAGGAAAAAAAAAGAGCTGGGCTGCTAACGAAAAAGTTGGCAGTTCAAATACAAAGCAGCTCCTTGGAAACCCTATGGGGCAGTTCTACTCTGTCTAGGGTCGCTATGAGTCAGAATCAACTCAAAGGTAACAGATTTTTTTTTCTTTTTGGTTTATCACTTCAAAAATTGCCTTTCCTTTTTTTTCCCCCCCTTTCTCTTTCTGGAACCCCATTAATCCATCTGGTAGAAGTTCTCACCTTATTCTCTTTGTCTCTTACCCTCTTCTCTAGTTTTCCTTTAGTATTTCTCAAATATTCACTCTTCTGAGTTCTGTTCCAGTACACTACCTCTTTCTTTGGCTATGTTAATCTGTTCTTAAACTCCTCCACTGAGTTATTAAGGAGAACTTTAAATATCAGATTTTTTTTTCCTCAGTAATTCTAAGAACTTGAATCAAAATTACAATTCTTACTGTGATCTTTTGAATATATTAAGCATAGCTAATTTAACATTTGTGCCTTTTGAGTCTATTTTCTATCGCCACTCTTCCTGTTTTTATTGTTAGCTTTGTTTGATTTTATTTATATTGCTTTATCTGCTCATGTGCCAGGGTATTGTTTCTGATAGATAGGAGTTGTGTGACAAAGTTATAGAAATATAGTGGTGTTTAGGGCAATGATATTTTCCTACAGAGATTTTATGCTTTTTTCTAGCAGGTGATTAGGGACACTAATATTCAAAGGCATATTAATCTAAATCCATGAATTGATGTAATTTGAAGCTTTTCTTTAGGGTAAAGGCTATCTTGTCCCCACTCTTATTTCTATGACTTAACCTTTTAAATAATCTTTGAAAGTATAAAAGTTTTCTAGCTTCACAAACTTGGCAAGTCCTACACTACAGTTTTTGTTCTTCTTTTTAACCTGTTAGGAAGATTTCCTGATTTATCTGTTCAGCTACCTCTTCCATTATGGGCAGGGAAAAGTGACCTCCTTTGCTGGGATTATCATTCTGAATTCTTTAATATATTGTATTTTAATCCTAAAATACTTTGCTTTTTTTTTTTACTTTCCAATATCTTCAATAAAATTTATTATTATTTTTGCTTTCCTATTGTTTCTGTGCAAGGATTGTCCTGAACTAACTGAGAGTGAATACACTTGTTATCTATATTTTCAGATCTACCCTGAGGATAAACAACTGAGCCAATGCATCTGAGGTTGAGCGAGTTTAACAAACAGTTCTAGATGTCTTTTTAATTAATCAACGGGATGATATACCATTCCTTTGCCTAGTGTACTGTCTTACAGCATAATTCTCATGAGAAAATTCACTTATGTGTATTTCCTCATTCATCTGAACTTGGATGCTGGTTCCTCTACTGTACTAATTTACAAAGATATGAAAAATGGAAATAGTGCCAAGCTGTTTTCATGTCTTTGTAACAGGAGGCTAAGAAAATTTTCTTCTGGGTTGGCATTGTGGTTGACTTTCCAAAGCTACAAAAATCAAATACTTAACCCTCGTGTCTTAATTATCTTGTCCTGCTATAACAGAAATACAATAAGTGGATGACATTAAAAAACACATTTATTTTCTCACATTTTAGGAGGCTAAACAGAAGTTTGAATTCAGGGCACCAGCTCTGGAGGAAGGCGTTCTATCTGTGTCTCTTCGAGGGGTAGGTCCTTGTCTCTTTTCAGCTTCTGTTCCTTGGTTCCTTGATGATCTTCAAGTGGCGTGGTATCTACCTTCTCCCAATTGTGCTTGCTATCCCTGGCTTAATCTGCTCTTTTATATCTCAAAAAAGATTGATTTAAGACACATCCTACATTATTGGAAAACCTGGTGGTGCAGTGGTTAAGAGTTCTGTTGCTAACCAAAAAGTTGGCAGTTTGAATCCACCAGCCACTCCTTGGAAACCACATGAAGCAGTTCTACTTTTTCATATAGGGTTGCTGTGAGTCAGAATAGACTCAATGGCAATGTTTGTTTGTTTGTTTTTATTACATTATTAACGCAACGAAAAAACACATTCCCGTATGGAATTATAACCACGGGTAGAGGGGTTAGGACTTGCAACAGATATTTTGGGGCAGACACAATTCAATTTATAACGCCCTACAGTCAAGATAATTTTGGGGTCAAGCAACCATTACAGAGCTAAATAACTGGCAGCTGGACAGATTCTGCTACCAGAAACCATTATCTAGAATCTCTCATTATTCCATATACAGTGGAGTTTGCTAAAAGAGAAAGATTAATGGAACCATGTCATCATCAGCTTAGAAACGATTTTCCCTCCATTTTCTGTGAATGTTGCAACCTGACAATGACTCTCAAGGTCAAGTTTAAAAGGTCTTAGAGAACCAGATACATGAATACGCAGTGCTTCTTAGAATGACAGTCTTCTGTTTACAGTGATTTGGTATATCACACTGTATTTGCTGCTCTGCCCTCTCAATTTGAGTAGAAGAGAAAGAGAATTTCAGAGAGACATTTGGGCACAGAGAGTGAGCAGAAGTGAAGTAGTCATTACAATTATGACTTGTTAAACCAAGAATGTGCAGGTTTCCCTTAGATCAATTAAACATTAGAAAAGGTAATCACACTTTAGGCATTTTGCAAGAACCCTTTCAAGTTTAGCTGCTTCCAGATTAAAGAACACTAATGCAATTTTCTATGTTATGTACCTCAGAGTTATATACTGGTGAGGGATTTGTTGTAACACCGCAATTTGTGTGAAGTCCATTGAATTTACTCATATGCACCATATAGGAGTATCTGCATTTAGACACCCTCCCACAAAGATCCAATATTAATTAAAAAAGATTTGAAGGAGCACCAGATAAATAAAAGGTGTCCTTTTCCATCTGTCTTCTGCCTTTGTCCCAATCACGAACTATCTCTGAGTAGAGAAGAGGCAATGAAAGGAGCCCAAGACTCCATCCAAATTTCAATGCCTGGCCGAAGCTAGTTGAATATGAAGCTGATATTTTTAAATTGACCAGACTAAACTCAATGTGACTAGCAAGTAATGGCTTTACATGATATGAAATTAAGAGCTGGGAAAGAAATTTCACCTGTGCACAATAGATTGGAGTGCCTAAATATATATATATATATTATTTCACATATAAACAGACAAAGTCATAGACTTGGAGCAAAACCTAAGCCCTTCATACTGTTGGATTCTTAAACACTAGTGTTACATTTGAATAACGTTTCTTACTTTAAAAAAATTAATCTATGTATATATATCTTTTATAATTTTATCTCACCGTAAGCACACACACACACAAAAAAAACCAGTGCTGTCGAGTCAATTCTGACTCATAGAGACCCTGCAGGACAGAGTAGAACTGCTCCCTAGAGTTTCCAAAGAGCACCTGGCGGATTCGAACTGCCAACTCTTTGGTTCGCAGCTGTAGCACTTAACCACTAAGCCACCAGGGTTCCCACGGTAAGCATATGGCATAAAACTAAAGTATTTTCATCTTTATTTAAAAAAAATGACGACATTGAAGTTGGAAAAGCTAACGTGCCTAATTTTCTTAAGTTCTTATTGATGGTAAGTTGAAAGTTAGGTATCATAACTCAGTACTTCAATAACAGTCATTATTTATTTAAGCAGAAAAAAGTACCTTATTGCTTACAATGTATTAAATTATTATAATTATGAATACACCAAATTTAACTCAATTTCAGATGGAACCCCAAATCTACATACATGGATAAGTATTTTTCTTTTTGTCTATAGTTGCAAAGACTGTCGTTTACTTAGTTTGCTCAGAATGACAGCTATTGTTCCGCCATGCCAGATGTCAATCAAGTTTAAAAACATAAAGTGTAGTCACGTAGAATGATTACTACATATGTCTTTAAAAAAAAAAAAAAGAACTGTTGCTGTCCAGTCAATGGCAAGCCCATGTGCCTAAAAATCGAAATGTGCTTCATAGGGTTTTCAATGGCTTATATTTTGGAAGTAGATTTCCAAGCCTTTCTTCTGAAGCAGTTTTGGGTGGACTCGAATCTCCAATCTTTTGTTTAGCAGTTGAGTGCAGCATTAACAGTTTGTACCACCCAAGGAACCCACTATGTCGTAGGAGTTTGCAAAAATAATTAAGCTTTTATACTTGGTCGTGTGTATAGTATTTTTAAGTATTAACTAAATGTTAGTTATTAATGGAATGTCTAGTTACACAAGGCTTTGCAATGCAGCAAATTTTTCTCTTTATCTACTGTCTCTATCATGACTGTAATCCTAATATAATACATAAAAATAACAATGATTGTACCTTCCTTATTGCTGTAATGTTGTTTCCAAATTCTGAATGATGTGGGCAAGCCTATTATATTTGTAACCTTAATATTTTCATGTACCTGTACAGTGTATTCTTCTTAGAGATATTATAGAATTTATATACAATTGGATTATAATCATCAACTTACTTTTTTTTTGTTACACTGGAAATGAACAAGCACAAAAGCCATTCTTTTCCATCACTGAATCATTTCCTATGTAGATACTGAAATTTGGGAATAAAGAGATGAATAAATACATGAATAAAAGGTATATGTAAAAGATCTCTGAGACTATTTAAATCACAAACAAGTGTAAGGTATCACCAAGACTTACAGGTTTTAAATTCCTCAGAGAGAAGTCACCATGTTCCTTTTTCATATTGGAACGCACTGTGTTCCAGATCTTAAAAGCATATAGATACATATAAAGACCAAAACTTATTTGAATTATACTAAAAATCTGCATAACAACCCTTTTCATGATTTGACAAGTACTTCAAGTTTTTTTTTCTTATACTTCACTTTGTAAGTAGTCTACAATTTATCAATGAAGTCTGTTAAACAAAATTTTCTAGTCAACATAATTTGGGAGAACAAGAAAAAAAGAAAATTTGAAATTGTAATTCTTCTAAAATATAGCTATTAACTAATGTTTTATATTTTAAGCCAGATGAATCATTATCACAACACTGTTCATATAACTTGTGGGGTTCATATAATTAAAATAATCATAAAACCAAAACCCGCTGCCGTCAAGTTGATTCCGACTCCTAGCGACCCTGTAGGACAGAGTAGAGCTGCCCCATAGAGTTTCCAAGGAGCGCCTGGCAGATTCGAATTGTGGACCTCTTGGTTAGCAGCCGTAGCACTTAACCAGTACACCACCAGGCTTTCCAAAATAATCGTAGGGCAACCTAAATTTATTTTTGTAGTTTGCAACGCGGAACTTTTATAATTTACAGAAAAATAGAAGTGAAATGTGTTTTAGTTTTAGTGCATTTACTTTGCATGTTTTAGAAAAACTATGAATATCTCCTAAGAAGTTTTAAAACATGAAAATTCTATAAAAATTACTTAATATCATGACTAATATTTATCCAGAAAATATACATTAAATTTCACAAAGTATAAAGCTCTGTATTCAAAGTGCAACACAATAGTATGTTTTAAACTGAATTTAATGAACAATAACACAGAGCATGGAAATTCTAGAAACATTACTGAAAACACTACCAATATTCATCTTGAAAATACACAAGAAATTACATACATTTGAAACACTACATTTGAAGTACGAAGCAATAATAACTGTGTCTTTTAAGAGCTGAGAAAATAAACAGAATTAAAACAACTTTACTCCATCTTAACTACAGTGTGCCTTCAAGGAAAATGTAAGTTTTTCAGAAAATTCAGTAGGAGAAATAAGCTTTACCATATTTTAAAATATGTTAATAGGCACTGCATTGGAGAAAGTCAGGCACAGACGTTAAAGTGAGGGATTTGCAAAATATCAGATCAAATGATTTGACAGGTAAAGAGGCTCTAAAAGAACAAGCATACCTGTACAAACATCTATGAATTTCAGGTTTATATATAATTGTTCTTTATACGCCCCCCCCAAAAAAAGTTGGTGTGGATTCGATTCCAATTCATGTCAACCACATGTATCTGTATTTTTGCTAAAAAAACAAAAACAAAACAAAACAAAAAAACAGCTCCCAATTTGTAGAAAACACTATGTTCTGGAGGAAGTTTTTGAAGACTTGTTTTACTTCCTGGTTCCTCAGGGAATAAATGAAGGGGTTCTGCACGGCGGCAACAGAGGTGTTGGCAATAGCAACTCCTTTGGTCAATGATGCTTTTCTTTTGCAGAGGGATTGGCATACATGAAGATGCAGCTTCCGTAAGAGGTGGAAATGACAGTCATGTGGGAGGAACAAGTGAAGAAAGTTTTTTTCTCTCACTGGAAGACAGGATTCTCAGAATAGTCCTGATGACACACACGTAGAACAAAATCATTAATGCCAAAGTGAATAGCAAAGAAACCAAAGCCAAGTAAAAACCAGTTACTTCTAGGAGCCATGTATTTGAGCAAGATAGTTGTAAGACCGGAAAATAGTCGCATGCAAAGTGATCAATGACTTTGGAAGCACAGTAATCCGGGGGGGGAGAAGAAACATAAGAAGTGGGAATATGGTCAGAAACCCTCTCAACCACACACATAACACAAGCAGGGAGCAGAGTTTCCTGTTCATGGTGCTTTTGTAATGCAGGGGCTTGCAGATGGCCACATAGAGGTCATAGGACATAGCCGTCAGAATGTAAAATTCTGTCACCCTCATGAAAATAAAGAAGAGTTGAGCTGCACAGTTGTTGTAGGAAATGGTCTTATCCCTGGTGATAATTGCACCCAGAAATCTAGGAATGCATACAGTTGTAAAGGAGATTTCTAGGAAGGAGACGTTCCGGAGGAAGAAATGCATAGGTGTCTGTAGATGGGAGTCCACCGAGGTTAGGGTGGTGAGAATCAGGTTTCCAGTGAAGCTTAATACATATGTGATAAATAGAAAGAGGAAGGTCACAATCTGAAGGTCAGGATCATCAGAAAGGCCTAGGAGGACAAGCTCTGTGACCACTGTGTAGTTGTTCATTTCTCTCTCTCTCTTCAATTTTTCTTTTAACCCCATTTAGACAAAAATAGTATTAAGGGAAAGAGATGAAAGATATAATTCATCATGATCAGCATCATCATCTCCAATATTCTAAAATATCCTATATAATAAATGCAAATTTTTTCTTATTTTTAGGATCTTGCTGGCATTCTTTTAATACACATTTATTAGTTCTTTTATATTAAAAATACAGTAGTAGATAAGAAATCTTCACACAACAAAGCACATCTTTGGGAGACAATAAAATAATTGTCATTTTATGTCCTATTTATGCAAACTCTGATCAGAATTTTGTTGAAACAGTCATAAGAATTACATAGCCCTTTCTTTTCACTCAGAATTAGACAATCTATCTATTAAACAATCTATCTCCTAGAAACAGAAATGGGTTACTTTAACTTACCAAAAAGTAAAAGTCAAACTTAGAAGCCTGAAGTAACAACTCATTATTTTTTTTAGGATGCAAGAAATCAGTTGCCTTATTACAAGTAATATATTTAAATTTCTAACCCTAAGATTTATGGGTCTAATTGCCAAGACCATATGAGTACACTAAATAGAATTGCTACAAGACAGAATAAGTAACCCAATTATTTAAAAAATAGAAAAATTTCAATTACTCACTGGTTTGTCTTCTTATTCCATCACGATCTTTAATGTTCCACATTCTGTATGGCTTCCTATAAAGTACATGTGTGTATTTAAATATAAACATTTTTATTTTTGAACTGAAAGAGGCATAATGTATTTATTTTTCATTTTGACTGAAGCACAAATTGAAAAGTGGCTGCTAGCCTTTTATCTTATCAACTCTGTCACTGGATTATGGCTCATTGCATTTTCCATGAAATTATCTTCCTGAGTGTCTTAGTCTAATGCTGCTGTAACAGAAATAACACAAGTGGATGGGCTTTAGCAAAGAGAAATTTATTTCTTCACAGTGAAGTAGGGTAAAAGTCCAAATTCAGGGCATCAATCTTTCCCCAGATTAGGAGCTTCTCCACGGATGGACCCCAGATCCAAAGGACTCGCTCTGCTCCTGGTACTGTTATCTTGGTGGTATGAGGTCCCACACTTTCTGCTTGTTTCCCTTCCTTTTATCTCTTGTAAGATAAAAGGTGGTATAGGCCATACCCCAGGGAAACTCCCTTTATTTATGGATCTGGGATGTGACCTGGGTAAGGGTGTTACACTCCTACCCTAGTAGTTTTTAACATAAAATTACAATCACCAGATGAAGGACAACCACGCAGTACTGGAAATTATGGTCTAATCAATTTGACACATATTATTGGGGTATACAATTCAATCCATGACACTGAGTTATTAAGCTTTTTGGAAAAAATGTTTCATTCCCTTGTAATTCTTTCTCACGGTTATCTTCTCCATAAGTCCACTTATCCAAATGGATATCCAGAAAAGTTAAGAAAAAACTTTTTCCATTTTCCTAACCTACTCAGTTAGTTCCCACCTATTCAAATGCTATTTGGATGTAGTAATAGTTTATCAATTCTGTCTATTAACATCTTGACAGCTGTCTCCTTTTGATTTTAGAGAGTAAAATTTCTGTTGTGAAAAATAAAATGTAAAATCATTGCATACCTTCCAACAACTAGCAACATTCACGCTAATCATATTTTATTTTATAATGGCTTAAAGGCAGTTTTTCAGGACATAAAAAGTAGAACGTCAGAAACCTTCAAAAGATTTGGAAATATTTTTAACCTCAGCAAAGACTGTGTACTGATCTCCTGGAAACCAGACAAAGTCAGGCCACATCTCTGCTATATTATAGACCATAAGGGAAATCTGGAAGGGGTCCTTGCATTTCTCAGTAACCTGCTCACTCCTCTCCCTAGCAGATCTCTCTTGAGAAGAGTTATGTTCACCCTTGCATCCCACAGAGGACCTGAGATGGTGACTTCTATGCAATATTTATATCCATTACTAAGTTGCTTAATATTCATCCTTTCTTCATATTTTATGAGTAATAAAATAAGAAACCCACTCTCTTATTAAAGGTGAAATTTTGATCGAATTTGTAAAGAATCGTCTTCATTAGAAATGTGAAAGTTTTGAACATACGCCTTTCAATTAGCAGCTGAGAGTGTTAACCATTTGCAATAACCAGGGACTCCCATTATTAAAATACACTTCTTTATTTGTCTAAACCTAGTAAATATATACAATTCCAGAACTGTTAAACCATATACCTATAATTTTACCACTGCAAGCTCAGTATTTGTGATCTATTTCTCTTGGTTTTAGAGCATTCAAAAGATTTTGTTTACCCTGGCTGGGCTAAGATGGTAGAATATACAGATACCTCTGGCGAACCCTCTATACAACAAAGACATAAAAAACCAAGTGAAACAAGTATATTTATGACAAGCTAGAAGCCCTGAGCATCGAAGGCAAGCTTAGAAAAAGAACAGAGGGGAAGGGGGAAGAAGAGACAGTACAGAAGTAGAGAGGAGTTACTGGGCCTGAATCTCGGAAAGCCCTCAGGCATCATTCCAGAGTGGCGGCAGTGTGTTGGTACTAGCATTTTGCCACAGTTTCCTTAGGGAGAAGCAGTCAGCCACACAGCCTACTCATACCTTTGGAACCAGAGAAGAATGGCGCTCTCAGCAAAAGCTAAGTACTTCTGTATGTTTTACCACACCCCCCACTCACAAGCCAGCTTCAGCGGCTGAATTCCTTGGGCCTGAGATAGGCACTGTTGAGTGCCTAGAGGCATCCTCCCAGCCATGGAGAAGGAAAAAATTTGCAATTGGAGGGAAAGATAATTTGCCAGCTCCACTAACCAGGGGAGCTCAGCACAGAAGCCGCTCCTGTCCAGGCATAAACGGTCCATGGACTTTGAGCACCTTTCCCCTCTGCATGGACCTGTGTGGGCCTATTTCAGGAGACTAGACCCTTGTCGGCAGACTCTAACCATTTCAGCTGTGTGCCGGAGAGGTGGGTGATGTTTGGCATTGCTTTGCCCATTAAACAGGGTCCTCACCTACCCACTTGATGGGCCTAAGAACTGATACCTCCACTCAGGTCACCCAGCCACCCACTACAGGGTTCCAAGGATAACTCGTACCTCCCAGTCTTTACAACCAAAAATATTAGAAGCCCATGGTCCGTCTGAAGAACCAACCCACCTGCGCACTCTAGGGAACAGGGATGCGCTTTCCTCAGAGACACTTGGGGGTCAGATCTCAGCCCCATGCCTTGTTCAGAGCGTGACCCCCTGCTGCAATCAGATATTGGTATATACACCAATCACCACTGCCCCTCTAAGACTGTAGGACAGAGCCTGTACCACACACTTCATGATCAGCTACCTGGACACCTGAGCTGAATTCATACAAGAAAAGTGAATGGACTCCTAGAATGATATAACTGATAACAGCTCTTTCCATCTGAGGACAGGACGTCAGAGTTCCAAAGGTGAAAATAATCAAGCTAGCTCACTCAAGCAACCCATTTGGGCATATCAAAACAAAACAAAAGAAAGCAAGAGGCTACGGCAGAGTAAGCAGGCATAAACTAATATAATAACTTTTAGATGGCTCAAAGACAACAGTCAATATCAAGTCACATAAAGAAACAGACCACGGTCATCTCAATAATCTCTCCAAACAAAGAATCCAGGGATCTTCTAGATAAAAGTGCATTCCTGGAATTACCAAAGGCAGAATACAAAAGATTAATATGCAGAACTCTTCAAGACATCAGGAAGGAAATGAGACAATACGCAGAACAAGCCAAGAAACACACAGATAAAGCAATTGAATAAATTAAAAAGATTATTCAGAAACATAATGAAAAATTTAATAAGCTGGAAAAATCCATAGACAGACAGCAATCAGAAATTCAGAAGATTAACAATACAATTGCAGAATTACACGACTCAACAGAAAATCAGAGGAGCAGAATTGAGCAAGTAGAAGCCATAATTTCTCAACTTGAAGATAAATCACTTGGCAGTAACATATTTGAAGAAAAATCGGAGAAAAGAATTTAAAAAAATAAAGAAACTTTAAGAATCATGTGGGACTCTATCAAGAGAAATAACCTGCGAGGGACTGGAGAACAAGAACAGGGAGGGATAACAGAAAATACGGAGAGAATTGTTGATTTTTTGGCTGAAAACTTCTCTGATATTGTGAAAGATGAGAAGATATCTATCTAAGATGCTCATCTAACTCCACATAAGGTAGATGTTAAAAGATAGTCACCAAGAGATATTATAATCAAACTTGCCAAAACCAAAGATAAAGAGAGTATTTTAATAAACAAAAAGTCACCTACAAAGGAGAGTCAATAAGAATAATCTCAGACTACTATGCAGAAACCATGCAGGCAAGAAGGCAATGGGATGACTTATTTAAAAAAATTGAAGGAAAAAAATTGCCAACCAAGAATCATATATCCAGCAAAACTGTCTCTTAAATACAAAGGTGAAAGTAGGACATATCCAGATAAATAGAAGTTTAGAGAATTCGTAAAAACCAACCAAAACTACAAGAAATTCTAAAAGGAGTTCTTTTGTTAGAAAATCGATAATATCAGGCATCAACCCAAGACTAGAACACTGGGCAGAGCAATCAGAAGTCAACGCAGACAGAGAAATAAAAAAAAAGCAAGATAAAAAAACCCTCAGCATTAAAAAAGTAAGAGGGACTAAGAAATGTAATCATAGATCTTCCATATGGAAAGGAAGATACAGCGATACAAAGAAGTGAAAGTAAGGTTTAAATTTAGAAAACCAGGGGTAAACTTAATCTGTGTGCTGAACAAATAATCTGAGAAGCTGGACTATATGAAGAAGAACGGGGCATCAGGATTTGAGGAAGACTCATTAACAACCTGCGTTATGCAGATGGTACAACCTTGCTTCCTGAAAGTGAAGAGGACTTGAAGCACTTACTAATGAAGATCAAAGACCACAGACTTCAGTATGGATTACACCTCAACATAAAGACAACAAAAATCCTCACAACTGGACCAATGAGCAACATCATGATAAATGGAGAAAAGATTGAAGTTGTCAAGGATTTCATTTTACTTGGATCCACAATCAACAGCCACGGAAGCAGCAGTCAAGAAATCAAAACACGCATTGCATTGGGCAAATCTGCTGCAAAGGACCTCTTCAAAGTGTTGAAGAGCAAAGATGTCACCCTGAAGACTAAGGTGCGCCTGACCCAAGCCATGGTATTTTCAATCGCATCATATGCATGTGAAAGCTGGACAATGAATAAGGAAGACCGAAGAAGAGTTGACGCCTTTGAATTGTGGTGTTGGCGAAGAATATTGAATATATCATGGACTGCCAAAAGAACGAACACATCTATCTTTGAAGAAGTGCGGCCAGAATGCTCCTTAGAGGCAAGGGTGGTGAGACTGCGTCTTACATACTTTGGGCATGTTGTCAGGAGGGATGAGTCCCTGGAGAAGGACGTCATGCTTGACAGAGTACAGGGTCAGTGGAAATGAGGAAAACCCTCAAAAAGGTGGATTGACACAGTGGCTGCAACAATGAGCTTAAGCGTAACAACGATTGTAAGGATGGCGCAGGACCGGGCAGTGTTTTGTTCTGTTGTGCATAGGGTCTCTATGAGTCGGAACCAACTCGACAGCACCTAACAACAACAACAGGGGTAAATAATAAGGTAACCAAAAGGACACAAAGTATTGTACCCATCAAAATAAAATACAAGAAAAAAATACTCAGCAGAAACAAAATAAAAAACAATGAATATGAGGAAAGGACTATATATAATCTACTCAGCACATAAAATTAAGTCGGAAAAAGAAACTGTTAACAACACGCACAAAAAGACATCAAAATGATAACACTAACTTCATACATATCCATAATCACGCTGAATGTAAACGGACTAAATGTACCAATAAAGAGACAGAGAGTGGCAAAATGGACTAAAAAACACGATCTGTCTATATGCTGCCTACAAGAGACACATTAAACTTCGAGACACAAACAAACTAAAACTCAAAGGATGGAAAAAGTATATGAAGCAAACAACAATCAAAAAAGAGCAGGAGTGCCATTGTTAATTTCTGACAAACAGGCTTTAAAGTTAAGTCCATCATAAAGGATAAGGAACGACACTATATAGTGATTAAAGGGACAGTATACCAAGAAGATATAACCATATTTAATGTTTATGCACCCAATGATAGGGCTAAAAGATACATAAAACAAACTCTGTCAACATTGAAAAGCGAGATAGACAGCTCCACAATAATAGTAGGAGACTTCAACACATCACTTTCAGTAAAGGACAAGACATCCAGAACGAAGATCAATAAAGACGCAGAAGATCTAAATGCCACAATCAACCAACAGGACCTCATAGACCTACAACAACCAACTATACTTTCTTTCCTAGTGCACATGGAACATTCTCTAGAGTATAGCACATATTAGGTCATAAAGCAATCCTTAGAAGAATTCAAAACATCGAAATATTACAAAGCATCTTCTCTGACCATAAGGCTATAAAAGTGGAAATCAATAACAGAAAAAACAGGGAAAAGAAATAAAACACTTGGAAACTGAACAATACCCTGCTCAAAAAAGATTGGATTATAGAAGAAATTAAGGATGGAATAAAGGAATACATAGAATTCAATGAGAATGAAAACACTTCCTATCAGAACCTTTGGGACACAATGAAAGCAGTGCTCAGAGGTCAATTTATATCAATAAATGCACACATACAAAAAAGAAGAAAGGGCCAAAATCTAAGAATTATCCCTACGACTTGAATAAATATAAAGAAAACAACAAAAGAAACCCTCAGGCACCAGAAGAAAACATTTAATAAAAATTAGAGCTGAACTAAACGAAATAGAAAACAGAAAAAGAAATGAAAGAATTAAAAAGACCAAAAGCTGGTTCTTTGAAAAAATCAAAAAAAAAATTCATAAACCATAGGCTGAACTCACAAAAGAAAAACAGAAGAGGAAACAAATAACCCGAATAAGAATTGAGATGGGTGATATTACAACAGACTCAGATGAAATTAAAAGAATCATATCAGATTACTACGAAAAAGTGTACTCTAACAAATTGGAAAACCTAGAAGAAATGGATGAATTCCTAGAAACACACTATCTACCTAAACTAACACAAACACAGGTAGCACAGCTAAACTGACAGATAACAAAAGAAGAAATTGAAAAGATAATCAAAAAACTCCCAACAAAAAAAGTCCTGGCTCTGACAGCTTCACTGCACAGTTCTACCAGACTTTCAGAAAAGAGGTTACTCCACCACTACTAAAGGTATTTCAGACCATAGAAGAGGACAGAATACTCCCAAACTCATTCTGTGAAGCCAGGATATCCCTGATACCAAAATGAGCTGAAGACACCACAAAAAAGAAAATTACAGACCTATGTCCCACATGAACTGATACGCAACAATCCTCAACAAAATTCTAGCCAATAGAATTCAACAACATGTCAAAAAAATAATTCACCATGACCAAGTGGGATTCATAACAGGTATGCAGGAATGGTTCAACATTAGAAAAACAATGAATGTAATCCACCACATAAATAAAAAAAAGACAAGAATCACATGATTTTACCAACTGATGCAGAAAAGGCATTTGACAAATTCAACACCCATTCAGGATAAAAAACTCTCAGCAAAATAGGAATAGAAGGAAAATTCCTCAACATAATAAAGGGCATTTATACAAAGCCAACAGCCAACATCATCCTAAATGGAGAGAGCCTGAAAACATTCCCATTGAGATAGGGAACCAGACAAGGATACCCTTTGTCACTGCTGTTATTCAACATTGTGCTGGAGGTCCTAGCCAGAGCAATGAGGCTAGATAAAGAAATCAAGTGCATCCAGATTGGCAAGGAAGAAGAATAATTATATCTACTTCCAGATGACATGATCTTATACACAGAAAACCCTAGGGAATCCTCCAGAAAACTACTGAAACTAATAGAAGAGTTCAGCAGAGTATCGGGATACAAGATAAACATACAAAAATCTATGCCAACAAAAAGAAATTCGAAGAGGAAATTACCAAATGAATACCATTTACAGTAGTCCCAAGAAGGTAAAATAAACCCCCAAGAAGATAAAATACTTAGGAATAAATCTTACCAGAGATGTAAATACTTAGGAATAAATCTTACCAGAGATGTAAAAGACCTTTACAAAGAAAACTGCAAAACACTTCTGCAAGAAACCAAAAGAGACCTACTTAAGTGGAAAAACATACCTTGCTCATGGACACAAAGCCTTAAAATTATAAAAATATCTATGCTGCCCAAAGTGATCTATACATTTAATGCAATTCCAATCCAAATTCCAATGACATTCTTTAATGAAATGGAAAAACAAATCCCCAACTTCATATTGAAAGGAAAGAGACCCCGGACAAGTAAAGCATTAATGAAAAAGAAGAACAAAGTGGGAGGCCTTACTCTACCTGATTTTAGGGCCTATTATACTGCCACAGTAGTCAAAATAGCCTGGTACTTGTACAAAAGCAGATACTTAGACCAATGGAACAGAATTGAGAATCCAGACATAAATCCATCCATACATGAGCAGTCGATATTTGACAAAGGCCTGAAAACAGTTAAATGGGGACAAGACAGTCTTTTTAACAAATGGTACCAGCATAACTGGATATCCATCTGCAAAAAAATGAACCAAAACCCATACCTCACTCCATGTACAAGAACAAGCTCAAAACGGATCAAAGACCTATGTATAAAATCTAAAACGACAGAGATCATGAAAGAAAAAATTGGGACAACGTTAGGAGCCCTAATACATGGCATAAACAGTATACAAAACATTACTAGAAATGCAGAAGAAAAACTAGGTAACTGGGAGCTTCTAAAAATCAAACACCTACACTCATCCAAAGACTTCACCAAAAGAGTAAAAAGATTACCTACAGACTGAGAAAACGTTTTTAGCTATGGCGTTTCTGATCAGCACCTATTCTCTAAAATCTACATGATACTGTAAAAACTCAACTGAAAAAGACAAACAACCCAATTAAAAAATGGGCAAAAGACACTTCACTAAAGAAGACATTCAGGTAGCTAACAGATATATGAGGAAATTCTCACGATCATTAGCCATTAGAGAAATGCAAACCAAAACTACAATGAAATTCCATCTCACAACAGCAAGGCTGGCATCAATCCAAAAAACACAGAACAATAAATGTTGGAGAGACTGTGGAGAGACTGGAACACTAATACGCTGCAGGTGGGAAAGTAAAATGGTACAACCACTTTGGAAATCCATTTGGCGCTTCTTAAAAAGCTAGAAATAGAGCTACCATATGATCCAGCAATCCCACTCCTTGGAATATATCCTGGAGAAATAAGAGCCTTTACATGAACAGATGTATGCACTCCCATGTTTATTGCACCACTGTTTACAATAGCAAAAAGATGGAAGCAACCAAGGTGCCTATCAACGGATGAATGGATAAATTACGGTGTAGTCACACAATGGAACAGTACGCATCGATATAGAACAGTGAGGAATCTGTGAAACATTTCTTAACGTGGAGGAACCTGGAAGGCATTATGCCGAGTGAAAATAGCCAGTTGCGAAAGGAGAAATATTGTATAAGACCACTATCATAAGAACTTGAGAAATAGTTTAAACTGAGAAGAAAACACTCTTTTGTGGTTAACAGAGGGCGGAGGGGGGAGCGGGACAGAGGGGCATTCACTAATTAGATAGTATATAAGAACTACTTAGGTGAAGTGAAAGATAGCACACAATACAGGGGAGGTCAGCACAATTGGACTAAACCAAAAGCAAAGAAGTTTCCTGAATAAACTGCTTCGAAGTTCAGCATAGCAGGGGCAGGGGTTTGGGGACGCTGGTTTCAGGGGACATCTAAGTCAATTGGCATAATAAAATCTATTAAGAAAACATTCTGCATCCCACTTTGAAGAGTGGCATCTGGGGTCTTAAATGCTAGCAAGCAGCCATCTAAGATGCATCGATTGGTCTCAACCCACCTGGATCAAAGGAGAATGAAGAACACCAAGGACACAAGGTGATCATGAGCCCAAGAGACAGAAAGGGCCACATGAACCAGAGACTACATCAGCCTGAGACCAGAAGAACTAGATGGTGCCCGGCTACAACTGATGACTGCCCTGACAGGGAACACAACAGAGAACCCCTGAGGGAGCAGGAGAGCAGTGGGATGCAGACCCCAAATTCTCATAAGACCAGACTTAATGGTCTGACTGAGACTGGAAGAACCCCGGTAGTCATGGTCCCCAGACCTTCTTTTGCCCCAGGACAGGAACCATTCCCGAAGCCAGCTCTTCAGACATGGATTGGACTGGACAATGGGTTGGAGAGGGATGCTGGTGAGGAGTGAGCTTCTTGGATCAGGTGGACACTTGAGACTGTGTTAGCATCTCCTGCCTGGAGGGGAGATGAGAGTGTGGAGGGTGTTATAAGCTGACGAAAAGAGAGAGTGGAGGGAGAGAGTGGGCTGTCTCATTAGGGGGAGAGTAATTGGGAGTGTGTAGCAAGGTGTACATGGGTTTTTGTGTGAAAGACTGGCTTGATTTGTAAATTTTCACTTAAAGCACAATAAAATTATTTTTGAAAAAAAGCTAGAAATAGAACTACCATAAGATTCAGCAATCCCACTCCTTAGAATATATCCTAGAGAAATAAGAGCCTTTACATGAATAGATATATGCACACCCGTGTTCATTGCAGCACTATTTACAATAGCAAAAAGATGGAAGCAACCAAGTTGCCCATCAATGGATGAATGGATAAATGAATTATGGTATTCCACACAATGGAATACTACGCATCGATACAGAACAGTGATGAATCTGTGAAACCTTTCATAACATGGAGGAATCTGGACAGCATTATTCTGAGTGAGATTAGTCAGTTGCAAAAGGGCAAATATTTTATAAGATCACTATTATAAGAACTCAAGAAATAGTTTAAACAGAGAAGAAAATGTTCTTTGATGGTTTAGAGAGGGGGAGATAGGGAGGGTGGGAGAGAGGTGTTCCCTAATTAAATTAGATAGTAGAAAAGACCTACTTTAGGTGATGGGAAAGATAACACAATACAGGCAAGGTCAGCACAACTGGATTAAACCAAAAGCAAAGATGTTTCCAGAATAAACTGAATGCTGTGAAGGTCAGCGTGGCAGGTGCAGGGTTTGGGGACTATGGTTTCAGGGGACATCTAAGTCAATTGGCATAATAAAATCTATTAAGAAAACATTCTACATCCCATCTTGGATAGAGGCGTCTGGGGTCTTAAACGCTAGAAGCGGCCATCTAAGATGCATCAATTGGTCTTAACCCACCTGGATCAAAGGAGAATGAATAACACCAAGGACACAAGGTAATTACAAGCCCAAGAGACAGAAAGGGCCACATAAAGCAGAGACTACATCAGCCTGAGACCAGAAGAGCTAGATGGTGCCCAGCTACAACCGATGAGTGTCCTGACAGGGAACACAACAGAGAATCCCTGAAGGAGCAGGAGAGCAGTGGGATAGAGACCCCAAATTCTCATAAAAAGACCAGGCTTAATGTTCTGACTGAGACTAGAAGGACCCTGGTGGTCATGGCCCCCAGACCTTCTGTTGGCCCAGGATAGGAACCATTCCCAAAGCCAACTCTTCAAACAGGGATTGGGCTGGACAATGGATTGGAGAGGGATGCTGGCGAGGCGTGAGCTTCTTAGATCAGGTGGACACTTGAGACTATGTTGGCATCTCCTCCCTGGAGGGGAAATGAGAGGGTAGAGGGAGTTAGAAGCTTGTGAAATGTACACGAAAAGAGAGAGTGGAAGGAGTGAGCTGGCTGTCTCATTAGGGGGAGAACAATTGGGAGTATGTAGCAAGGTGTATATAAGTTTTTGTGTGAGAGAGTGACTTGATTTGCAAACTTTCACTTAAAGCACAATAAAAATTTAAAAAAAAATTCTGTTTATCAAAACTACTCAGGATACTGATTTTCTTACTTGCCTTCTCATTTGTTAAAAAAAAAAAACCCAGTGCCGTCTCATTTGTTAAATATCTCATTAATTCACAAAAAAGTAATTTCAATCTGCACTGCATTTTGAGTTCACCAACATCCTGGTAATTATTTTTAATTCACAGTCTATAAAAATAGTGCTTTGCTGTTATGTGGATGTTGAAAAACGCTTGGAGTCATGCATCCACCTGTATCATCTCACAGTTTTTGTGTTACACTTATTTAGTTAAACTTTTTTTCCTTTCACGATTCCTGCCAGACTCTGTTTTGTTATCAATCCCTATATTTTTGTCACTCTAGAAAACCATACAAATAGGGTCATACAATATAAAGCCTTGAGTCTGGTTTCTTTCACTTAGGAAAATGAACTTGTGTTTCAGCCATGTTGATTTGTGAATCAAGAATTTATTCCTTCATAATTTTGGATCAGTTTTCCATTATATGGATATTTCACAGTTTGTTTATCCATTCACCTACCAAAGCACATTAGAATGGTCTCCAGTTTTTGGTGATTATAAATAAAGATGTTACATGCACTATCGTAGATATATTTTTGTAAATATAAGTTCTCATTTCAATTGGGCAAAACACGTAGGAATGGGATTGCTGAGTTCCATGGTAAGTGTATGTTGAACATAATAAGAAACTGTCAAACTTTTCCAAAAAGTCACCCTGCCATTTTGCATTCCACCAGAAGTGTATGAGAGTTCCTGTTTCTCCACGTTCTCTGCAACATTTTGAGTTTTTTTTTTTTTTTTTACTCTAGTTGTTCTAACAGGTAAATGAAGCTGTCACATTGTGGTTTTAAGCTTTATATTTTCCTTCTGTACAATGATGCTGAGTGTTTTTTTCTGTGCTTGTTGGTATCAATAAACTGATTTTGATGAGATTTCTCTTTCCATTTTTTTATACATATATTTTTCCTTTATTTTGAGCTTGAGCATTCTTTATATGCTCTGGATATACATCCTTTATCAGAGAAGTGATTTGGGAATGCCCAATTTAATTCTTTGACTTGCTATTTTATTCTCTTAACAGTGTCTTTCACAGAGGAAAGGTTTATAATTTTGATAAAATCCATTATCAATTTTGGTTATCCATCATGTTCTTGATGTTATATCTAAAACTTGTTGCTCAATTCAAAGTTACACAATTTTCTCCTAGTTTCTCTTCTTGAATCATTATATTTTTACATATCATTTTGCTTGCAAAATCTGGACAACGAATAAGGAAGAACAAACAGGAATTGATACCTTTGAATTATGATGTTGGCAAGAAAGACAAACAAATCTGTCTTGGAAGAAATATAGACAGAGGGCTCCTTTGAAGTGAGGATGGTGAGACTTGTCACATACTTTGGATGTGTTATCAGGAGTGACCAGTCTCTGGAAAATGACATCATGCTTGCTAAAGGAGAAGGTCAGTGTGCTAGGCCGTGTTCTCTAGAGAAGCAAAACCAGTAAATTGTATAAATAAATATATATAGAGAGAGAGATTTATGTCAAGGAAACAGCTCATACAATTGCAGAAGCCAGAATATTCCAAGTCCATGGATCAGAATAGAGGATTCTCCTGATTCACGTAGCTTCAGGGGCTGGCAAACCAGAGATCGGTAGGTTGGAGAGCAGGGCTCTCGTTCACAGGCTGTGAAGATCAAGGAATCTCAAGGTCGAAAGGTAAGCTGCTAGCTCAAGTCCCGGGAACTGGCAGTCAGAGGAACAGGAGACAGCTGCAGGATTCTGAGCAGGCAAAGGCCAGAACATCTGCTTGTATTCAGATGCAGACCACACACCTAAAGAAACTCCCTTTCAACTGATTGGCTACTCATAGAAGATCTCATCATGGGGTGATCACATATAAACACTGAGAATCTTGGCCTAACCAAGTTGACACATAATCTTATCCATCACAGTCAGCAAAAAGAGGAAGACTTTCAGCGAGATGGATTGACACAGTGGCTACAACAATAAGCTCAAACGTAACAACAATTGTGAGGATGATGCAGGACCAGTCAGTGTTTCGTTCTGTTGTACGTAGGGTCACTATGAGTGGGAACTGACAGGATAGCACCTAATAACACATATCATTTAGATATGTTTTCCATTTAGAGTAGTTTTATGTATAAAGTGCAGAGTATGAGTTCAAATTAATTTTTTCGTTCATTCTGATTTCTCCCTTTTTTTTCCTATATTAATGACAAATTGCCTAACATCTTTAACAACAAGAATTGTGAGAATGGCACAGGACTGGGCAGTGTTTCCTTCTGTTCTACATAGGGTCACTATGAGTTGAAAAACCGACTTGATGGCACCTAGCAACAAAAACAATTTTGGGGGCACAGTCATCGTTGTGAATGCAGAGAATATAGGTGTGACAAGAAATAATATCCTTACCTTCATTATTTTTTTACACTGGCAGACATATGATGTTTACACTTTTAAACTTCTGATGCATACAGCATTGTCATTTCATTCATTATTTTATTTTAATTTTTATCGTGCTTTAAGTGAAAGTTTACAAATCAAATCAGTCTCTCATACAAAAATTTATATACACCTTGCTATATACTCTCCCCCAAATGAGACAGCACAATCCTTCCCTCTAATCTCTATTTTTCATGTCCATTTGGCCAGGTTCTGACCCCTTCTGCCGTCTCATCTCCTGCCAGACAGGAGCTGCCCACGTAGTCTCATATGTCTATTTGATCCAAGAAGCTCAACCTTTACCAGCATCGTTTTCTATCCCATAGTCCAGTCCAGTACCTGTCTGAAGAGTTAGCTTTGGGAATGGTTCCTGTGTTGGGTTAACAGAAGGTCTGGGGACCTTCTAGTCTCAGTCAGGCCATTAAGTCTGGTCTATTTATGAGAACTTGACATCTGCATCCCACTGCTCTCATGCTGCCTCAGGGGATCTCTGTTGTGTTCCCTGTCAGGGCAGTCATCAGTTGTAGCTGGGGACCATCTAGTTCTTCTGGTCTCAGGCTGGTATAGTCTCTGGTTTATGTGGCCCTGTCCGTCTCTTGGGCTTGTAATTACCTTGTGTCTTTGGAGTTCTTCATCCTCCTTTGATCCAGGTGGGTTGAGACCAATTGATGCATCTTAGATGCTCGCTTGCTAGCGTTTAAGACCCCAGACGCCACTCTCCAAAGTGGGATGCAGAATGTTTTCTTAATAGATTTTATTGTGCCAACTGACTTAGATGTCCCCTGAAACCATGGTCCCCATAACCCTGCCCCTGCTACGCTGACCTTCGAAACATTCAGTTTATTCAGGAAACTTCTTTGCTTTTGTTTAGTCCAGTTGTGCTGACCTCTCCTGTAGAGTGTGTTGTCTTTCCCTTCACCTAATTTTTTTTTTTTACTATCTACTTTAGTGAATACCGTTCTTCCTCCCTCCCTCCCCCCTCTCTAAACCATCAAGGAATATTTTCTCCTCTGTTTAAATTATTTTTAGAGTTCTTATAATAGTGGTCTCATACAATACTTGTCCTTTTGCAACTAATTTCACTCAGCATAATGCCTTCCATATCCCTCCAAGTTATGAAATGTTTCATGGATTCATCATTGTTCTTTATTGATGCATAGTATTCCATTGTATGAATATACCATAATTTATTTATCCATTCATCTGTTGATGGGCACTTTGGTCACTTCCATCTTTTTGCTATTGTAAACAGTGCTGCAATAAACATGGGTGTGCATATATCTGTTCATGTAAAGGCTCTTATTTCTGTAGGATATAGTCCAAGGAGTGGGATTGCTGGATGGTATGGTATTTCTATTTCTAGTTTTTTAAGTAAGTGCCAAATCGACTTCCAAAGTGGTTGTACCATTTTACATTCTCACCAGCAGTGCAGAAGTGTTCCAGTCTCTGCACAACCTCTCCAACATTTATTGTTTTGTGTTTTTTGGATTAATGCCAACCTTGTTGGAGTGAAATGGAATCCCAATGTAGTTTGGATTTGCATTTCTCTTAATGGCTAATGATCATGAGCATTTCCTCAGGTGTCTGTTAGCTATCTGAATGTCTTCTTTAGTGAAGTACCTGCTGATGTCTTTTGTCCATTTTTAATTGGGTTATTTGTCTTTTTGTAGTTGAGTTTTGCAGTATCATGTAGATTTTAGAGATCAGACGCTGATCAGATGGATACGTCATAGCTAAAAACTTTTTCCCAGTCTGTAGGTAATCTTTTTATTCTTTTGGTGAAGTCTTTGGATGAGCATAGGTGTTTGATTTTTGGGAGCTCGCAGTTATCTAGTTTCTCTTCTACATTGTTAATACTGTTTAGTTTACCGTTTATACCATTCATTAGGGCTCGTAGCATTGTCCCTATTTTTTCTCCCATGATCTTTATCATTTTTGACTTGATATTTAGGACTTTGAGGCATTTTGAGTTCGTTTCTGTGGATGGTGTGAGATACGGGTCTTCTTTTTTTTTTGCAGATGGATATCCAGTTATGCCAGGACCATTGGCTAAACGGAGTGTCTTTTCTCCATTTAACTGAGTTTGGGTCTTTGTTAAATATCAGCTGCTCACATGTGGATGTATTTATGTCGGGATTCTCAATTCTGTTCTATTGGTCTATGTATCTGTTTTTGTACAAGTACCAGGCTGTTTTGACTGTCATTAGGTAGAGTGAGGCCTCCCACTTTGTTCTTTTTCAGCAATGCTTTACTTATCCAGGGCCTTCTTCTCTTCCATATGAAGTTTGTGATTTCTTTCTCCATCTCATTAAAAAATGTTGTTGGAATTTGGGTCAGAATTGCATTGTATCTATGGATAGCTTTTGGGAGAACAGACATTTTTACAATGTTAAGTCTTCCTATCCATGAGCAAGGTACGTTTTTCCACTTAGGAAAATCTTTTTGGGTTTCTTGCAGTAGTGCCTCGTAGTTTTCTTTGTATAGGTTTTTTACGTCTCTGGTTGGATTTATTCCTAAGTATTTTATCTTGTCGGGGGCTACTGTAAATGGTTTTGATTTGGTGATTTCGTCTCTGATGTTCTTTTTGTTGGTGTAGAGGAATTCAATTGATTTTTGTATGTTTATCTTGTATCCCAATACTCTGCTGAACTCTTCTATCAGTTTCAGTTGTTTTCTTGAGTATTTTTTAAGTTTTTCTGTATATAAGATCATGTCATCTGCAAATAGAGTTACTTTTACTTCTTCTTTTCCAATCTGGATGCCCTTCATTTTCTTTTTGTAGCCTAATTGCTCTGGCTAGGACTTCCAGCTCAATGTTGAATAAGACTGGCGATAAGGCGCATCCTTGTCTGGTTTCTGTTCTCTAGGGGATTACTCTCAGACTCACTCCATTTAGGATGATGGTGGCTGTTGGCTTTGTATAAATGCCCTTTATTATGTTGAGGAATTTTCCTTCTATTCCTATTTTGCTGAGAGTTTTTATCCTGAATGGGTGTTGAACTTTGTCAAATGCCTTTTCTGCATCAATTGATAAAACCATGTGATTCTTGTCTTTTTTTTTATTTATGTGGTGGATTACATTAATTGTTCTAATGTTGAACCATCCCTGCATACCTGGTATGAATCCCACTTGGTCATGGTGAATTATTTTTTTGACTTGTTGTTGAATTCTATTGGCTAGAATTTTGTTGAGGATTGTTGAGTATCAGTTCATGTGGGACATAGGTCTGTAATTTTCTTTTTTGTGGTGTCTTCAGCTCATTTTGGTATCAGGGATAAGCTGGCTTCATAGATTGAGTTTGGGAGTATTTCGTCCTCTTCTATGGTCTGAAATACCTTTAGTAGTAGTGGAGTAACCTCTTCTCTGAAAGTCTGGTAGAACTGTGCAGTGAAGCTGTCAGAGCCAGGACTTTTTTTGTTGGGAGTTTTTTGATTATCTTTTCAATTTCTTCTTTTGTTATCTGTCAGTTTAGCTGTTCTACCTGTGTTTGTGTTAGTTTAGGTAGATAGTGTGTTTATAGAAATTCATCCATTTCTTCTAGGTTTTCCAATTTGTTAGAGTACAATTTTTCATAGTGATCTGATATGATTCTTTTGATTTCATCTGAGTCTGTTGTAATACCACCCATCTCATTTCTCATTTGGGTTATTTGTTTCCTGTTTTTCTTTTGTCAGCCTAGCCAATGGTTTACCAATTTTGTTAATTTTTTCAAATAGCCAGCTTTTTGTTTGTTAACTCTTTCAATTGTTTTCTGTTTTCTAATTCATTTAATGCTGCTCTAATTTTTATTGTTTGCTTTTTTCTGGTTCCTGAGGGTTTCTTTTTTTACTCTCTTTCTTTGTGTCCAAGTTCTAGGGACAGTTCTTTGATTTTGGCCCTTTCTTCTTTTTGTATGTTTGCATTTATTGACATCAATTGACCTCTGAGCACTGCTTTTGCTGTATCCCAAAGGTTCTGATAGGAAGTGTTTTCATTCTCATTGGATTCTATGAGTTTGTTTATTCCCTCCTTAATGTCTTCTATAATCCAGTCTTTTTGGAGCAGGGTATTGTTCCATTTCTAAGTATTTGATTTCTTTTCCCTGCTTTTTCTGTTTTTGTCTTCTACTTTTATGGCCTTATGGTCTGAGAAGATGCTTTGTAATATTTTGATGTTTTGGATTCTGCTAAGGCTTGCTTTATGACCTAATATGTGGTCTATTCTAGAGAATATTTCATGTGCACTAGAAAAGAAAGTATACTTTGCAGCTGCTGGGTGGAGTTTTCTGTATGTCTATGAGGTCAAGTTCGTTGATTGTGGCATTTAGATCTTCTGTGTCTTTACTGAGCTTCTTACTGGATGTCCTATCCTTCACCAAATGTGGTGTGTTGAAGTCTCCTACTATAATTGCAGAGCTGTTTATCTCACTTTTCAATGCTGTTAGAGTTTGTTTTATGTATCTTGCAGCCCTGTCATTGGGTGCATATGTATTTAATATGGTTATATCTTCCTAGTAAATTGTCCCTTTAATCATTAGATAGTGTCTTTCCTTATCCTTTGTGGTGGATTTAACTTTAAAGTCTATTTTGTCAGAAATTAATATTGCCATTCCTGCTCGTTTTTGATTGTTGTTTGCTTGATGTATTTTTTCCATCCTTTGAGTTTTAGTTTGTGTCTCTAAGTCTAAGGTGTGTCTCTTGTAGACAGCATATAGCTGGGTTGTGTTTTTTTAATCCAATCTGTGACTCTCTGTCTCTTTATTGGTGCATTTAGTCCATTTACATTCAGTGTAAGTATAGGTATGAATGTAGTGTTGTCATTTTGATGCATTTTTCTGTATTGTTGACAGTTTCATTTTCCACTTACATTTTTGTGCTGAGAACTTTTTCTTTGTAAATTGTGTGTTTGCCTTTTTCATTGTAGATGAATTTGTTTTTGCTGAGTCTTTATGTTTATCCTGGTTTTTATTTTGAAGTTTGGGATTGTTAGTCTTATTTGTGGTTACCTTAATATTTACCCCTGTTTTTCTAAGTATGAACCTAATTTCTACCTCCCTATATCGCTTTGATTTCCTCTCCATATGGAAGATCTATGCCTGCTGTATTTCATCCCTCTTTATTGATTACTGTCTTTTACATAATGATGTCAGTGATTCCATGTTTTGAGCATTTTTTAAAATCTTATTTCATTTTTGTGGTTACCCTATCTTACTTGATATCAGGATGCTCTGTTCTGTGTCCTTGTGTTGTGTTAATATCTGATATTATTGGCTTTCTTTTTTTTTTATCCAGAGAATTCTCTTAGTATTTCTTGTAGTTTTGGTTTGGTTTTTGCAAATTCTCTAAGCTTGTGTTTATTTCTAAATGAGTTATTTTCCCCTTCATATTTGAGAAAGAGGTTTGTTGGATATATGATTCTTGGCTAGCAATTTTTTCTCCTTCAGTGCTGTATGTATGTCATCCCATTGCCTTCTTGCCTGCATGTTTTCTGCCAAGTAGTCGGAACTTATTCGTATTCATTCTGCTTTGTAGGTAACTTTTCATTTATCCCTGGCTGCTCTTAAAATTTTCTCTTTATCTTTGGTTTTGCAATTTTGATGATAATATGTCTTGATGATTTTCTTTTGGGATCTGCCTTTTATGTGATTTGATGAGCACCTTGGATAAATATCCTTTCATTTTCCGCCATGTCAGGGAAGTTTTCTGCCAACAAATCTTCAATAATTTTCTCTGTATTTTCTGTTATCCCTTCCTCTTCTGGGATTCTAACCACACACAAGTTGTTCTTGATAGAGTCCTACTTGATTCTTAGTGTTTCTTCATTTTTCTAAATTCCTTTATCTGATTTTTCTTCAACTACATTGGTGCCAAGTGCCTTATCCGCCATCTCCACAATTCTGCATTTCAATTCCTCAATTCTGTTTCTCTGACTTCCTATTGATTTGTCTAATTCTGTCATTTTATTGTTAATCTTTTGGGTTTCTGAATGCTGTCTCTCTATGGATTCTTGCAGCTTATTAAATTTTTCATTATGTTTTTGAATAATCTTTTTAATTTCTTCAACTTCTTTATCTGTGTGTTCCTTGGCTTTTTTTGTACATTGCCTGATTTCATTACTGATGTTGTCCCTGAAGTCTTGAAGTGTTGGGTATGCTAATCCTCTGTATTCTACATCTGGCAATTCCAGGATACATCTTCCTCTGGGAGAGACCTTGATTCTCTATTTTTGGAGTTTGTAGAAGCAATCCTGGTCTGCTTCTTTATGTGATTTGATATCGACTGCTGTCTCTGAGCCATCTGTAAGTTATTGTAATAATTTATTTTATGTTTGCTCACAGTGTCCTTTTTGTTTTGTTTCATTTCGATATACTCAGATAGGCTACTAGAGTATGCTAACTTGGTCATTGGAGCCCTTGAAGCACTAATGTCCAGTTACCAGATGGTTAGAACTGTTACCGGGTATATAAGCCTATGAGTCCATTCACTGTTTTTTAATAGAACCAGCTCAGGTGTCCTGACAGTCAGCCACCTACTGTGTGGTTTAAGCTCTCACCTACTATCTTAGAGGAGTAGTGGTGATGGTTGCATACACTGGTTCCTGGTAGCGGCAGGGGGTCGCACCCTGAGGAGGGTACAGTGCTGACAGCTTTCCCCCAACTGTCAGTGAGGATGTAGCGTCTCTGTTCTCTACAGTGCTCTGTTGAGTGGGCTGTGCAGCTGTGCCTTAGGCACCCAATTCTTATATCCGTAAAGACTGGTAGGCACCATTATCCTCAGACCCCTTTCACGTGGTGCTAGGTGGCATGGATTAAGCCTCAGCCCTCCGGTCTGTACTGTGGGTAGGTGAAGGCTCTGTTTAATAAGTAGAGCAGTATCAGACCTCCAAAACCTGCCTCTCCATCACACAGCTGAAACAATTACAGTCAGACCTCTAACAGATTTGCCTTTGCATTATAATAGCCACCTGGTAGGGAACATAATTTTGAGGTTAATGAATAGCTTGAACATGATGAATGCATTCTAACAAATATATCTCATCAATTAAAACTGTATATTGAGGTGTTTATGACATTTTTCTTCTTTTGTTGTAGGTTACCCTTGAGTCATCAGATTATAAACCACCTGATAAATCCACTAGAATCCTTCCTACCTACTTAAGGTGGCCTAGTGAATCCAGGGTTTCTGATAAATACACTCATTTTAATACAATGAGCTCAGTGTAAAATCATGTGTTTCCTTCCCTGACTTTTGTTATGAGAATCCCTTTCAAAATAATTTTTCATATTTATGATCAAATTAATGAGCAAAATATTGTAAAACTTTTAATATCTATTCTCTCCTTCTAAGTAAGAATTTTTCATCCCATGGATAAGGGCAGACCTGATAGACGTTATACACTAAAAGACAGTCTAGGAGTGGTAAATACACACAAGAAGAATTTTAAAGGCAACTACTTCAGGTGAGGTAATCAGTGGTTTCTAAATAATGCATGACCAATCTCAAGAGGTAGAGGAAGAGGAATGCTTCTGTTGGGAAAGGAGGTTGGGTGGAACTTTTAGATTCAGGTACGCAGAGTCATTGACATTCACAGAGACAGTGTCTTCTCAATTCAAAATTCTTCCATCTATTTGTTGATTCATTTAACAAACATTTTACTGACTGAGTGATCTACATCAAGCCATTTGGCAGGCACTTCTGAGCAAAATGTTCTCTTTGCTCACAAAATGCTCATAATTTATCAAAAGAAAAGGTCAAGAGAAAAGATGTTGCAGTACGTTGTAAAAATAGCTATCATATTGATAATCATACCACTAGGCTTGTCGTTCTACTAGGCTTGTGTCATCCTAAATAACCACTTGTGAAAAAAAATAGACAGTGAAAAACGTATGAATAGCGGCTGAACATTGTCTCATATAATGCTGGAAGATTGCAAGCACCTCAGGTTGGAAGGCACTCAGAGTATGACTGGGGAAAAGCTGCCTCCTCAAGGTACACTCGACCTTAATGACGTAGATGGAGTCAAGCTTTCAGGACCTTCATTTGCTGGTATGGCATGACTCAGAATTGGAAGAACCAGCTGCGAACATCCACTAATAATCAGTATGGAATTTATGAAGTATGAATCTAGGGAAATTGAAAGTCAACAAAAATTATATGAAATGTATAAAGATCAATATCCTGGGCATTAGATAGCTGAAAAGGGCTAGTAGTTGCCGTTTGGGTTAAGGCAATCGTATGGTCTACTATGCCAGGAATGAAAAATTAAAGAGGAACAGCATCACATTCATCTTCAAAAAGAACATTTCAAGATCTATCCTGAAGTACAATGCTGTCAGTAATAGAAAAATATCGACATGCCTACAAGGAAGACCAGTTAATATGACTATTATTCGAATTTAAGAAGCAATCACTAAGGCCAAAGATGAGGAAATTGAAGATTTTTACCGATTTCCAAATCTAAAATTGATCAAACATACTGGTAATTACTGGTGATTGAAATGTGAAAGTTGAAAACAAAGAAGAAGGATTGAACAACAGTTGGAATATGTGCCTTTGGTGATAGAAATGACACCAGAGATCCTGTGATAGAGTTTTGCAAGACCAGCAACTTCTTCACAGCAATTATCTTTTTTTCAATAACATAAATTGCAACTATACACATGGATCTCACCAGACAGATTGCACAGGAATCAAATTGACTCCATCTGTAGAAAGAGGCAATGGAAAAGCTCAATATCATCAGTCAGAACAAGTCCAGGGGCTGACTTCAGAACAGATCATCCACTGCTCATATATAAGTTCACGCTGAAGCTGAAGAAAATTAGAGCAAATCCACAAGAGCCAAAATACCACCTTGAATATCTCACCTGAATTTAGACACCATTCCAAGAATAGATTTGATGCACTGAACACTAATGACTGAAGACCAGACAAGTTGTGGAATGACATTAAGGACATCAGACACGAAGAATGCAAAAGGTCATTAAAAAGGAAAGACCACTCCAACAAAGCTGGCATTAATCCAAAAAACACAAAATAATAAATGTTGGAAAGGCTGCGGAGAGATTGGAACTCTTATACACTGCTGGTGGGAATGTAAAATGGTACAACCACTTTGCGAATCTATCTGGCGTTATCTTAAACAGTTAGAAATAGAACTACCATACAACCCAGAAATCCCACTCCTCGGAATATATCCTAGAGAAATAAGAGCCTTCACACAAACAGATATATGCACACCCATGTTTATTGCAGCTCTGTTTACAATAGCAAAAAGCTGGAAGCAACCAAGGTGTCCATCAAAGGATGAATGGTTAAATAAATTGTGGTATATTCACACAACATAATACTACGCATCGATAAAGAACAGTGACGAATCTCTGAAACATTTCATAACATGGAGGAACCTGGAAGGCATTATGCTGAGCGAAATTAGAGGCAAAAGGACAAATATTGTATAAGACCACTATTATAAGATCTTGAGAAACAGTATAAACTGAGAAGAACACATAGTTCTGTGGTTACGAGGGGGGGAGGGAGGGAGGGTGGGAGAGGGTTCTTTACTGATTAAGTAGTAGATAAGAACTGCTTTAGGTGAAGGGAAGGACAATACTCAATACATGGAAGGTCAGCTCAACTGGACTGGACCAAAAGCAAAGAAGTTTCCGGGATAAACTGAACGCTTCAAAGGTCAGCGGAGCAAGGACGGGGGTTTGGGGACCATGGTTTAAGGTGACTTCTAAGTCAATTGGCAAAATAATTCTATTATGAAAACATTCTGCATCCCACTTTGGAGAGTGGCGTCTGGGATCTTAAATGTTAACAAGCGGCCATCTAAGATGCATCAATTTGCCTCAACCCTCCTGGATCAAAGGAGAATGAAGAACACCAAGGTCACACGATAACTAAGAGCCCAAGAGACAGAAAGGGCTACAAGAACCAGAGACCTACATCATCCTGAGACCAGAAGAACTAGTTGGTGCCCGGCCACAACCGATGACTGCCCTGACAGGAAGCACAACAGAGAACCCTTGAGGGAGAAGGAGATCAGTGGGATGCAGACCCCAAATTCTCATAAAAAGACCAGACTTAATGGTCTGACTGAGACTAGAGGAACCGCAACGGTCATGGTCCCCAAACCTTCTGTTGGCCCAGGACAGGAACCATTCCCGAAGACAACTCATCAGACATGAAAGGGACTGGACAGTGGGTAGGAGAGAGATGTTGGCGAAGAGTGAGCTATTTATATCAGGTGGACACTTGGGACTGTGTTGGCATCTCCTGTCTGGAGGGGGGATGGGAGGTCAGCGGAGAGAGTTGGAAGCTGGCAAAATTGTCACGAAAGTAGAGACTGGAAGGGCTGACTTATTAGGGGGAGAGCAAGTGGGAGTATGGAGTAAGGTGTATATAAACTTATATGTGACAGTCTGACTTGATTTGTAAACGTTCACTTGAAGCTCAGTAAAAATTAATTAAAAAAAGGAAAGACCAAAATGGATGTCAGAAGAGACTCTGAAACTTGCTCTCGAATTTTGAGTAGCTAAAGCGAATGGAAGGAATGATGAAGTAAAATAGTTGAACAGAAGATTTCAAAGGGTGGCTTGAGAAGACATAGTAAAGTATTACAGGGAAATGTACAAAGACATGGTATTAGAAACCAAATGGAAAGAACACACTCAGCATTTCTCAAGCTGAAAGAACTGAAGAATAAATTCAAGCCTTGAGTTGCAATATTGAAGGATTCTGCTGGGAAAATACTGAACAATGGAGGAAACATCAAAAGAAGATGGAAGGAATACACAGAGCCACTGTACCAAAAAGAATTGGTCAATGATCAACCATTTTAGGAGGCAGGATATGGCCAAGAACCAATGGTAGTGAAGGAAGAAGTCCAAGCTGCACTGAAGGCATTAAGAAAAAAAGGGTCCAGGAATTAAGAGCTACCAATTGAGTTGTTTCAACAAATGGATGCAGTACTAGAGGTGTTCACCTGTCTATGCCAAGAAATTTGGAAGACAGCTACCTGGCCAGACAAAAGTGCCCATTCCAACGAACGGTGATCCCACAGAAAGTGGAAATTATCAAACAATATCATTAATATCACACACAAGTAAAATTTTGCTGAAGATCATTCAAAAGCAGTGGCGACAGTACATTATGGGAACTGCCAGAAATTCAAACTGGATTAAGAAGAGGACATAAAACAAGGGTTATCGTTGCTGCGTAGATCATAACAAATTATGGATAACACTACAAAGAATGGGAATTCCAGAACACTTAATTGTGCTTATAAGGAAACTGTACATGGACCAAGAGGCAGTTGTTCAAACAGAACAAGGGGGTTCAGCAAGGTTTAAAATCAGAAAAGGTGTATATCAGGGTCATATCCTTTCACCATATTTATTGAATCTGTATGCTGAGCAAATAATCCAAGAAGACGGAGTACATTAAGAATAATGTGACATCTGGATTGGAGGAAGAATCATTAACAACCTGTGATATGCAGAGGACATGACCTTGCTTGCTGAAAGCCAAGAGGACTTCAAGCACTTACTGATGAATATCAAAGACTAGAGCCTTCAGTATGGTTTACACCTCAAAATAAACAACAACAACAACAAAAAAACAAATCCAAAAATCTTCACAAGTGGACCAATTAGAGTATCGCGATAAATGGAGAAAAGATTGAAGTTGTCAAGGATTTCATTTTACTTAGATTCACAATAATGCCCACAGAAGCAGCAGTCAACAAATCAAAGGATGCATTGCACTGGGAAAATCTGCTGCAAAAGACCTCTTTAAAGAGTCCAAAAGCAAAGATGTTACTTTAGGGACCAAGATGTGTCTGACCCAAGCCATAGTATTTTAACTCACCTCATATGCAGACGAAAGCGGGACAATGAATAAGGAAGGTCAAAGAAGATTTGATGACTTTGAATTATGGTGTTGGCAAAGAATACCACGGACTGACAGAAGAATGAACAAATCCTTCTTGGAAGAAGTTCAGCCAGAATGCCCCTTAGAAGCAAGCATGGTGACACATTATCTCAAGTGCTTTGGCCATGTTATCAGGTGGGACCAGTACCTTGAGAAGGACATCATGCTTGGAAAAGTAGAGGGTCAGAGAAAAAGAAGATTCTCAACTAGATGGATTGACACAGCAGCTGCAAAAATGGGCTCAAACATAGTGGTGATTTTGTGAATGGAGAAAGATAGGCTGTGTTTCTTTCTGTTGTACGTGATGTCGCTATGAGTCGCAACCAACTGATGGTAACTAACAAGAACACAAATATTTGTTCTCAAGTACTTGGTTGGGCAACAATCTAGCTAACGGAATCTTAATATATTGCATAATGGAGTCCAGAAAATGTTTCCTGTTTGAGATAAAACCTCTGATCAGAAGAATGATTCATAAAGATTCAGAGTAGTGAAGCATCAGAATCTTGTTGACGTGTCATATAGTGTTTAAATCATTTCTAGTTGTCTGTTGGAGTAATGTCCCCTCAGATTTGTATTTAAAGCAATTTACAATTTTTAGCTTATTATTATTATATGTAATTGGTAGGTCCTCAACACCAGTCTCCATAAGAGATTACTTTTTCTTCCTTCCTTTTATTTTAATTAACTCCCTTGAGTCTCTTATGAACAAACTGATAAAGCTGTAGCAAGTGTGCAATTTTGTGCACAATTGCAAACATAGTCATTCTTTGTTATGAAAAGTGGGTTCCTTTAATCTGAGAGCGTTCCTAAAATATCCTTCTCTTAGAAAAGCATATTTTCGTTTAAGTTTAAATAATTAAGGGAAAAAAATCCAGAAAAATTCTATCTGGCAATTAGAAAGCATATTCTAATTGAGTTATCTATAGTATCCTGGTCCTGTGATTTTTGTAGCATATGTGAAATTGGGAAATATTAACAGATGGGTATACTTTCCCAATTGCCCCTTTGATTTAAATCCTTCTCAAGAAAAACACTGGAATTAAAGTTCTTATTCAAATAATTGAATGTTTTCTAATATTACAAAAGGAATAATATCCATCATTTATTGTTTGACTTTTGTTTATGCCATATGCCCTTAGGGGAAAAAGAGTATCAACACTCCCTGCATACGGCAAGTCACTTGTAATTTGGAATAAATGTGTAGATAATAAAATTAGACAACTCTACACATACAATGGTAATTACCATTGACATCTCAGGCATCACGTATTTTCTATATGTAGATGCAGTACTCAAAGCTGCCTGAATATACAGGGATACATATAAACTGTAGCATGATAGATTTTTAAAAAATAATTTTTATTGTGCTTTAAGTGAAAGTTTACAAATCAAGTCAGTCTGTCACATATAAGCTTATATACACCTTACTACATACTCCCATTTACTCTCCCCCTAATGAGCCAGCCCGCTCCCTCCTGCCAGTCTCTCCTTTCGTGACCATTTTTCCAGTTTCTAACCCTCTCTACCCTCCCATCTCCACTCCAGACAGGAGATGCCAACACACTCTCGTGTCCACCTGATACAAGTAGTTCACTCTTCATCAGCATCTCTCTCCAACCCATTGTCCAGTCCCTTCCATGTCTGATGAGCTGTCTTCGGGAATGGTTCCTGCCCTGGGGCAAGAGAAGGTTTGGGGACCAAGACCACCGGGATTCTTCTAGTCTCAGTCAGACCATTAAGTCTGGTCTTTTTATGAGAATTTGGGGTCTGCATCCCACTGTTCTCCTGCTCCCTCAGGGGTTCTCTGTTGTGCTCCCTGTCAAGGCAGTCATCGGTTGTGGCCAGGCACCATCTAGTTCTTCTGGTCTCAGGATGATGTAAGTCTCTAGTTCATGTAGCCATTTCTGTCTCTTGGGCTCATAGTTATCGTGTGACCTTGGTGTTCTTCATTCTCCTTTGATCCAGGAGGGTTGAGATCAATTGATGCATCTTAGATGGCCACTTGTTAGCATTTAAGACCCCAGACGCCACACTTCAAAGTGGGATGCAGAATGTTTTCATAATAGAATTTATTTTGCCAATGGATTTAGAAGTCCCCTTAAGCAATAGTCCCCAAATCCCCGTCCTTGCTCTGCTGACCTTTGAAGCATTCAGTTTATCCTGGAAACTTCTTTGCTTTTGGTCCAGTCCAGTTGAGCTGAACTTCCCTGTATTGAGTATTGTCCTTCCCTTCACCTAAAGTAGTTCTTATCTACTAATTAATCAGTAAAAAACCCTCTCCCACCCTCCCTCCCTCCCCTCTCTCGTAACCACAAAAGTATGTGTTCTTCTCAGTTTATACTATTTCTCAAGATCTTATAATAGTGGTGTTATACAATATTTGTCCTTTTGCATCTAAGTTCACTCAGTGTAATGCCTTCCAGGTTCCTCCATGTTCTAAAATGTTTCACAGATTCTTCACTGTTCTTTATCGATGCATAGTATTCCATTGTGTGAATATACCATAATTTATTTAACCACTCATCCATTTATGGACACCTTGGTTGCTTCCAGCTTTTTGCTATTGCAAACAGAGCTGCAATAAACATGGGTGTGCATATATCTCTTCGTGTGAAGGTTCTTATTTTTCTAGGGTATATTCCGAGGAGTGGGATTTCTGGGTTGTATATGGTTTTTATGGTAGTTCTATTTCTAACTTTTTAAGAAAATGCCAGATAGATTTCCAAAGTGCTTGTACCACTTTACATTTCCACCAGCAGTGTATAAGAGTTCCAATCTCTCTGCAGCCTTTCCAACATTTATTATTTTGTGTTTTTTGGATTAATGCCAGCCTTGTTGGAGTGAGATGGAATCTCTTCATAGTTTTAATTTGCATTTCTCTAATGGCTAATGATCGAGAGCATTTTCTCATGTACCTCTTAGCTGCCTAAATACCTCCTTTAGTGAAGTGCACGTTCATATCCTTTGCCCACTTTTTGACTGGGTTGTTTGTCTTTTTGTGGTTGAGCTTTAACAGAGTCATATAGATTTTAGAGATCAGGCGCTGGTCAGAGATGTCGTAGCTGGAAATTTTTTCCCAATCTGTAGGTGGTCTTTTTCCTCTTTTGGTGAAGTCTTTAGATGAGCATAGGTGTTTGATTTTTAGGAGCTCCCAGTTATCTGGTTTCTCTTCGTCATTTTTGGTAATGTTTTGTATTCTGTTTATGCCTTGTATCAGGGCTTCTAACGTTGTCCCTATTTTTTCTTCCATGATCTTTATCGTTTTAGACTTCAGGTTTAGTTTTTTGATCCATTTGGAGTTCGTTTTTGTGCATGGTGTGAGGTATGGGTTCTGTTTCATTTTTTTGCAAATGGATATCCAGTTATGCCAGCACCGTTTGTTAAAAAGACTATCTTTTCCCCAATTAACTGACAGTGGGCCTTTGTCAAATATCAGCTGCTCCTACGTGGATGGATTTATTTCTGGGTTCTCAATTCTGTTCCATTGGTCTATGTGTCTGTTGTTGTATCAGTACCAGGCTGTTTTGACTACTGTGGCTGTATAATATGTTCTAAAGTCAGGTAGAGTGAGGTCTCCCACTTTCTTCTTCTTTTTCAGTCATGCTTTACTTATCTGGGGCTTCTTTCCCTTCCATATGAAGTTGGTGATTTGTTTCTCCACCACCTTAAGAAATGTCATTGGAATTTGGATCGGAAGTGCATTGTATGTATAGATGGCTTTTGGTAGAATAGACATTTTTACTATGTTAAGTCTTCCTATCCCTGAGCAAGGTATGTTTTTCCACTTATGTAGGTCCGTTTTAGTTTCTTGCAGTAGTACCTTGTAGTTTTCTTTGTATAGGTCTTTTACATCTTTGGTAAGATTTATTCCTAAGTATTTTATCTTCTTGGGGGCTACTGTAAATGGCATTGATTTGGTGATTTCCTCTTTGATGTACTTTTTGTTGGTATAGAGAAATCCAGCTGATTTTTGTATGTTTATCTTGTATCCCGATACTCTGCTGAATGCTTCTATTAGTTTCAGTAGTTTTCTGGAGGATTCCTTAGGGTTTTCTGTGTATAAGGTCATGTCATCTGCAAATAGAGATAATTTTACTTCTTCCTTGCCAATCCGGATGCCCTTTATTTCTTTGTCTAGCCTAATTGCTCTGGCTAGAACCTCTAGCACAATGTTGAATAAGAGCGGTGATCAAGGGCATCCTTGTCTGGTTCCCGTTCTCAAGGGAAATGCCTTCAGGCTCTCTCCATTTAGAATGATGTTGGCTGTTGGCTTTGTATAGATGCCCTTTATTATGTTGAGGAATTTTCCTTCAATTCCTATTTTGCTGAGAGTTTTTATCATGAATGGGTGTTGGACTTTGTCAAATGCCTTTTCTGCATCAATTGATAAGATCATGTGGTTTTTTTGCTTTTGTTTTATTTATATGGTGGATTACATTAACGGTTTTTCTAATATTAAACCAGTCTTGCATACCTGGTATAAATCCCACTTGGTCGTGGTGGATTATTTTTTTGATATGTTTTTGAATTCTATTGGCTAGAATTTTGTTGAGGAGTTTTGCATCTGTGTTCATGAGGGATATAGGTCTGTAATTTTCTTTTTTTGTCATGTCTGTACTTGGTTTTGGTATCAGTGATATGGTGGCTTCATAGAATGAGTTAGGTAGTATTCCAGTATTTTCTATGCTTTGAAATGCCTTTAGTAGTAGTGGTGTTAACTCTTCTCTGAAAGTTTTGTGGAACTCTGCAGTGAAGCCGTCCGGGCCAGGGTTTTTTTTTTTTGTTGGGAGTTTTTTGATTACCTTTTCAATCTCTTTTTTTGTTATGGGTCTATTTAGTTGTTCTAATTCTGATTGTGTTAGTTTAGGTAGGTAGTGTTTTTCTAGGAATTCATCCATTTCTTCTAGGTTTGCAAATTTGTTAGAGTACAATTTTTCATAATAATCTCATGTGATTCTTTTAATTTCAGTTGGGTCTGTTGTGATGTGGCCCATCTCGTTTGTTATTCGGGTTATTTGTTTCCTTTCCTGTATTTGTTTAGTCAGTCTGGCCAATGGTTTATCAATTTTGTTAATTTTTTCAAAGAACCAGCTTTTGACTTTGTTAATTCTTTCAATTGTTTTTCTGTTCTCTATTAATTCATTTAGTTCAGCTCTAATTTTTATTATTTGTCTTCTTCTGGTGCCTGATGGATGCTTGTGTTGTTCGCTTTCTATTTGTTCAAGTTGTAGGGACAGTTCTCTGATTTTGGCTCTTTCTTCTTTATGTATGTTTGCATTTATCAATATAAATTGACCTCTGAGCACTGCTTTCCCTTTGTCCCAGAGGTTTTGATAGGAAGTGTTTTCATTCTCGTTGCGTTCTATGAATTTCTTTATTCCCTCCTTAATGTCTTCTATAACCCAGTCTTTTTTGAGCAGGGTATTGTTCAGTTTCCAAGTATTTCATTTCTTTTCCCTTATTTTTCTGTTATTGATTTCCACCTTTATGGCCTTATGGTCTGAGAAGGTGCTTTGTAATATTTCTATGTTTTGGATTCTGCAAAGGTTTGTTTTATGACCTAATATGTGATCTATTCTAGAGAATGTTCCATGGGCATTAGAAAAAAAAGTATACATTGCAGCTCTTGTGTGGAGTGTTCTGTATAAGTCTATGAGGTCGAGTTGGTTGATTGTAGCAATTAGGTGTTCCGTGTCTCTATTGAGGGAAGTCCTATCCTCCTCCGAAAGTGGTGTGTTGAAGTCTCCTGCTATAATTGTGGAGGTGTCTATCTCACTTTTCAGTTCTGTTAAAGTTTGTTTTATGTATTTTGCAGCCCTGTCTTTAGGTGCATAAATATTTAATATGGTTATATCTTCCTGGTCAGTTGTCCCTTTTATCATTATGTAGTGTCCTTCTTTATCCTTTGTGGTGGATTTAACTTTAAAGTCTATTTTGTCAGAAATTAATATTGCTACTCCTTCTCTTTTTTGCTTATTGTTTTCTTGGTATATATTTTTTTCCATCCTTTGAGTTTTTGTTTGTTTGTGTCTCTAAGTCTAAGGTGTGTCTCTTGTAGGCAGCATATAGATGGATCTTGTTTCTTTATCCAGTCTGAAACTCTCTGTCTCTTTATTGGTGCATTTAATACATTTACATTCAGCGTAATTATAGATAAGTATGTGTTTAGTGCTGTCATTTTGATGCCTTTTTGTGTGTGTTGACAATTTCCTTTTTCCACTTGCTTTTTTGTGCTGAGACGTTGTTCTTTGTAAATTGTGTGTTCCTCATTTTCCTAGTAGTCGAATTTATGTTTGCTGAGTCGTTATGTTTTTCTTGGTTTTTATTTTGAGTTATGGAATTGTTATACCTCTTTGTGGTTACCTTAAAATTTACCCCTATTTTTCTAAGTAAAAACCTAACTTGTATTCTCCTATATCGCCTTGTTTCCCTCACCATATGTCAGCTCTATGCTTCCTGTATTTAGTCCCTCTTTTTGAGTATTGTGATCTTTTGCATAATGACTTCAATGATTCCCCGTTTTGAGCATTTTCTTCTTTTCAAAATTAATCTTAATTTGTTTTTGTGATTTCCCTATTTGAGATGATATGAGGATGTTCTGTTCTGTGACCTTGTGTTGTGCTGGTATCGGACATTATTGATTTTCTGACCAAACTATTTCCTTTAGTATTTCTTGTAGCTTTGGTTTGGTTTTTGCAAATTCTCTAAGCTTGTGTTTATCTGTAAATCTTTTAATCTCACCTTCTTATTTGAGAGAGAGTTTTGCGGATATATGATCCTTGGCTGGCATTTTTCTCCTTCAGTGCTCTATATATGTCATCCCAATGCCTTCTTGACTGCATGGTTTCTGCTGAGTAGTCTGAACTTATTCTTATTGATTCTCTTTTGTAGGAGACCTTTCTTTTATCCCTGGCTGCTTTTAAAATTTTCTCCTTATCTTTGGTTTTGGCAAGTATGATGATAATATATCTTGGTGATTTTCTTTTTGGATCAATCTTCTATGGGGTTCGATGAGCATCTTGGATAGATATCCTTTCATGATGTCATCATGGTATCTTTTATGATGTCAGGGAAGTTTTCTGCCAACAGATATTCAACTATTCTCTCTGTATTTTATGTTATTCCTCCCCGTTCTGGAACTCCAATCGCACGCAAGTTATTCTTCCTGATAGAGTCCCACATGATTCTTAGAGTTTCTTCCTTTTTTTTTTTTTTGATTCTTTTTTCAGATTTTTCTTCAACTATATTGGTGTCAATTGCCTTATCCACCAACTCCCCCACTCTGCATTCTAATTGCTTGATTCTGCTCCTCTGACTTCCTATTGAGTTGTCTAATTCTGTAATTTTACTGTTAATCTTTTGCGTTTCTGAATGCTGTCTCTCTATGGATTCTTTCAGCTTATTAATTTTTCCACTATGTTCTTGAATAATCTTTTTGATTTCTTCAACTGCTTTATCAGTGTGTTCCTTGGCCTTTTGTGTAGATTGCCTTATTTCATTTATGAGGTCATCCCTGATGTCTTGAAGCATTCTGTATATTAGTTTTTTATATTCTGCATCTGGCAATTCCAGGATTGTATCTTCATTTGGGAAAGATTTTCATTCTTTAATTTGGGGAGTTGTAGAAGAATCATGAGCTGCTTCTTTATGTGGTTTGATATCGACTACTGTCTCCGAGCCATCTATAAGACATTGTAATGATTTATTGTATATTTGCTCACTGAGTCTTATCTTGTTTTGTTTTCTTTCAATATACGTAGATGGGCTACTAGATTGTGCTGTCTTGATTGTTGTAGCCTTTGAATCACTTATGTCCTATTACCAGGTGGTTTGGGCTGTTACCAGATATATAAGCCTAAGAGTCCATTTACCATTCTTGAGTAGAATCTGATTTTGGGTCACCAAGTGTGTGCAGTAGACTGTCACCTATTAACTGAGAGGAGTAGTGGTGATAGTTGTGTGAACCAGATTCTAGTAGCAGCAGGGGGTCACACTCCAGGGGGACAGGATGTTGACAGGCTTCCCCCAAGTGCCCGTGAAGTAGATGTGTCTCTATTCCTAAAGCACTTTGGTGGGTGGACATATAGGACATAGTAGAACTGCCTTATAGGATTTCCAAGGAGTGACTTGTGGATTCACCATAGCCCTTAATCACTGTGCCACCAGGGCAATTTGAATCTGTATACCTGCCTATCATCTATCTATGTATCTGTCTGTCTGTCTTTCTGTCTGTCGGTCTGTCTGTCGGTTGGTCGGTCTGTTTATCAATCATCTGTCTATCATCTATTAATCTATCATCTATCTATCTATCTGTCTATCCATCTATCTAATCATCTATCATCTCTCTATCATCTAACCTATTTTCCAAAGCCAAAAAGAAACTCAAATATAAATATAAAATATTGGGGAAAAATACTTGAAAATAGGGACATGGTAGATTATTATTGCTATAAATTGCTATAAAACCATTGTCGTTGAGTTGGTTCCAACTCACAGCGACCCTATAGGACAAAGTAGAGCTGCCCCATAGGGTTTCCAAGGAGTGTCTGGTGGATTCGAACTGCTGACCTTTTTGGTTAAGAGCCATAGCTCTTAAACAGCATGCCACCAGTGTTTCCTATAGCACCTCAGATTGTCAATAGCTGTCATTCAAAACCAAAACAAAAATTTTATAAGAAAATACACATTTTTGCTACATTAAGTAGAGTGAGAAAAAATGAAATTAGGGAAAACACATCCTTCTATGCAAGGGTCAAACATTTTTATTCAAGTGAGATGCATATATTAATAACCTAGTGGAATGATTTTTAAAATGAATAAGGTAATTGATTTAGAGATAGAAAAATACCCTAATTTAAATACCCAATGGGACCTGTATATTAACTCTGAAATTAAAGACATGAATGTTCAGATAGCACTTCAACATCTTCATTAAAATAAAGAGAAAATATCTCTTTTCCACCATGGATATACATACAAGACAGTAGTCTACTGAACATAAATTATACGATTAACTATGTAGCAAACAACGGGCCTATTCATCTATAGAGAAATTTTTTACTTATGTATTTAAAAAAAGTGAAGTTGATGTCAGAAATAATATAATTAGGATCACAAGTGACTACTGGCTCTCACTTCTATACTAGTCCTAGACTAACAAAAAGATTTAAAGAAACTCCTTATTCCTAGTAATTAACATTACCCTCATCATTAGACTAAGAAGACAAAATTATTTACTGTAGTCTGCACAAACAGGAAAAAAGTAATATTTAAGACTTTATAGATTGAATCCAAGACAAAGATAAAGAAAATAATTGATTGTGCTTGTTTTTCCTACAGCTACATTTCTTTCCCTACTTTATTTAGACTTTTGAAATTACTAACTGTATCTTGAAGATATTTCAAAATGATGAGTTCAAATGCAACAGATTATGAGAATACTGATGATTTGGAATCAGAAAAAATAAACACTGAAGAAAATAAGTCAAAGGAACAATGGAGCAGTACTGCATCAAAGCTAAAATTAATGGCGTATACTGGAGAATTTTGATCATACGGAAAATATATTACTCCTAATAATTCTATATGTTTGATAAATTTAAAGTCTTTTCATAAAGTAAAAGATGTTGAACATGCGTAGTAAATTGACACTGGCAAAGTTGGCAAAATTTTATAAAAACTTATTGCAATAATTTATTAAACGTACACAGAAAACACATCTGAAATAATATTTATCCTCTCTCTATTTAGAACATTTAAGCAGAATTCAGATTATTTGGAAATGATTAGCCAATATTTAAATCACTTTTCAAGTCCAAAGGAGAAAGAGAAGAAAGAACTTCGTATTGTAATAAGTAAAACTTTAATGTATACGGTACAGTGAATTAGAAGATGTTTAGGCTGATCTGTACTATAATTTTCGGGATCACCTGCTTTGTCAAACTGTGACAAATATTTACACTTGTTTACATTTCTGGTTATCAAGTTTTTTTCTGATAGTAGCTTTAAAAAAGATCCTGTTATTTCTGCTTTTGTGTTTTTTTCCCAATGTCGATTTAATAGGATTCATAAGTGAAATGAAGAACCAGTCAAAGGAGATAGAGTTCATTCTCTTGGGACTGACAGATGACCCAGAGTTGCAAATTGTGATTTTTATATTTCTCTTTCTCAATTACATTTTGAGTGTGATGGGGAACTTAGCTATCATCCCCCTCACGCTGTTGGATCTTCGCCTCAAGACGCCAATGTATTTTTTTTCTCTGAAATTTCTCCCACTTGGAAATCTTATTGACAACAATATCTATTCCTAGATTTCTGACAAGCATTGTGACTAAAAACAAAATCATTTCCTGCAATGGTTGTGCATCTCAATTGTTCTTTTTCCTCTTAATATGTGTTACAGAGTTTCACCTTCTGCCTGTCATGTCTTATGACCCTTATGCAGACATCTGCAAACCGTTGCATTATCCCATCATTATGAGAAGCCAAGTGTGCTACCAACTGGTACTCAGTTCATGGACAGCTGGCTTTCTGATTACCTTTCCACCGTTGGTCATAGGGCTGAAACTAGAACTCTGTGCTTCCAAAGTAATGGATCATTTCATGTGTGACACTTCTATTTTACAGATGTCTTGCATAGACTCTCACTTCCTAGAATTAATTTCATTTGTTTTTATCAGCTATAATACTTGTGGTCACATTGCTGTTAGTGATTTTTTCCTATACATATATAATCAAGACCATTCTAAAAATCCCTCCTACTCAGAAAAGAACGCTTTTTCCACTTGTTCTGCCCACATGATTGTAGTTTTCCTTACTTATGGTAGCTGTATCTTCATTTACATGAAGCCATCAGCAAAAGAAAGGGTGAATTTATCCAAAGGTATAGCTGTTATCTATGCTTCATTTGCTCCTTTATTAAATCTCTTCATTTATAGTCTAAGGAACCAGCAAGTGAAACAAGTTTTCAAGGATACATTCAAAAAGATTGTCACTGTTTTCAAAAAATGAGGAAAAAATTTTAAAATTTTGATGTAAACATTAAATAAAGATTATTGCTCCTATGTTCCTGTTTACTTAATCTGTTCTTTCAATTAATTGACTCTCTTATAGCATTTTAAACAAATTCAGTGTGATTCACTCTTCCCTACTTCTCTTTATGATTAATATTTCCTGCAGTGTTATAGAATTCTCCCTTTTAGGTTTCACCACAAATTTATTATTATTACCTCCCAAGATATGGAACTCTTTTTCCCTTAAAAAAAAAACTGAGAAAAAATCCAATTATAATTATTTATTAATATACCGTGTACAGAAGTCCTGATGGTGTAGATGTTAATTGCTATGGCTGCTAACCAAAAGGTTGGCAGTTCAAATCCACCAGGTCCTCTGTGGAAACCCTATGGGGCAATTCTATTCTATCCTATAGGGTCGCCAGGAATCAGAATCAACTCACCGTCATCGGGTTTGGTTTTTCATTTTATACCCTGTACAAATGGTTGGATGAGTATAATTGATTAACATCCATTTAGTATAGTATGCTTATCCTAGGTTCTACACTAGTCAAAATTTTGGTCCTTATTAGGATGAAAAAGCTTACTGTGGAGGAAACAAAGAAACCAACAAATATCATAGATAGTAATTTCTCTTATAATGGAGCAATATACAGAATTATGTGTTCATAGTAATGAATGCTTAATTATTTTAGTGAATCAGGAATGCAGTTCGAAAAGAGGTGATTCTTGTGACACTTGCAATATACATGAAAGAACGTGTAAAGGAATGATATAGACGTGTATAAGAGCATGCACACTATTCGGGGGCACTAGGAAGTAGTTCAAATACTGCTAGCTAGTATCACTAACCCAAAAATGAGTAGCACAGTGTTCTGTGTCAGCTAGCCAGGTTGTAACTCCAGATTTACATGTCAGCCTGGTTAAGTTTCCCAAACTCTCTATCGATAAGTTTCTCCATTCATGAGATATAAATAACAATTGTTCTTACTTGATAAGGTTATTTTCAGAATGAAATGAAGTATGTATAAAACAATTCAAGGTCACCACGTGGCCTACAATGAGCTCTCAATAAGTGTTAGCTGCCCTTTGGGAGGAAAAATTGTGTCAGTTAGGGTAGATTGTAACAACGCAAGAAAAAGAGGAAGGCTTTAAATCATAAAAAAAATTGTTATTTTTGTTGTTAAACAGTGCCGTCAAGTCAGTTCGACTCATAGCGACCCCATGTACAAAGGACAGAAACATGGGTCCTGCGCCACCCTCACAATTGTTGCTATGTTTGAGCCCATTGTGGTAGGCACTGTGTCAATTCATCTTGTTGAGGATCCTCCTATTTTTTGTAGATCTTCTGCTTTAGCAATCATGATATCTCTCTCAAGGTACTTGTCTCTTATAATAACATGTCTAAAGTACTTGAAGTCTCGCCATCTTCATTTCTAAGGAGCACTCATTCTGTACTTTTTTGAAGACAGATTTTTTCACCCTCCTGGCAGTCCATGGTATAGTCAATAAAAAAAAATAAAAATAAATAACTTTTTTTTCAATACCCTCTGCCAATGCCATAATTCAAATGGAAAAATTTTTCTTCAGTAATTTTTATTCCTTGTCCTGCCTTTGCATGCATATGTGGCAATTAAAAATATCATGGCTTGGGTGGGGTCCACCTTAGTCCTAAAAGTGAGGTCTTTGTTTTTAACACTTTAAAGAGGTCTTTTGCAACAGATTTGTCCAATGCAATGTGTTGTATGATTTCTTTTTTCATTTGACCTTTTTCTTTTTTTGTATTGTAATTTTTTTTTAATTTAGATGAAGGTTTACAGAGCAGATTTGTTGCTCATTAAACAATTAATAAACATATTGTTTTGTGACATTAGTTACCAACCCCATAACATATCAACGGTCTCCCTTCTCAACCTTGGGTTCCCTATTACCAGATTTCCTGTCCCCTCCTCCCATCTCATCCTTGCCCCTGGGTTTGTGTGACTATTTACTCTCATTTTGTTTTATGAGCCTGTCTGATCTTTGGCTGAAGGGTGAACCTCAGGAATGACTTCAGTACTGAATTTAAAGTGTGTCCAGGGGGCATACTCTGGGTGTTTCTCCAGGCTCTGTCAGACCAGTAAGTCTAGTCTTTTTTTGTGAGTTAGAATTTTGTTGTACATTTTTCTCCAGCTCTGTCCAGGACCCTGTATTGTGATCCCTGTCAGAGCAGTACGTGGTGGTAGCCAGGCAACACGTAGTTGTGCTAGACTCAGTCTGGTGGAGGCTGTGGTAGTTGTGGTCCATTAGTCCTTTGGACTAATCTTTCCCTTGTGTCTTTGGTTTTCTTCATTTTCCCTTGCTCCAGATGGGGTGGGACAAGTGGAGTATCTTAGATGGCCACTCACAAGCTTTTAAAATGCCAGAAGCTACTCACCAAAGTAGGATGTAGAACATTTTCTTTATAAACTATGTTATGTCGATTGAGATAGATGTCCCCCGAGGCTGTGGTCGCCAGCCCACAGCCCAGTAATTCAGTCCCTCAGAGAGTTTGGATCTATGAAGCTTCCATGTCCTTGCCTTGGTCAAGTTGTGCTGAATTCCCCAGAATTGTGTATTGTCTTACTGTTCACCAAATTTACCACTTATCTATTGTCTAGTTGGCATTTTTCCTTCCCCAACCCTCCCCTTCCTAGGATTGTTTCTTGCTGTGTGTAAGCCTTTTCATGAGTTTTTATAATAGTGGTCTCATGTAGTATTTGTCCTTTTGTGATTAATGTATTACACTCAGCATAATGCCCTCCAGATTCATCCATGTTGTGAGATATTTCACAGATTCATCATTGTTCTTTGTTGTTGCATAGTATTCCATTGTGTGTATGTACTATAGTGGTTTATCCATTCAACTGTTGATGGCACTTAAGTTTTTTCCATCTTTTTGCTATTGTGAATAATGCTGCAATGAACATAGGTGTGCATGTGTCGGTTTGTGGGATGGCTCTTATTTCTCTAGGATATATTCCTAGGAGTAGGATAGCTGTGTCATAAGGTATTTCTATTTCTAGCTTTTTAGGGAAGCTGCTGTACCTTTTTCCAAACTGGTTGCACCATTTTACTTTCCCACCAGCAGTGCATAAGAGATCCAGTCTCTCTGCGGCCTCTCCAACATTTGCTATTTTCAGTTTTTTGGATTTGTGCCAGTAATGTCACGGTGAGACGGTATCTCATTGTGGTTTTGATTTGCGTTTCTCTAATGGTTAGTCATCTCGAGCATTTCCTCATATGTCTGTTAGCTGCCTGAATGTCTTCTTTAGTGAAGTGTCTATTCATATCCTTTGCCCATTATTTTAAATTGGATTATTTTTTTGTTGTAGAGGTATTGGGTTTTCCTATAGATTTTAGAGATTAGACCTTTGTCAGATTTGCTATAGACAGTTTTTTTTCTCAGTCTGTAGGATGTCTTTTTACCCTTTTGGTGAAGTCTTTTGATGAGCATAAGTGTTTAATTTTTAGAAGATCCCAGTTATCTAGCTTATCTTCTGTTGTTTTTGTATTGTTAGTTATGGTTTGTATGCTATTTATGCCATGTATTTGGGCCTCTAGTGTTGACCCTGGTTTTTCTTCTATGATCTTTATAGTTTGGGGTTTTATATTCAGGTCTTTGATCCATTTGAATTAGTTTTTGTGTATGGTGTGACATTTGGGTCTTATTTCATTTTTTTACAGGTGGACATCCAGTTTTGCCGGCACCATTTATTAAAAAGACTATCTTTTCCCCATTTAACGGGCTTTGGACCTTTGTCAAAGATATAGTGACCAGGTGGGTGGACTTCCGTCTGGGCTCTCAGTTCTGTTCCACTGGTCAAAATGTCTGCCGTTGTACCAGTACCAGTTTTTTTGACTACCATAGCTGTATAGTAGGCTCTAAGGTCAAGTAGTAGGAGTCCTCCTACTTTGTTCTTTTACTTCAATAGTGCTTTACTTAGGCATTTTTGCATTGCCTTTTGCTTTGCCTTTTAGTCTTTATTCCTTTCCTTGCCTCGCCGTTTTGCCTTTTTTCTTTTTGCCTTCCCTTTTTTCTTTTTGCTGTTTTGCATTTTTACCTTGCTTTACCTTGCCTTTTCCCTTGTCTTTTTGGATTTTTGCCTTTTTTCCATCTTAACTTTTGCCTTATCTCTTCCTATTTGCATTTTGGCATTGCCTTTTTGCTTTGCCTTTTAGGCTTTGTTCTTTTCCTTTCATTGCCTTTTGTCTTTTTACTTTTTTACCTTTTAGCCTTTTCGCTTGCCTTGCCTTGCTTTGCGTTTTAGCCTTTTTGTCTTCCCTTGTGTTTTTGCTTTTTTCCCTTTCCTTTTTGCCCTGTGTGTTGCCTTTTTGCCTTGACTTTTCCCTTTTAACTTTGCTTTTTTCATTGCCTTTTTGCCATTATGACTTGCCTTTTTACCAGTTTGCCTTCCCTTTTTGCCTTTTTACCATATTGCCTTGCCTTTTCCCTTTTTGTCTTCCCTTTTTGCCTTTTTCCCTTGCGTTTTACCTTTTAGCCTTGTCTTTTGACTTTTTGCCTCTTTTCCTTTTTTACGTTAGCTTTACCTTTTTGGCTATATATACTTTTGCCTTGCCTTTTTGCATTTTTCCCTTTTGCTTTTTTGCCTTTTTGCTTTGCCTTTTTGTTTTTGTGCCTTTTAACCTTGACTTGCCTTTTTTCCCTTTTTGCCTTTTTCCCTTGTCTTTTTGGCTTTTTGACTCTGCCTTTTTACCTTTTGCTTCTTTGTGGTCTTTTTGTCCTTTTGCCTTTCTTTTTTGCCGTTTTTCCTTGCCTTTTCCCCTTTTTGTCTTGCCTTTTTGCCTTACCTTTTCCCTTTTTGCCTTTCCTTTCAGTTTTTTGGCCCCTATTTTTGACTTTTTCTCTCTTTGCCTTTTTTCCTTTTTGCCTTATCTTTTTGCATTTTTGCCCTTTTGCCTTGCCTTTTTGCCTTACCTTTTTTCCATTTTGACTCGCCTTTTTGCCATTTTTCATTTTGACTTCCCTTTTTCCTTTTTTGAATTTTTATCTTGCCTTGCCTTGCCTTTTTGCCTTTTTGCTTGCCTTTCCCTTGGCTTTTTGGATTTTTGCCTTTTTTCCATTTTTACTTTTGCCTTATCTCTCTTCCTTTTTGCATTTTTGCATTGGCTTTTGCCTTTTTGCTTTGCGTTTTAGCCTTTATTCCTTTCCTTTCATTGTCTTTTTGCCTTTTTACTTTTTTGCCTTTTTCCTTCCCTTGCCTTGTTTTATGTTTTGCCTTTTTGTCTTTCCTTGTGTTTTTGCCTTGTTCCCTTTTTCCCTTTCCTTTTTGCCTTGACTTTTTCCCTTTTAACCTTGCCTTTTTCATTGCCTTTTTGCCTTTATGACTTGCCTTTTTACCGATTTGCCTTCAATTTTTGCCTTTTTACTATATTGCCTTGCCTTTTTGCCTTTTCCCTTTTGCCTTGCATTTTACCTTTTTGAATTGTCTTTTGACTTTTCCCCTATTTGCCTTTTGCCCTTTTGCCTTACCTTTTTTCTTTTTGTCCTTTTGCCTTGCCTTTTTACCTTGCCTTTTTCTCTTTTTGCCTTCCCTTTTTCCCTGTTTTGCCTTCTGTTTTAGCTTTTTGCCTTGTCTTTTTTACTTTTTCCCTCTTTGCCTTTTTTCCTTTTTGCCTTTTGCCTTGCCTGTTTTCTTTTTACTTTTTGCCTTTTTACCTTGCCTTGCCTTACCTTTTTGCCCTGCCTTTTTCCCTTGTCTTTTTGGCTTTTGCTTTTTTCCTTTCCTTTTTTCCATTTTAACTTTTGCCTTACCTCTTTTCCTTTTTGCATTTTGTATTGCCTTTTTTCCTTTTTCACATTTTTCCTTGCCTTGCTTTGCATTTTTGTCTTTTTGTCTTGTCTTGTGTTTTTGCCTTTTTGTCTTGACTTGCATTTTGACTTTTTGCCTTCCTGCCTTTTTGCCTTTCCCTCTTTCCTTTTTGCCTTTTTGCAGTGCTTTGCTTTTTTGCCTTTTTCTCTTGACTTTTTGATTTTTCACCTTTTTGCCTTGCCTTTTTGCCTTCAAGCCTTGCCTTCATGCCTTGTGTTTTTGTCTTTTTGCCTTGCCATTTTGTCTTTTTGACTTTCCTTTTTGCCTTGCCTTTTTGTCTTGCCTTTTACCCTATTTGCATTTCCTTTTTGCCTTCATGCCTTGCCTTTTTGCCTTAATGCCTTGCCTTTTTGTCTGTTTGCTTTATTGTCTTCCTTTTTGCCTTCTCTTTTTGCATTTTTACCTTTTGCCTTTTTATATTCCTTGCCTTGCTTTTTGCCATTTTTGACTTGACTGGCCTTTTTTCCTTTTTTTGCCGTGTCTTGCATAGCCTTTTTCTTTGCCATGACTTGCCTTGCCTCTTTGCCTTGCCTAGTGATGCCTTTTTGCCTTTTGGCCATGCTTTTCTTCCTTTTTCCCTGGCCTTTTTACCGTTTCCCCTTTTTTCTTTCGTCTTGCATTTTTGCCTTCACTTTTTGTCTTTCTGCTTTTTTGCATTTTTGTATTGCCTTTTTGCTTTTTTGCCTTTTTACCTTGACATGTCTTGCATTTTTACCTTATTGCATTGCAAGGAGCTCGGCAGATCTGCCCTTTGGAAATGAAATGTTTCCTCAGGAAAACTCCATTGCGGTAGCCCTCTTCTGGAAGTGGAACGAGTATGTAGAGTTAGCGTTAAGAGAGTGTTAAAGCACTTTTTAGCCCAGAAAAAACAAGTGCATGGTGAAATCCTAACAAGCTCAAGTGCCTTTCCACAGTTCAAAGTGTATAAATCTACACTCTTTAGCAAGTAAGTGGGCGAGGAGGCAAAATCAGTCTGTATGTTACTCAGTGAAAGAAAGAACTCGCTGACTTCATCCACTCCTCTGAGAAAAGCAGGTATTATGAGAGACTGTCTGTTATTTTCTCTTTCCAGCAATGAGCTCAGAGAATCTGACCCTTGCAAAAGAAACTTCCCTCAAGAAAAATCCATTGTGGTAGTCCTGTTGTTGAAGCGGAAAAAGTATGTAGTGTTTTCATTAAGAGTTGTGAAAGCAAGTTGTTGACCAAGGAAAACAAAGTGCATGGTGAAATTCTAACAAACCCCGGTGCCTTTCCACAGTTCAAAGTGTGTAACTATACACTGTTTTCCAATTAAGAGAGCACAGAAGCAACATCAACCTCCATGAGTCTCAGTGAAAGAGAGAACACTCTGAGTTCTTCCATTCCTCTGAGGAGAGCAGTTAGAATGAGAAAACCGTCATTTGGTTTCACTTTCCTGCAATGAGCTTGACAGATCTGCCCTTTGCAAACGGAAGGTTTCCTCAGGAACCTATATTGCGGTACCTCTCTTCTGGAAGTGGAACGAGTATGTAGAGTTAGCTTTAAGAGATTGTGAAAGCAGGTGGCTGCCCAGGAAAGACAAAGTGCTTGGTGAAATCCTAACAAGCCCAAGTGCCTTTCTACAGTTTTTAATCTATACACTCTTTTCCAAGTAAGAGAGCACAGAGGCAACATCAGTCTGCATGTTTCTCAGTGAAAGAAAGAACTTCCTGACTTCATCCACTCCTCTGAGAAAAGCAGGTATTATTTGAGAGTGTCTATTCTTTTCTCTTTTCTGCAATGAGCGCAGTAAGTCTGACCATTGCAAACATAAGCTTTCCTCAGGAAAGTCAATGGCAGTAGCCCTGTTCTTGAAGCAGAAAAAGTATGCAGTGTTAGGGTTAAGAGATTTTGAAAGGAAGTATTTGCACAGGGAAAACAAAGTGCATGGTGAAATCCTAACAAACCCAAGTGCTTTTCCACAGTTCAAAGTGTGTAACTACACACTCTTTTCCAAGAGAGCACAGGGGCAACATCACCCTGCATGTTTCTCAGTGAAGGAGCTCTCTGACTTCATCCAGTCCTCTCAAGAAAGCAGTCAGAATGAGAAAACCGTCATTCGGTTTCTGTTTCTTTCAATGGCAAATGGTCAAAAAGTCAAGACATGAAGGCAAAAAGGCAAGGCAGTAAGGTAAAAAGGATATAAGGTAAACAGGCAAAAAGGCAAGGCATGAAGGCAAAAAGGACAAAAGGCAAAGCAAGGAAAAGCAAAAAGGAAAGGCAAAAATGAAAAATGTGCAAAGGCAAGGCAAAAGGGAAAAAGGCAAGTCAATTTAAAAAGGCAAAAAGCCAAGAAAAAGAGGCAAAAAGGCAAGGGAAAAATGAAACGCAAGGCAAGAAAAAAGGGAAAAAGGTAAAAAGGCCTGGCAAGGGAAGGTAAAAAGGTAAAGGCAAAAAGGCAAGAGAAGGTTAGGCAAAAAGGTAAAAAGGCAAAGAAAAGAAAGCAAAAATGGCAAAAAGGCAAGGTAAAGCAAGGCAAAAAGGGATGGCAGGGCAAAAAGTCGAAAGGGCAAAAAGGCCTGGCAAGGCAAGGCAAAAATGCAAAATTAAAGGCAAAAAGGCCTAAAGGCAAAGAGGAAACGCAAAAACGGAAAAAGGCAAATAGGCAATAAGTCAAAGGCAAGTCAAGGCAAAAAGGGAAAAATGCAAGGCAAAGCAAAAAGGCAAAAACGGAAGGCAAGGCAAGGAAAAAGGCAGAAAGGTAAAAAGGGAAAAAGCAATGCAAGGAAAGGCAAAAAGCTAAAAGGCAAAGCAAAAAGGCAATGTAAAATTGCAGAAAGGAAAAAAGGCAAGAAAAAAGACAAAAAACCAAAAAAGAAAAAAGCAAAGCAAAAAGGTAAAAAGTAAAAAAGGCAAGGCAAAAAGGAATAAAACCCAGGAAAAAAGGCAAAAAGGCAAGACAAAAGGGCAAAAAGGCAAAAAGGAAAAGAGGGAAAAAGTCAAAAAGAGAAGGCAAACAGCTAAAACGAAAGGGAAAAGGGAAGGCAAATAAAGAAAAAAGCAAGGTAAAAAGGCACCACAAAAGGCAAAAAAGGAAAAGGGAAAAAGACAAGAGAAAAAGGCAAAAAATCAAGATAAAAAGTCAAAAGGCAAGTGAAGACAGAAAGGCAAAAAAGTAAGGCAAGACAAAAAGGCAAAACCACAAAGCAAGGCAAGGAAAAAGGCAAAGAGATAAAAAAGTAAAAAGGCAATGAAAGGAAAGGAATAAAGTCTACAAGGCAAAGCGAAAACAAAAAGGCAATGCAAAAATGCAAAAAGGAAAAGAGATAAGGCAAAAGGTTAAAGGAAAAAAGGTAAGGAAAGAAGGCAAAAATCCAAAGAGAAAAGGGAAAAAGGCAATGCACAAAGGCAAAAAGACAAAAAAGGAAAGGTAAAAAGGAAAAAGGGAAGGGAAAAAGGCAAAAAGGCAAGGCAAAAGACAAAAAGGCATGACAAAAAGGCAAAAAGGCAAGGCAATACAGTAAAAAGGCAAAAGGGGATGGCAAACTGGTAAAAAGGCAAAAAGACAAATACTAAAGGCCAAAAGGCAATAGAGAAGGCAAGGTAAAAAGGGAAAGAGTCAAGACTAAAGGCAAAAAAGAAAAGAAAAAAGACAAGGGAAAAAAGCAAAAAGACAACGAAAAAAGGCAAAAGGCAAGTCAAGACAAAAAGGCAAAAACACAAGACAGGACAAAAAGGCAAAAATACAAGGCAAAGCAAGGAAAAAGGCAAAAAGACAATGTAAAGAAAGGAATAAAGGCTAAAAGGCAAAGCAAAAAGGGAAAAACTCAATGCAAAAATGCAAAAAGGAAAAGACATAAGGGAAAAGCTAAAATGGAAAAAAGGCAAGGAAAAAGGCAAAAAGCAAAAAGACAAGGGAAAAAGGCATAAAGAAAAGGAAAAGCAAAGAAGCAGAAAGGAAAAAAGGCAAGTCAAAAAGAAAAAAGGCAAAAAGGAATAAAGGCAGGAAAAAAAGGCAAAAAGGCAAGGAAAAAGGCAAAGAGGGAAAAGTCAAAAAGACAAGGCAAAAAGCTAAAACAGAGGGCAAAAAAGGGAAAAGGGAAGGCAAACAGGCAAAAACGCAAGGCAAAAACGCAAGGCAAAAGGACAAAAAGGCAAAAAGATAAGGCAAATGGAAAAAAGGCAATGAGGCAAAAAGTTCAAAGTCAAGGAAAAAAGTTAAAATGCAAGGTAAAAAGGGAAAAGGCAAAAAGGCAAGGCAATAGGTTAAAAAGGCAAAAAGACAAGGAAAAAAGGCAAAAAGGCAAGGCAGAAGGACAAAAAGGCATAAAGATAAGGCAAGTGGAAAAAAGGCTAAGAGGCAAAATGTCAAAATACAAGGCAAAAAGGTAAAATGCAAGGCAAAAAAAGAAAAGGCAAAAAGGAAAGGCAATAGAGTTAAAAGGCAAAAAGGGAAGGCAAACTGGTAAAAAGACAAAAAGGTAAGTCATAAAGGCAAAAAGGCAAGGTTACAAGGGAAAAAGTCAAGGCCAAAAGGCACAAAGGGAAAAAGGCAAAAAGACAAGGGAAAAGGGTAAAAATAGAAAGCAAAAAGTCAAGAAGTCAAAAGGCAAGTCAAGGCAAAAACACAGGCCAAGACAAAAAGACAAAAACGCAAAGCAAGGCAAGGAAAGGAAAAAGGCAAAAAGGTAAAAAGGCAAAAAGACAATGAAAGGAAAGGAATAAAGGCTAAAAGGCAAAGCAAAAAGTCAAAAGGCAATGCAAAAAGGAAAAGAGATAATGCAAAAGTTAAAATGGACAGAAGACAAATATCTAAAAATACAAGGGATAAAGACAAGGCAAAAGAGGAAAAAAGGAAGGCAATATGGTAAAAAGGCAAATAGGGAAGGCAAATGGTTAAAAAAGCAAAAAGGCAAATCATAAAGGTAAAAAGGCTATGAAAAAGGCAAGGTAAAAAGGGAAAAAGTTAAGGCAAATAGGCAAGACAAAAAGCAAAAAGGCAAGGAAAAAGGCAAAAAGACAAGGAGAAAAGGCAAAACAGCAAAAAGTCAAAAGGCAAGTCAAGACAAAAAGCCAAAACCACAAGGCAAGACAAAAAGGCAAAAATGCAAAGCAAGGAAAGAATAAAGACTAAAAGACAAAGCAAAAAGGCAATGGAAAGTGTAAAAAGAAAAGAAATAAGGCAAAAGTTCAAATGGAAAAAGGCGAGGAAAGAAGGCAAAAAGCCAAAAAGACAAGGGAAAAAGGAAAGGCAAAAAGGCAAGGCAAGACAAGGTAAAAAGGCAAAAAAGTGAAAGGCAGAGGAAAAAGCAAAAAAGGCAAGGAAAAACAAAAAAGGCAAAAAGAAATAAAGGCAAGGAAAAAGGCAAAAATGCAAGGCAAAAGGGCAAAAAGGCAAGGCACTAAGGTAAAAAAGCAAAAAGGGAAGGCAAACCAGTAAAAAGGCAAAAAGGTAAATCATAAAAGCAAAAGGCAATGAAAAAGGTATGGTTTAAAGGGAAAAAGTCAAAGAAAAAAGCAAGGCAAAAGGCAAAAAAGACAAAGGCAAAAAGACAAGGAAAAAAGGCAAAAGGCAAGTCAAGACAAAAAGGCAAAAACACAAGACAAGACAAAAAGGCAAAAATGCAAAGTGAGGCACGGCAAGGAAAAAGGGAAAAAGACAATGCAAGGAAAGGAATAAAGGCTAAAAGGCAAAGCAAAATGCAAAAAGGCAATGAAAAATGCTAAAAGGAAAAGAGATAAGGCAAAATTTAAAAATGGAAAAAAGACAACGAAAAAAGGCAAACAGCAAAAAGACAAGGGAAAAAGGCAAAAAGGCACAACAAAAAGGCAAGGCGAGGCAAGATAAAAAGGCAAAAAAGCAAAAAGTCTAAGCAAAAAAGCAGAAAGGGAAAAAAGAATAAAGGTAAGGCAAAAAGGCAAGACAAAGAGGCAAAGAGGCAAGGCAATATGGTAAAAAGGCAAAAAGGGAAGGCAAACCGGTAAAAAGGCAAACAGGTAAATCATAAAGACAAAAAGGCAAGGTAAAAAGGGAAAAAGTCAAAGCAAAAAGGCAAGACAAAAGGCAAAAAGGAAAGGAAAAAAGGGAAAAAGGCAAAGAGACAAGGGAAAAGGGCAAAAAGACCAGGAAAAAGGATAAAAGACAAGGGAAAAGGCAAAAAGAGAAAAAAGCAAGGTAAAAAAAAAGACCAAAAAGCAAGGTAATAAGGAATAAAGGCAAGAAAAAACGCAAAAAGGCAAGGCAAAAAGGCAAAAAGATGAGGCAAAAAGGCAAAGAGGGAAAAAGTCAAAAAGACAAGGCAAAAAGCTAAAACAAAAGGCAAAAAAGGGAAAAAGGGAAGGCAAAAAGGCAAGGTAAAAAGGCAAAGCAAAAAGGCAAGGCAATAGGACAAAAAGGCAAAAAGATAAGGCAAACGGAAGAAAGCAAACAGGCAAAATGTCAAACGACAAGGCAAAAAGGTAAAATGCAAAGCAACAAGGAAAAAGGCAAAAAGGCAAGTTAATATGGTAAAAAGGCAAAAAGGGAAGGCAAACTGGTAAAAAGACAAAAAGGCAAGTCATAAAGGCAAAAAGCTAATGAAAAAGACAAGGTTAAAAGGGAAAAAGTCAAGGAGAAAAGGCAATACAAAAGGCAAAAAGGAAAGACAAAAAGGGAAAACGGCAAAAAGACAAGGGAAAAGGCAAAAAAAAAGAGACAAAAAGTCAAAAGGCAAGTCAAGGCAAAAACACAAGGCAAGACAAAAAGGCAAAACTGCAAAGCAAGGCAAGGCAAGGAAAAAGGCAAAAAAAGCAATGGAAGGAAAGGAATAAAGGCTAAAAGACAAAGCAAAAAGGCAAAAAGGCAATGTGAAAAAGCAAAAAAGAAAAGAGATAAGGCAAAAGTTAAAACGGAAAAAAGGCAAGGAAAAAAAGCCAAAGAGCTCAGAAGACAAGGGAAAAGGGCAAAAAGGGAAAAACGCAGGGCAAAAAGGGAAAAAAGGCAAGGCAAAAAGGCAAGGCAAGGCAAGGCAAAAAGGAAAAAGGCAAAGCAAAAAGGCAAAAAAGCAAATAGGAAAAAAGGCAAGGCAAAAAGAAAAAAAGCAAAAGGCAAGGCAAAAAGGAATAAAGGAAAGGAAAAACACAAAAAGATAAGACAAAAAGGAAAAAAGGCAAAGAGGAAAAATGTCAAAAAGAGAAGGCAAAAAGCTAAAACGGAAAGCAAAAAGGGAAAAAGGCAAGGCAAAAGGCAAAAAGGTAAGGCAAAAAAACAAAAAAAGCAAAAAGATAAGGCAGATGGAAAAAAGGCAAAGATGCAAAAAGTCAAAAGGCAAGGCGAGAGGTAAAATGCAAAGCAAAAAGGGAAAAGGCAAAAAGACAAGAGAAAAAGGCAAAAAGGCAAGGAAATATGGTAAAAAGGCAAAAAATCAAGTCATAAAGACAAAAAGACAATGAAAAAGGCAATGTTAAAAGAGAAAAAGTCAAGGCAAAAAGGTAACACAAAAGGCAAAAAGGAAAGGGAAAAAGGCAAAAAGACAAGGGAAAAAGACAAAAAACAAGGAAAAAGGCAAAAACAGAAGGCAAGTCAAAAAAGCAAAAATGCAAAACAAGGCGTGTTCGGGGGGGCCGCGGGCGTGTGCCCGTGCAGTGTCTTCCGCGTGGGCATCCCCCTGTGCACCGCGGGGTGCCGTGGTGCGTCGCGTCAGCGCGGCAGGGAGTGCCTGCCACGCCCGTGGGTGGCGTGGGCGCACTGTGCGTCCATGTCCATCTGAGCGTGCGAGTGTGGCACAGCGGCTTAGGGACGTCACGCTAGCGCACGGTGCGGGAGGTGCTCGTACATTCGCTTCGTCTGCCCGTGTTTCGGGTGCTCAGTCTGTCCGCATGTGTCGCCGGCTGTGTCTCTGAGCCCGCGTGACACCTGCCCGTGGGTGCCGCGTGTACAGGGCCACATCCGTGTCCGCATCCCCGAGCATCCCGTGCAGCGCGTGCACATGCGGACCGTGCCTGCATTCTCCGTGTATCGTGTGCGCGGGGGAGACGTGTGTCTGCATTCCCACGTGTTCCGCCTGCCCGCGTCTACCTCTGCATCTCCTGAGTGTTCCGTTCGTGCATCTGCTGTGTGCGTGTGTCTCCGTGTTTCCACGTGCTCCAGGCGTGCATCCATGTCTCCAGAGGACACTCTGCGGTGCGTGTATGCATGCCCATGCGCGCGGGAGCATTTCCGTCCTTCTGTCCGTCCTCCTCCTCCTCCGCCCCCCACCCCCCACAGCCCCCCACCGCCCCCACCACCTCCACCATCTCCAAACCTCTTCCCCGCCTGGTGGGTGCCACCTGGCGGCCACATTGGGCTGGATCCGGATATCACCAGCATGGGGCCGACGGAAAGGGCGCGGGCTGGGTGGGGTTGGGGGTGAGGGTGGGCGGTGGAGGGGGGTGGCGCCAGTGGTCCTCGACGGCGGCGGGGCTAGCACCGCCAGCACGTGCCCCTCCGGTTTCAGTCGGGACCGCCTCCGTGACATCGAAGAGAGTTTCCCCATCCGTCCAAGGGTGCAGGGGTTCGAATGACCGAGGGTGCCATCGTCCCTCGACGACCGCCTTTGGGTCGCGCACACACTCGGAGACGTCCTGTCTCAACTGAAAGGAGTCAGTGGAGTAGAAACCGCAGCCCTCGAGGCAGCTACCTAACACCGGGAGCGTGCGCACGGACGCGCCCAGGGGGGCGTGTACCGGCGCAGGCGCACCTGTATGCGCATACTCACCTACGCACGTGTTCCTGCGCGAGTACGCACGGGCAGGCACATGCGTACGAGTACGCACATGTGGACGCACCGCCCCCGCACAGGCGCCTGTACGTGCCTGCGTGTCCGTATCTGCAGCCATGGTCGTGCGCACGTACGCGCCTACCACCCTTTTCAACCTAACGCTGTCACTGGGGTGGCTCAACATCGAGGTACGCCTCTTCCTCACACTCTCCCTCCCTCTCCCTCTCCGTCTTCCTTTCCATCTACCTCTCTCTTTCCTTCCTTTTCTGAAACCGGGTTTTCCTCTCCGAGAGCCGTTCAGCTCCTCAGGCGAAACCAACTCACCGAGTACTGGAGACCGAGTGCAAAGACGGAGCCCTGCGGCGCGGCGGCTCGGAGCTCAGCTGCCAACTGAAACGTCGGCGGTTCAGATCCACCGGCTGCTCCTCCGGAAGCCCGTGGGGTGGATCGACTCTCTCCCCTAGGGTCGCTCCGAGTCCTGACCCGCTCGACGGCAAGCGACAGCAGCAGTGCAGAGAGTTATCTAAACAGAAATGAGAATGATGACGAACGTGAGTCTTCACTGCCACGCCCTACTCCCCACGCGAGCACCATTCAAACTCGGGTGTTTCTCTCCATGTGGGAGGTTTCCCCCGACTGAGAAAAAATAAACCGCCCCCAAGGACGGCCTGCGTTTAGAGCCCCTTCATAGTAGCGCATCTTCACGGGACGACGGCATGCGCGCCCATCACCCGCTTTCCGGAAAGTTCCCCCTGTAGAGAGTCGCGAACACGGGCGAAGACGGAAGAGTCCACGTACGCGTCACCTAAGTTCAGCCATCGTCCAATTTGAAACCGGTGCCTTCCCGGCCCCGTCTTCCCGTCGATTGAAGCCTCCCGGGGACGGGATGTCTTCCAGCCAAACCAGCCTACTGTACCCTTCCCCTCCTACATATCTCAGGAGGTCCCTCGGACAGGGAGTGACCCGTCAGATGTCCAGTCCGCCGTGAGCTTTCCACGACGACGGTCGGTCGGGTCCGAGCACGGCACGAACTTCACACACCTTGTTCCTCCAGCTTCCCAGGAGGCGTTCGTGGCATGGTAATGCGTGCAACGTGGGAACGGTGACACTACCCTTGGCCTTACCACCCGCCCAAGCTGAATATGGCCCCGGCCTTCACCTCGGGCTGAGTTGGGGGGTGGGGGTCGGGCAGGGGGATCGGCAACAGCGGCCCTCGTCGGCAGGCAGCGCTAGCGCCACCGGCGTGCAGCCTTACGGTTTCTGTTGCGATTCTCCCCGTGGGCGCGGAGACAAGCTTCTCCATCTGGCCAAGGGGGCTCCCGTTCGATGGACCGAGGGTGACGACGCGGGCTTGCCGTCCGCCTGAGCGAGCGTGCAGATACATGCACGCAAGCAGGCACAGACACGCGCAGACGTGCACAGATGCACGCACAGACGCATATGCTCAGACATACACTCGCGCACAGACAAGCACATGCACGCACGCACACACAGACGTGCACTCATATCCACTCAGACACGCACGCACACAAAGATGCACATACGGACGTGTGAGCACACATACAGGTACAGGAGCACACACAGACATGCACAGACGTGCTCGGACGCACGCACACAGGGCACGCACGTGCACAGAGACGCACTCACACGCAGAGACACGCACACACGCACACACAGATGCACACACACAGGCACGGACTCACATCCACAGGTGCGCACACACAGACACACACACGGACTTGCCCACATATGTGCACACAGACGTGCACACAGATACGCAGATGTGCTCAGACACGTACACACAGACATGCACATGCACACACACGCAGGCGCACACGCACAGACACGCACTCACACCCGCCCAGACGCACACTCACACCCGCACAGATGCACACAGGCACACACACGGGCACGCACGCACACACGCACGCACACACGCACACACACAGTCACGCACACACACGCAGATGCTCACACACAGGCACACACAAGCACAGATGTGCACGCACATGCACACGCAAAGATGAGCGCACACACAGACACGCACATGGGGACGCACACAGACCTGCGCGCACACATGCACACACGCAGAGCCACGCACACACACAGACGCGTGCACACACAGGGACACGCACACACAGATGCACGCTCAGACACACGCACACACACGTGCACACACGCGCACGCACCAGGGCACCCGGAACGTTTGCCAAATCCCCGCCCCCCTCAGCACCCCAGGCCCCGGCCCCAACGCGCATGGTTCCCCACCGCCCCCACCCTCCTACTCCCCCACCGCCCCACTCTCGGTCCCCCACCCCCAACCCCCCTCCGGCCCTCCACCCCCCACGACTCACGCACGCCCTCCTGTCCGCCCGCGCTCTCATGCTCGCGACGCCGACTCACCCCGCTCCCTTTCCCCCCGCCCCGGAGACGCCACCTTCCTGAGTCCTCCCGCGAGCCTGGAGACCACTCACTCAGGCGGAGCCTCCTGAGAGCCTCTGGTTGGGCGTTCGCGGCCGGGCCACTGCGCCTCCGCTAGACCTAAGTCGGGCCTCCCTTGGTGAGATGTTTTCCGCAGTCGGACCGGGGGGCCCAGAGCCCATCCGTACCAGCTTTGGGAAGGGGTTCCCGGCTGCCCCCCCCATTTGTCCGCCGGCGTCGCGGAAGGATGAAAAGCAGTGAGGAAGAACGCTCTCAGTGGTGGCCGTGGTTTTCTCTTGTGACGCGGATGCCGGCAAACGCACGGCTCCCCCCCTCCCTCGGAACGCAATTTGCCCGTTCAACCTGCTTCACGCCTACCGTTGGCTCGGCAACAGGGACGACGGGGGAAAAACGTTTCCCACTCTGCCTGCTGTGCCACGCGGGAACTCAAAGAACGAGGAGGAAAACCTCATCTCGTTCCGTTTGTCGCGTCCGTCCAAAGGATACGGATCGGAGAACACCTGCCCATCCCACACTTGGGACGTGCTCTCCCTCCCGCCCCCGGTGGACGCTCATCCCCTTGGGCGCCTACCCGTTTGGCCCTTTCAGTGGCGCGCGCCCCATGACGCTCCTGAGAGGTTTCCCCGGAGGCCTAGGGGAGTCTGTCCCCTCCCCCACCCCCAAGCCCCAGCAGGTGCCCAGGTGGACCCGGTTCCGCCCCGCCGCCCTTCGCTCCAGTTGTTGGCCGTCACCTTGCGGCCGCTTCTATATCGTTCCCCTCTGGAGCTCTGCGGCGCCAACGAGATGGGAAGCGATCCCAGCGAACGCGCACAGGCCACGGCAGCCCAGGGCCTCCGCTCAATTTCCCTGAGTCCAGCCTGTCTCCCTGGGTCCTCCCTCCCAGGGCCCCCCCGAGTGGTTTGCCCGCCCACCCACCTGCTCGCCTGCCTGCCTCCCAACGAGAGGGGATCTCTATCCGGACACACCGGCTGGCCGGCATGGTGCTCCAGGGCTCCAGCGGGGTAGACGGGATCTTCCTGGCTGAGGGGTGAAATGGCCCGGCTGGGTGGATCCCCTTGGATTGGAACTTTGGGAGATGGAGCCAAGATGGTGGAATAGACTGACCCTTCCGCCTAGCCCTCTTTACAACAAAGACCTGAAAAAACAAGTGAACGAGTATATTTGTGACAAGCTGGAAGTCCTCATCATCAAAGGCAAGCTTAGACAACGCACTGAGGGGCAGGAGGAGGAAGAGACCTTTCAGAAGCAGAGAGGGTTTACCGGACCTGCATCGCGGGGAGCCCTCAGGCACCATTCCCAGAACGGCTGCTGCAGCGGGCTGGTACTATCATTCCACTGCTGTTTCGTCAGGGAGAAGCAGCCAGTCACACAGACTACTCACACCTCCAGAACCTGAGGAGAACGGAACTCTCAGCAAAAGCTAAGTACTAGCGTATATTTTACCGCACCCCTCCACCCCCAAGCCGGCTTCAAGGGTTGAATCTCTGGGCCTGATATTGCCCTGTTGAGCACCTAGAGCCATCCTTCTGGCCTTGGGGAAAGAAAAAATGTGCAATGGGGGAAAAGATAATTTGCTAGTCCGTTAACCAGGGGAGCTCAGGACAGAAGAGGCTGCTGTCCAGGCATCAACCGTCCATGGTCCTTGAGCACCTTTCCCTTCTGCATGGACCTGTGTGGGCCTATTTCAGGAGAATAGGCCCTTGTTGGCAAACTGCAGCCATTTCAGCTGTGCAGTGGAAAGGTGGGTGTTTGACATTTGGCATTGCTTTCTGTATTAAACAAGGTGTCCTCACCTACCCACATCAGGTACCTAAGGACTGGTAATTCCACTCAGATCACCCAGCCACCCACAACAGGGGTCCAGAGATAGCTGGTATCTCCCAGTCCTTACAACCAAAAACTTTGGGTGCCCATGGTTCATCTGCAGAACCCACCCCCCAGGATGCTCTAGTTAATACAGACACGTTTTCCTCAGAGTAAATCGGGGGTCGGTTCTCAGTCCCCTGCCTTGTTCAGAGCACGACCCCCTGCTGCAATCAGATACCGGTATATACACGAATCACCCCTGCCCTGTAAGACTGTAGGACAGAGCCTGTACCACACACTTGATATCAGCTACCTGGAAACCTGAGCTGAATTCATACAAGAAAACTGAGTGGACTCCTAGACTGATATACCTGATCACGGCTCTAGCCAGCTGGGGACAGGACCCCAGAGCTTCAAAGGTGAAAATAATAAAGCTAGCTCACTCAAGCAACCCATAGGGGTATACCAAAACAAAACAAAGCAAACAGCTATGACACAGTAAGCAAGCATAAACTAATACAATAACTTATAGATGGCTTGGAGACAACAGTCAATATCAAGTCACATAAAGAAACAGACCATGATCACCTCAACAGCCTCTCAAAACAAAGTATCCAGGGATCTTCTAGATGAAAGTGTATTCCTGGAATTACCAGAGGCACAATACAAAATTTAATATACAGGACCCTTCAAGTCATCAGGAAGTAATCAATATGCAGAACAAGCCAAGGAACACACAGATAAAGCAATTGAAGAAATTAGAAAGATTATTCAGGAACATAATGAAAAGTTTAATAAGCTGGAAAAATCCATAGACAGGCAGCAATCAGAAATTCAGAAGAGTAACAATAAATTTAAAGAATTAGACAACTCAATAGAAAGTCAGAGGAGCAAAATTGAGCAAGTAGAAGCTAGAATTTGTGAACTGGAAGATAAATCACTTACCACTAATATATTTGGAGAAAAATCAGATAAGAGAATTAAAAGAAATCAAGAAACCTTAAGAATCATGTGGGACTCTATCAAGAGAAATAACCTACGAGTGATTGGAGTAGCAGACAGGGAGGGATAACAGAAAATACAGAGAAAATTATTGAAGGTTTGACAGAATACTTCCCTGATATTGTGAAATATGAGAAGATATCTATCCAACATGCTCATCAAACTCCACATAAGGTAGATCTTAAAAGAAAGTCACCAAGATGTATTATAATCAAGCTTGCCAAAGCCAAAGATAAAGAAACAATTATAAGAGCAGCAAGGGATAAAAAAAAGTCAACTACAAGGGAGAGCCAACGAGAATAAGCTCGGACTACTTGGCAGAAACCACGCAGGCAAGAAAACAATGGGATGACATATTTAAAAAATTGAAGGAAAAAATTGTCTGCCAAGAATCATATATCCAGTAAAACTGTCTCTTAATATGAAGGTGAAATTAAGACATTCCCAGATAAACAGAAGTTCAAGGAATTTGTGAAAACTAAACCGAAACTACAAAAAATACTATAGGGAGTTCTTTGACTAGAAAATCAATAACATCACGTATCAACTCAAGACTAGAACACTGGGCAGAGCAACCAGAAGTCAACCCAGAGAGGAAAATCCAAAAAAACAAAGTAAGTTTAAAATAAAAGCACAAAACAGAGTAACAGCGATGTTTTTATATAAAACAAGACAACGTTAAAATAATAGACGGGAACTAAAAAATGTATTCATACACCTTCCACACGGAGAGAAAAATACGGCAATACAAAAAAGTAGTTTTTAAATTTAGAAAGACGGGTAAATAATAAGGTAACCACGAAGCAAACAAACTATTCTACTTATTGACATAAAATACAAGTGAAAAAGAAACTCACCAGAAACAAAATCAACAAAAAATACGAAGAAAGCATAACATATAAAAAAAACCGGCTTGGCATATAAAACTAAGTGGGGAAGAAAAATATGTTTGGCGGTGGTGCTGGTGGTGTTAGTTGGTGGGCGGCCGGGCGGCCGGGCGGCCAGGCGGCCAGACGCCCGGCGATGCGCCCTCGCCGGCCGCCGATCCGGATTCGTCCCTCTGTCGCCTGCGCCGGGTGTTGGCTGCCACCTGGCGGCAGCTTTTATATCGTTTTCCTCCGGAGCTCCGGCGCCGACGACGTGGGATGCGATGTGGCTGCGCTGGCCGAGGCGACGTTCCAGGACGCCCGCGGCGTTGGCACGATCTTCCCGGTCTCGGTGGGGCGTCGTCACCAGACCCATGTCCCGGGATTGGGCCTGCAGGTTAACCGGTGTGGGGTGGTCTCTGCTGCCTTAGCCGCTGCTTCATGGGTGAGATGTTTTCAGCTGCTAGACCGGGTCAACCAGTCCACGCCGGCTCATCCACCTCCCCGTGTTTGCGCATACTGAACGGTACAGGAACGAGATGGTTCAGGAAAACGAGTGAAAAAAAGCATGCTAAGAACTTTCACGTGTTTTTTTTCGCATGACCATGACCATCTTTTCACCGGTCCATGTGGTGTAAATATGCTGTGCCCTATATAAACACCATGTGCTCGCCCGCGTGGGTCCCGGACCGTCAGAGGAGTTAAACCACCCGAGAATATTTTTCCAAGTCATGCTTCGTGGGTCCCCAGGGCAACCCCGTCTCCCCATTGCTGGCCTTTAAGGGTGCTGCTGTCCATCTGGTCCTCAAGCAAGTGTGTTCGTGCGTGGCTCGTACTTTTTGAACGGTCCCACTTTCCGGAGTTTTCCCTGAACTTTTTGTCTGAGGGGTTATTTCAAGCGTTCACTGTTGGTGTGGTCTTCCCGTGGCGCGCAGAGACAATCACTCTAGCGGCTGCACGGTCCTGGCCGGCTCCATCACACTGCCTTGTGCGTCGACCAGAGTACCCTTGGATCTCCGGGGCTGCGAGAGATGGGGTCGTGTTACCCCGCGATGTATGAGGAGCAGTTCCTTTAAAACGCTCTGACGCAGGTGCGTCTCTTGCCGTGAGTCGCTTTGTTTCTTACGCTGTAAATACGCGGTTTGGTTCACGAGCTAGCTACCGTTACGCTCTGCTTGTATGGTGACTCTTGTCAAATAACACAGGATTCTGGGTTTTGAGTCCATGGGCCACCGATTTCCCACGTTATCTGCTGCCTACTTGAAGGCCTACCTGGTGCATTTATGCCATCTTTTGTGCTTCTAGTTATACGATGCTTCCGTCTTCCCTGGGTTCTCGTGACCGACCGCGGTGTTGTGACCGCGGTGTGAGTCGTCTAAATGGCATGCTCCCTTCTGAAAGCAATCTGTGGTTTCCACAATATTCATACCATCTTGCATCTTTTTTTTTCTTTGTTCTTTTCATGTCAGGTGTTCACCCACTGGAGCTTTTTTGGCCACTTTTCTACAGCATGTGATTGGAGAGCGGGGAAGAACGTGATCCCTACAAAAGCCTTCTCGCCCACTACTAGCCATGCTCATTTTGCATGTTTTTTGCTGCGTCTTTTTTGATTTCATCACTGTAGCGAGCTGTCCCAGTCGGGGTTGAATCTGCGCTCGACGAGGCACTTTCGTTGTTTACACAGAGTACGAATGTCCCGTGCACGTGAGACGGTGTGTTTTCTTGTCTCTGATGAGAAAAAAATGACTTTTTTGGAGCTGATCCTGTTACAGTGATTTGTCCTTACTTGCAAAAGTGGTGGGTGGAGACAGGCATGCGTTTTTTTTGACAAAACCTGATGAGCAATGAAACAGGAGTTTCTCTTCCTAGCTGTGAAAGGTTGAGTTTATTTTCTGGTAGCGGTATGGCACAGATCTCTACATTCTTCTGGACATTGAGTGTTTTGCACGGTACGATGTGGTGGTCGATGGATGGGGAGGCTCTCTCCTTAGTAAAACGTTCTTTATATGTCTTTGACGCTGTTTTACGGGCTTTGCAAAGCGTTGCCAAACGCCTTACACAATGTGTTAGTGGTTCATACGCAGGGCTCCTCTAATTCGCGGGAGCAGTCTGCTGGCGCAGCGTGGAAGACGAGGAGCACTCTCCGCCTATTGTTATCCCTAGACACGCCCTTTGAGCTGGTGGAGGGGCTTGCCAGTCAACCAGCTGGCATCATATAGTGGGAATATGAGTGTGCCTCTGTAGTTTTCCAATTACCACGTTCCAGGACGGAAGATGTGGGTCCGCCATGGAAACACGTATAATGTTTTGTAGTTCTCTGCCTACAAACATCTGGTGCTCAACGTGCTGGAGGAGGAAAGGTGCGGGTTGCTTAGGATGTGCACTTACTGACGTGGCCATAGGCTAGACGAATAGATATATGAAGCGTCCTCTGAAGTACCTGTTGCTTCAGTCGTTTACTCTTGTTCAGGGGGAGTGCACGCATGCCTCCTGGCTTGGTAGAAAGAACACCTTCACAATGTTGGTGTAGCCAAGGGAGAGAAGATTTGTCCTCTCGTGACGTACTCCTGGACCAGGCTTGCTCCCATGTGTGGTGGGGTCTTTGGGGGTATGTGGCCATGTAATGCACAACGGTCGCTCCTGTTGGGATAGAGGTGTCTGTGGCCTTCAGTGACCGGGGGTAGTTGTTGAATTCTGGCTCCCCATGTGCCTCTGCCATTAGTGTCTGCACCTCCCCCACCCACTGCAGTCTTCTGTCTGGCCCTCTTTGCACACGTTAGCACCCCACCCAGGGCCCCAACTCGCTTGATACTTTCATTCTGCTCTTCACCCCCCAACACCTGTAGATGCAAAGACATAGGAGGGAGTTGTCGGAGATGTCCTGATGGCTCCGTTGGCGCTGTACTCCTGAGTTTGCCAGGAGCCTGGGGACCAATCGCTAATGATGTCATGTTTGTGAGTCACTGGGTGGCTGTGTGTGGTTGCTTGTGCGTATGCTAAATTTTGCTGTCTGGTGTTGCTCCCCAGAGCTTTGCAAGGCATCCCCACTCAGCAACTCTTGCCTTTCTGTCTCTGGATGTGTTCATTCTCTGAAATCTCTTCCTTCTCCCCCTGAGTCACTTCACAGCTTGGAGTGCCTGGCAGGGTGCCTAGAGTGGAAAGAGCAAAAGGGGAAGGCCCCTGGCTGTACTGGTTGTGCATGGTCAGAGAAGATCTGGTAGTCTAGGTGGAAGGTCTAGAGAGTAGTCATTGATTGGGGAGCTACATCAGGGGTGGACCCTGGCCAGGTGAAGCAGGCTGAAATGTGGCAGACTCTCCGGAGATGACGAATTCCCCTGATAACATTGTTTGCAAATATGTGGCTGAGTGCCATGGACAGGGAACATTGACACATACCTGCCAGATGCCTACCCTGGGTCTGAAGAGTCCACCCTGGTCTCCAGCGAGTCATCTCAGCACACACTTTGCCTGCATGCATGGAATTTGCCTAATTTCGTGAATGCCTTGTGCTAGGAACACAGGTTGTCACTCAGCCAAAGGAGAGCAGAGACGCAATCAACCGAAGCCCCTATTTTCAAGTTTTTGCCCTCGGTTGGTCCACAGCACCTGGTGGCACACTGCAGGTGTGTCACTTCTCTGAAGACAAGGCCCAAATCTGGGCGTCCAGGGCCCCAGCAGTCCAGAGTCTGTGGATGGTGGCATACATATGTCTTTGCCACATATGGGAGGGAGCTCTGGGCCCTAGACTGGCTCTACTACAGTTCCACAACATCAGGTATTTTCCATAACATTTGGCCCCTCCCCTTGGGAGGGTGTGTTTTCTCGTTACATTTCTCTAACCACTGTGAATCTGCCACCTGCAGATGCCTGAGCGTGGACATCAACATCACTGGCTGCAGTGTCACAGGTCACTAGGTGTCTAGGCTCACGCTGACCTTGGCTGTCTTCTACCGAGGAAGGAGCCTAATCCTTCAAAGGAAATGAGGGCACATGGTCACGGACCTACAGTCTTTCTTTCATCCACACAGCAGGGTAGGTGAGGGCAAAGAGGCCAGGTAGGCCAGGTGAAGGCTGAGTGCGGGGGCCTAAGGCTTCTTTCCCAAACACCATGGAGACAGCCACCGGAAGGCTGGGTGGAACTTCTGATGGGGATGGGTCACAAACACTGAGCCAATAGGAGAGGTCCAGCCTAACTGGCAAGTTCTCCAGAGCCCTCCATTTTACCCACGGACACACAATGGACCCTTGTGTCTTAGGCCCCAAAGTCGAGGGCACCCAGGGAATAACTTCACAGTAGGCAATCCCTGATGTTGACATGTTCAAACCAATAGGCCAGCAGGCAGGGTACCTCCTTTCCACTTATGCTAGGATATCAGTAGGCAAGGTGCCCTTCCTCAGTATCTATGGCCCCTCTCTGGATGTGTTCATTCAGAGAAATTTCTTCATTCTTCCCCTAAGACACAAGTGTGAGGGGCCTGAGAGAGAGCCTTGGAGATGAAATGGGGGAGGCTTCTGGCTGCACCACTTCCCCGTGCGCAGACAATAGCAGGTAGTCTTTCTGGAAGGTCTTAGCTTCTGTTGATTGACATGGGCAATACAGTAGGGATGGACCCTGGCCAGGTGGAGCTTGTGGGCAGATGCAACCCCTCTGGAAATGAATAACTCTGCTGCTGCTTTGTAGGATGAAAACCTCCCCCTGCCGACTGGAATGGGCAGAGAACTTTGACCCACACCTGCCACGGGGCTTTACTGGGCCTGAAGACCGTACTCGGGCCTATTCTTGCCTATGGGGTTCATCTATTCAGGCCTATTCTGGCCTGCAGGACTCTGTTTCGGCCTATGCTTGCCTGTGGCAATCTCTGTTTGGGCCTGTTCTGGCATGCTGGACTCTCCCTCCAGGCCTGTTCTCTCGAGCGGGACTCTACTCGGGCCTATTCTTGCCTACAGGACTCTGTTCTCGCCTATTCTTGCTCTGGGAATGTCCATTAGGGCTATTCTCGCCTCTGAGACCCCCCTGGGCATTTTTGGCCTCTGAGACTCTCCGTTCAGGTGTATTCTTGTCTACGGGACTCCTCTGGGCCTATTCTGGCCACGAGGAATCTCCATTCGGTCCTATTCTCGCCTGTGGGACTGTGTGGGCCTTTCTGGCGTTCCGGACTCTGGGCCTATTTATTGCCTGTTGGATTCTCCACTTGGGCCTGTTCTTGTCCTGGGGACTCTGTTCTGGCCTCTTGCCTCACGGTTCCTCTACTTGGACCTATTCTTGCTTGCAGGCCTCTGGGCCTATTCTTACCTCCTAGAATCTCTGTTCGGGCCTATTCTTACCTCCGGGTCTCTCCGTTTGGGACTATTACCTGCAGAACTCCGTTCGGGCTTATGCTGGCCTCCGTGATTTTTAGTTTGGGCGTATGCTATCCTCTGGGACTTCCCTTCAGGCCTATTCTCGCCAGTGGGACTCTCCGTTCAGGCCAAATCTTGCCTCCAGGACTCTGCATTCGGGCCTATTTTTGCCAGCAGGACTCTATTCAGGCCTATTCTTGTCTACAGGGCTTCTCTATTTGGGCGTATTCTTGCATGCAGGGATCTCCATTCGAGTCTATTCACTTTGGGACTCTATTGGTGCCTATTCTGTTCTGCAGCACTCTCCATTTGTTCCTATTTGTGTCTGTGGGTTTCTCTGTTCGGGCCTATTCTCCCGGCAAGACACTCTGTTCATGCGTTTCTTGCCTCCCACACTCTCCGTTCGTGCCTATTCTTCCTTTGTGGCTCCTCTATTCGGGCCTATTCTGGCCTGGTGGACTCTCCGTTTGGGCCTATTCTCACTTCTAGGACTCTCTGGGCCTATGTTGGCCTGCGGGTTTCTCAGCTTGGGCATATTCTCCCCTCCAGGACTTCCCTTCGGCCTATTCTGGCCTTTGGCACTCTCCGTTCGGGACTTTCTGGCCTTCTGCACTCTGTTCGTGCCTAGTGCCTGTGGATTGTCCCTACGGACCTATTCTTGCCAGGGGGACTCTCTTCGGGCCTCTTCTTGCCTGCACAGCTCCTCTACTTGGGTCTCTGATTGCCTGTGGGACCCTGTGCAGGCCTGTTCTGGTCTGCTAGACTCTCCATTTGCGCCTATTCTGGCCTTCCCGACTCTCCTTTCGGTTCTATTCTTGTCTGCAGGACTCTATTCGGGCCTATGCTGGCCTATGGGGTTCTCGGTTTGGGTGTATTCTCGCCTGCGGGACTTCTGTTCAAACTTATTCTGGCCAGTGGGACTCTCCATTCGGGCCTATCCTCGCCTCCAGAACTCTCCGTTTGGACCAATTCTTGTCTCCGGAACTCTATTTGGGCTTTTTCTTGCTTGCGGGACTGTGTTCTGGCCAATTGTTGCCTCCCGGCCTCCTCTATTTGGGTGTATCCTTGCCTGAGGGACTCTGTTCGGTCCTATTTCGAGCCTGTGAGACTCTCTGTTCAGGCCTATTCTTGCCTCCGGGACTCTCCACTCGGGCCTACTGTTACCTGCAGGACTTTGGGGCTTCGGCTTACCTCTGGTGCTCCTGTATTCGCTCAAGTTCTTGCCTCCGGGGCTCCACGATTTGGGCTTGTTTGTGAGTACGGGGCTCCCTTATTCGGGCCTGGTTTTCCATGCGGGGCTCCGCTATTCGGGGCCCATGAGGGCTACACTATATGACTGTACAATGCAGAATATAGATTATATAGAACATAGAAATAGAGAAAATACGATGTAGAGTACAGAATTAAAAATACAGAATGAAGAGTGTGGATTACAGATTATACGATATAGAAAATTCTGGAATGTAGGAAGTAGAATATAGAAGAATGCATGTGTAATATAGAAGAATGGAGGATATGGAACATGGAATATAATATGCAGAGAAATAGAAATAAATAGTAGAACATAGAACTTTGAATATATAACATATAATACAGAGAATGGAACATAGAAGCTGAATTATGGAAGAATATAGAAATAGAATATAAAAGAATATATAGAACACAGGATTATAAATGATACGATATAGAAAATAATGGAATAGAATGTACCACGTAAAATATGGAGTATAGGAGAACAGTATATAGAATAGAGACTATAAGGGTAGAGAAAATACAAGATATTCTATGTTGTACATTTTGTATTCTTCTGTATTCTATATTCTAAGTTTTATATTCTATTTCTGTATTCTGTATTCTTTATTCCAAACTCTCTACACCATGTTCTATTTTCAAAGTTCTTTCATATTCTATCTTCAGTGTTCTATATTCTATATTTTTCTACATAAAATATTCCTCTAGATTGCATATTTCATATTCCATTATTTTATACTGTACATACTGCACTCTATAGTTTAAGTTCTTCCACATTCTGTATTCTTTATTTTACATCCTAAATTCTATGTTTTATGTTCTTTCATATTCTTCTAGTTTCTGTTTTTCTATATACTATATTTTCCTGTAATCTCTATTCCATATTCTAATTTATTACTTCTACATTCTATATTCTTCTACATTCCGTAGTCTATATTCTTCTAAATTTTATATTCCCTATTTTACATTCAATACTCTATATTCCATTGTCTTCTGTATTCTATAATCTATATTCTTCTATATTGTGTGTTCTCTATACTTTAATATTTGATAGTTTGTATTCTATATTCTGTTCTTTATTCTCCTTATTAATATTCTATATTCTGTATTTTCTATATTTTGTTGCATACTCTTCTATATTCCATGTTCTTTTTCCATATTCTATATTTTTCTATATCGTTTTCTGTATTCTATATTCTACATTCTATAATCTATATTCTTCTAAAGTCTGGATAATATATTCTTCTATCTTGTATATTCTGTATTTTACATTCTAAATTCTATATTCCATAATCTTCTATATACTATAATGTCTATTCTCTATATTATGTATTTTTCATTCTCTATTCTGTATTCTACATTCTAAATTCTTTTTCTATATTCTATTGTCTGTATTCTATATTTTTTTCTGTATTCTGTATTTTCTATAATTTTCTGTATTCTATATTCCATATTGCATATTCTGTATAGTATATTCTACATTCTATATTCTCATATTCATCTTCTATATTCTATAGTCTATAATTCTACATTCTATATTCCAGAATCTTCTAGTTTCTATAATCTTCTATATTCTATGTTCTTTATTCTATATTTTATATTCTACATTTTGTATTCTACTTTGCACATACTCTATTCTATATTTATCTCTATTCTTTATTTTTCTATATTCTCTAGTCCCTAGTCTGTATTCTATATTCTATGTTCTATATTCTATATTTTTATATACTATGTTCTTCAGTATTCTACATTCTGTATTCCATATTCTATATTCTACGTTCTGCATTCTATATGCTATATTCTTATATGTTCTGTATTCCATACTTTCCTACATTCTTACTCTACATTCTATATTCTCTTATAATCTATGCTACTCTATCTGATATATTCTATATTATACATTCTATATTCAAAATTCCAGTCTACATTCTCTATTATAAAATTTTCAATATTCTTTATTCTTCTCTATTTTCTATTCCATATTCTGTGTTCTCCATTCTACATTCTGTATTCCATTTTCTTCTATATTCTATTCTACATTTTATATTTAAAATTTTCTGAATTCTATATTCTATATTTTATTGTATATTCTACCTTCTAATCTCTATATTCTATAGTCTTCTGTAATCTAATATTCTCTGATATCTCTATTCTACATTCTATGTTTTGTAATCTATATTCTTCTACTTTCTCTATTCTGTATTCTTCAATCGTGTACACACTATACCCTATATTCCCTATTTGTCAGTATTCTATTTTCTTCTACTTTCTATCTTTATATTCTGTAGTCTGTCATTTATATTCTTTATTCTTCTATATTCTGCATTTTATATCCTATATCTTCTATATTTTAAATTTATGTTCTATGTTTTCCTATATTCTGCATTCTGTATTTTTCAATATTCTATATTCTTCTATAATTATATTCTACATTCTCCTTTTTTCCATATTCCAGTCTTCTATACTCTATATTCTTCTATATTCTTTTTTCTTTTATATTCTCTATTGAATCTTTTATGTTCTATGTTCTTCTATATACTATATTCCTCTATATTCTATAGTCCATATTCTATATTCTACTTTCTAAATTCTTCTATATTCTGTATTTTATATTCTACATTTTAATTCTATATTCTTCTATGTTCTATATTTTTATATTTTTCCGTATTCCAGGTTCTATATTCCATACTCTGTATTCTATATTCAAACTTCTATGTTCTGTATTCTTTATTTATCTATATACTATATTTTTCTGTATGGTATATTCTATGTTCCATATTCTATATTCTATATGCTACATTCTATCTGTATTCTTCTATAATTTACATTCTATATTCCATAATTTTCTGTTCTATAATCTGTATTCTATAGTCTTTATTCTGTATTTTATATTCTGTATTCTACTTTCTATATTCTAAATTCTGTATTCTATGTTCGACATTATAGAAGAATATAGCATGAAGAATAGAGAATATAGAAGAAAATAGAATATAAATATAGAATACAGAAGAATATAAAATGTAGGATGTAGAATACAGAATAGAGAATGCAAAATGTAGAATGAACAATTTCAGAGTATATAGATTATAGAATACAGAAGATTATAAATTATAAAATATAGAAGATTGTGGAATAAAGAATGTAGAATGTAAAATATAGAATATAGGAGAATAGGGAATATAGAAGAATACAGAATATTGACTATAGTAGAAAGAATATGGAATATACAAAACACAAAAATATAGTGTATGTAAAAATATAGAAAATAGAAGATTCAATATAGTATATAGAAAAATATAGAATATAGAATATAGAATACAGAATGTAGAATATAGAAGATTTTAGAATATAGAATGTAGAATACACAATATGGAATAAAGAATACAGAAGAATATAGTATACAGAAGAATATAGAATATAGAACATAGAACATCAAATATAGAATAGAGAGTATGGAATATAGGATATAGGAAAATACAGAATATAGAAAAACAGAATTTAGAATGTAGAATACGGACTATAGAAGGATATAGTATATAGAACAATATTGAACATAGAATACAGAAGGTAGAATACGGAATAAAAAAGAATATAGAAAATAGTACAATATAGAATATACAAGAATATGGAACATAGAAGAATATAAACAAGAACATAGATTAGAGAATATGCATTACAGAAGACTATAGAATATAAAATATCAAATATAAATTTAGAATATAGGAGAATATAGAATATAGAAGGCTATAGAAAATACAAGAAAAAGAATATAGTAGAGAGTAGAATACAAAATATGGAAGAATAGAGAACATAGAAGAATTAGAATATAAAATACAGAAGAATATAGAATATACATTATAGAAGAATATACACAATAGAAGAGTATACAAGACAGAATATAGATTAACAAGAACATAGAATACAGAATTTAGAATATACAAAGTAGAATGTAGAATACTGAATATAAAATATAGAATAAAGACTATACAATACAGATTATAGAATATAGAAAGTTACATAATGTAGAATGTAAAATACAGAAGAATGCAGAATATAGAAGAATACACAATACAGAATGTAGAATATAGCATATACAATATAGAATATGGGACATAGAATATACCATACAGAAAAATATAGTATATAGAAAAATAAAGAATATAGAACACAGAAGTTTGAATATACAATACAGAATACAGAGTATGGACTATAGAACCTAGAATATGGAAAAATATAGAAATAGAATATAAAAGAATATAGAATACAGAATATAGACTATAGAAGAATTTAGAATGTAGAATGTAGAATATGGACTATAGTTTATAGAGGAATACAGTACATAGAAGAACATAGAACATAGAAAATACAATACAGAATATAAAAGAAAAAAGTATATAGAAGAATCTGGAATATGGAAAATACGAGAATGCAGAATATAATTATAGAAGAATATAGAATACTGAAAAATATAGAATACAGAATATAGGAAAACAGAGCATAAATTTAGAATATAGAAGATACAGCATATAGAATGCAGAATGTAGAAGAATAAAGAATATAGATGACAGACTACAGAATATAGAACATAGAAGAAAATAGAATATTGACAAATAGTGAATATAGGGTATAGGATATACACTACTGAAGAATATAGAATAAAGTAGAAGCATACAGATTACAAAATATAGAAGAATATAGAAGGTAGAATAGAGAATATAAGAGATTATTAGATTACAGAAGAATACAGAATATAGTGATTAGAAGGTAGAATACACAATAAAAATATAGAATTCAGAAAAATTTAGAATATAAAATGTAGAACACAGAATATAGAAGAAAATGGAATATAGAATTTAGAAAGGAGAACATATAATATGGAATACAGAGTAGAGAAGAATAAAGAATATTGAAAAATTTAGAATAAAGAAAAGAATGTAGACTGTAGAATATTGAGTATAGAATTTAGAATGTACAATATAGAATATAGCAGATAGAAGAACAGAGATTACAACACAATATAGAAAGTAGAATAAGAATGTAGAAAAGTATAGAATACAGAACATAGAAGAATATGGAATGTAGAATATGGAATATAGAATACAGAAGAATATAGGATATAAAAAATATAGAACATCGAATATGGAATAGAGAATATAGAAAAACAGAATAGAGTATGTACAAAGTAGAATATAGAATATAAAATATAGATTATAGAATATAGAAGATTCTGGAATATAGAATGTAGAATAAAATATAGAAGATAGAAGATGGAAAATAAGAGAATATAGAAAGTAGAATATAGTATACAGAATATGCAATATGGAATATATAAAACAAAAAATAGAATACAGAAAATTGAAAAATATATACAATATAGAAAACAACATTGACTATAGAATACAGACAATGAAATTGAGAAAATATAAAATGTAGCATACAGAATATAAAACAGAATAAAAATACATAATGTAAATAATATACATTATAGACTATAGAAGACTATGGAATATAGACTGTAAAATAGACTGTAGAATGTAAAATACAGAATATACAATATAGAAGAATATATGAGACAGACTATAGAAGAATAGAGTATAAAATGTAGACTGTAGAATACAGAAAATTATATAGATAAATATAGAATATAGAAAAAGAACATTGAATACAGAACACAGAGTATGGAACATAGAATATATAGAGTACAGAAGAATATAGAACATAGAATATAGAATGTAAAGTGCAAAATATAGAATATAAAATAAAGTATAAAGAACACAGAATATAGAAGAATACAGATTGTAGAATATAGAAGATAATGGAATATAGAATACAGAATATACAATATAGAAGAATATAGAATACAGAACATAGAAGAATATAGAAGGAAGAATGTAGACTATAGAATACAGAAAAATATAGAATATAGAAGAATATGGAAGAACATTGAATAAAGAATTTAGAATGTAGAATACAGAACATAGAATATGGAAGAATTTAAAATATACAATATAGAATATGAAATATAGAATATAGAAGAATATTGTATGTAGAAAAATATAGAATGTAAAAAAATTAGAACATCGAATAGAGAATACAGAGTATGGAATATAGAATGTACAAAAATATAGAATATAGAAGAACATAGATTATAGAATATAAAGAATTTAAAATATAGAATATGGAACATAGAACACTGAAGATAGAATACAGAATATAAAAGAACTTTTAAAATAGAAGAGTATAGTTTATAGAGGATTTGGAATAAAAAAATTATAGAATATACATTATAGAAGAATATAGCATAAAGAATACAGAATATAGAAGAAAATAGAATATAAATTTAGAAATCAAATACTGAAAAATGTACAATGAGAATATAGAATGCAAAACAGAGAATGAAGAATTTAGGAGAATATAGATTATAGAATATAGAAGATTATAAATTACACAATATAGAAGATTATGGAATATAGAATGTAGAATGTAAAATATAGAATATAGGAGAATATAGAATGTTGAATACAGTAAAAGAATATGGAATACAGAATACACAAAAATATAGTATATGTAAAAATATAGAAAATAGAAGAATGAATATAGAACATAGTATATAGACAAATATAGAATATAGAAGAATATAGAATGTAGCATATAGAATAGAGAATGTAGACTATAGAAGATTTTAGAATATAGAATGTAGAATATACAATATGGAATACAGAAGAATATAGTATAGAGAAAAATATAGAATATAGAACATGGAACATCAAATATAGAATAGAGAGTATGGAATATAGGATATAGGAAAATATAGACTATAGAAGAACATAGAATTTAAAATGTGGAATATAGCAGAATTTAGATTATGGAATATAGTATATAGAAAGATATAGTACATAGAAGAATATTGAACATGGAACACAGAACACAGAGGATAGAATGCAGAATATAGAAAATAGTAGAATATAGAATATACTAAGAATATGGAATATAGAAGACTATAAACAAGAATATAGATTATAGAATATACATTGCAGAATATAGAATACAAAATACAGAAGAAGATTGAATATAAATTTAGAAAATAGAAGAATATAGAAGGCTATAGAAAATGCAAGAAAAAGAATATAGTAGAGTGCAGAACACAGAATATTGAAGAATACAGAATATAGAAGAATTAGAATATAGAATACAGAAGAATAGAGAATATACATTATAGAAGAATATACACAATAGAAGAGTATACAATACAGAATATAGATTATAGAAGAACTTAGAATATAGAAAGTAGAATGTAGAATACAGAATATAAAATATGGAATAAAGACTATAGAATATAGAAAAGTATGGAACGTAGAAAGTAAAATGTAGAAGAATATAGAATACAGAATATAGAACATAGAACACAGAATGTAGAATATAGCATATAGAATATGGAGCATAGACTATACCATACAGAAAAATATAGTATATAAATAAATAAAGAATATAGAACATAGAAATTTGAATATACAATATAGAATACAGAGTACGGAATATAGAACCTAGAATATGGAAAAATATAGACATAGAATATAAAAGAATATAGAACATAGAAGAATATAGAATTTAGAATGTAGAATATAAAATACAGAATATAGAATTTAGAATGTACAATATAGAATATGGACTATAGAATGTAGAATACAGAAGAATATAGGCTATAAAAACTACAGAATATAGAACATCGAATATGGAATATAGAATACAGAGTATGGAATAGAGAATAAAGGAAAATATAGAATAGAGATAAATATAGAATATAGAATAGAGTAAGTACAAAGCAGAATACAGAATATAAAATATAGAATAAGGAACATAGAATATAGAAGAACATAGATTACAGAATATAGAAGATTCTCTAATATAGAATGTAGAATTAAATACAGAATATAGAATATAGAAGATGGAATGTAAGAGAATATAGAATGTAGAATGTAGTATACAGAATATGCAATTTGGAATATAGAACACAGGAAATTATAAAAATATAAACCATAGAAAGAAACACTGAATATAGAATACAGAAAATGGAATATAGGAAAATACAGAATTGAGAATATAAAATATAGAATAAAAATACATAATATATAGAATATACATTATAGCATATAGAAGATTATGGAATATAGAATATAAAGAATATACAATATAGAAGAATATATGATACAGACTATGGAAGAATATAGTGTATAGAATGTAGAATACAGAATACAGAAAATTACATACAAAAATATAGAATATAGAAAAAGAACATTGAATATAGAACACCGAGTATGGAATATAGTATATAGAAAATATAGACTATAGAAGAATATAGAATACAAAATATAGAATATAAAATGAAGTATAAAAACACAGAATATAGAAAATAGAAGTCAAAATAGAATGTAAAATACAGAATATACAATATAAAAGAATATAGAATACAGATCATAGAAAATATAGAATATAGAAGGAAGAATATGAAATATAGAATACAGAAAAATATAGTCTATAGAAAAATATAGAATATGGAAGAATATAGAATTTAGAATGCAGAATATAGAATACAGAACACAGAATATAGAAGAATTTAAAATATAGAATGCAGAATATTGAATATGAAATATGCAATATAGAATATAGAAGCATATTGTAGGTAGAAAAATATAGAATATAGAACATCAAATATATAATACACAGTATGGAATATAGAATGTAAAAAATATAGAATATAGAAGAACATACATTATAGAATATAGAGAATTTAAAATATAGAGTATGGAACATAGAACACTGAAGATAGAATACAGAATATAAAAGAATTTTGAAAATAGAATATAGTGTATTCTTCTATATTTTACATTCTACACTCCATAATTTTCTATATTCTATAATCTGTATTGTATAGTCTTTATCCTATATTTTATATTCTGTATTCTACACTCAACATTCTATGTTCTAAATTCTGTATTATATGTTCTTGTATAATCCATATTCTGTATTATATAGTCTTCTATTGTGTATATTCTTCCATGGAATGTAGAATATACAAAAATATAGATTATAGAATATAGAGAATTCAAAATATAGAATATGGAACATAGAACACTGAAGATAGACTACAGAATATTAAAGAAATTTGAAAATAGAAGAATATAGTATATAAGGGATTTGGAATAAAGAAGAATATAGAATATACATTATAGAAGAACATAGCATAAAGAACAGAGAACATAGAAGAAAATAGAATATAAATTTAGAATATAGAATACAGAAGAATATAAAATGTATAATATAGAATACAGAATATAGAATGTAAAATATAAAATGAAGAATATAGAAGAATATAGGTTATAGAATATAAAAGATTATAAATTATACAATATAGAAGATTATGGAATACAGAATGTAAAATATAAAATATAGGAGAATATAGAATATGGAATATAGAAGAACATAGAATGTTGAATATGGTATATAGAATATGAAATATAAAATACACAAAAATATAGTATATGTAAAAATATAGATTGAATATAGAATATAGAATAGAGGAAATTATAGAATATAGAAGAACATAGAATATAAAATGTAGAATATAGTATAGGGAATATGAAAAATGGAATACAGAATATAGAATACAGAAAAATACAGTATATAGAAAAATATAGAATATAGAACATAGAACATCGAGTATACAATTTGGAGTATGGAATATAGAATATAGAAAAATATAGAATATAATGACATAGAAGAATATAGAATATAGAAGAACATACAGTATAGAATGTAGAATGTAGAATAAACCAAAATCACACCAAACCTGCTGCCGTCGAGTCGATTCCGACTCATAGCAACCCGGGTGGCATAGTGGTTAAGTGACCAAGAGGTCAGCAGTTTGAATCTGCCAGGCGCTCCTTGGTAACTCTGTGGGGCAGTTCTACTCTGTCCTGTAGGGTCACTATGAGAATGTAAAATACAGAATTCACAATATAGAATACAGAAGAATATAGATTATAGAATATATGCGATTATGGAACACAGAATGTAAAATACAGAATATAAAACATTGAAGAATATGGAATATAGAAGAATATAGAATATAGAAGAACATAGAATAGAGAATACAGAATGTTGAATATAGAATGTAGGATATACAATATGGAATATAGAATACAGAAGAATATAGTATATAGAAAAATATAGAATATAGAACATAGAACATCAAATATAGAATACAGAGTATGGAATATAGAATACAGGGAAATATAGAATATAGAATGTAGAATGTAGAGAAGGGAATATGAAAAATGGAATACAGAATATAGAATACAGAAAAATACAGTATATAGAAAAATATATAATATAGAACATCGAGCATAGAATACAGAGTATGGAGTATAGAATATAGGAAAATATAGATTATAGAAGAACATAGAATATAGAACGTAGAATATAGAAGAATTTAGAATATAGAATATTAAATATAGAATATAGAAGAATATAGTATTTATAGGATAAATTATAGAATAAATTTATATTATAGAACACAGAACATGGAAGATAGAATACAAAACATAAAAGAATATAGAAAATAGTAGAATATAGAATATAGAAGAATACAGATTATAGAATATACATTACAGAAGAATATAGAATACAGAATATAGAATATAAATTTAGAATATAGAACATAGAACATAGAATATAGATGACAGACAATAGAATGTAGACTATAGACAGAAGACAGAATACAGAATATTGACAAATATCATATATAGGATATACAATATAGAAGAATTTAGAATGTAGAAGAATATAGATTATAGAATATAAAGAATATAGATGGTAGAATATGGAATATAAAACATAGAATATAGAATGTACATTATAGAACAGTATAGAATATCGAGTTTAGAATGTAGAATAAAGAATACAGAATTCAGAACATAGAATATAGAAGAAAATAGAATATAGCAAAATTTGGAGTATAGACTATAGAAGAAAATGAAATATAGAATATATAATGTAGAATATAGATTACAGAATAGAGAAGAATAAAGAATATAAAGAATTTAGATTATCGAATGTAGACTGTAGAATATAGATTACACAATACAGAATATAGAATATAGAACAATATAGATTATAGAACATAGAAGAATGTAGAATACAGAATGTAGAGTGTAAAATATAAAATATAGAGGAATATAGAATACAGAACATGGAAGAATATAGAATGTAGAATATAGAATACAGAAGATAGAATATAGAACACAAAAAAATAGAGTATATGGAAGAATATAGAACATAGAACACAGAAAATAAAAGAATATAGAATATAGATGAATATAGAATGCAGATTATATAAGAATATAGAATATAGAAGGATATAAAAGAAAATAGAATATAGAATACAGAATATTGAAGAATATAGAATGATATAGAATATAGAAGAATTAGAATATATTATATAGAAGTATAAAGAAAAAAGAACATACATTATAGAATATAGATGATAGAAGACTATACAATACAGAATATAGAATATAAATTTAGAATATAGAATGTAGAAGAATATGAATATAAAATGCAGAAAATTGAATATGGAATATAGAATGTTGAAAAATATGGTCTATAGAATACAGGAAATAAGATATAGAATATATGGTATAGAAGAATACAAAACATAGAATGTAGAAAAATATGGATTATAGAATGTGGAATATACAAAAATATACAATATAGCAAAATATAGACTATAGAATTTAGACAGTAGAAAATAGAATAAAGCATATAGAATATAGAAAATAATATAGAATATAGACAAATTTAGAAGATAGAATGTAGATTATAAAATATAGAATACAGAATAAAGAATAGAGAACAAAAAATATACAAGAATTTAGAATGTAGACTGTAGAATATAGAATGTAGAATGTAGAATAAAAAATACAGAATATAAAATATAGACTAAAGAATATACAAAAATATAGATTATATAACATTATAGAATACAGAATGTAAAATATAGAATAAGGAATGCAGAAGAAAAGAGAATGTAGAATGGGCAATATAGAATATAGAATATGAAATATGAAATAAAGAACAATATAGCATATACAAAAATATAGAGCATAGAACATCAAATATGGAATATAGAATACAGAGTATGGAATACAGAATATAGAAAAATATAGAATAAAAATGTATAAGAATATAGAAGTATATAGAATATAGAGTGTAGAATGTAGACTACAGAGTATATAATAATAAACATAGATTACAGAATTTAGAAGATTATGGAATATAGAATGTAAAATATAAAATATAGAAAAGTATAGAATATAGAATATACAATATTGACCAATATGGAATGTAGAATATAGAATATAATATGTAAAATGTACAATATAGTAGAATACAGAATATAGTGTACAGAATCTAGAATGTGGAAGTATATACAATATGGAATACAGAAAATATAGAATTTAGAATATAGAAAATAGAATAGAGAATACAGACTACAGAAGAATATAGATTATATAATATAGAAGAATATAGAAAATAGAATGTAGAATATATAATCTGGAATACAGAATATAGATTGTAGAGTGCAGAATATAGAATATAGAACACAGAATATACAAGAGAGAAGAATAAAGAATATTGAATAATTTAGAATATAGAATGTAGACTGTAGAATATAGAATGTAGAATTTATTATACAAAATATAGAATAAAGTATATAGAATATAGAAGAATATAGATTATAGAATATAGAAAAATATAGTATATACAATGTAGAATATAGAATGTGGAATATAGAATACACAAGAATATAGTACATAGAAGAATACAGAATACAGAACATAGAACACAGAATAAAAAAGAATATAGAATATAGAGGAATAGATAATATAGAATATAGAAGAATTTAGAATATAGAAGAATATAAAATACAGGAAACTGAAGAATGCAGAATATGGAAGAATATAGAATTAGAATATTGAATACAGAAGAATACAGAATATACGTTATAGAAGAATATAGACAATAGAAGACTATACAATACAGAATATAGAATTTAGAACATAGAATATAAAATATAAAATAAAGATATAGAATATAGAAGAATACAGATTATAGAAGATGAGGGAATATAGAATGTAGAACACAAAATACAGAATATAGAATACGGAATATAGAGGAATATAGCATATAGAATACAGAGTATAGAATATGGAACATAGAATATAGCATACAGAAAAATATAGTATATACAAAAATTTAGAAGATAGAACATTGAATATACAATATAGAATACATGGCATGGAATATAGTACATAGAATATAGAAAAATATAGAAGTAGAATATAAAAGAATATAGAATATAGAAGAATATAGAATTAAGATGCAGAATATAGAATACTAAACATAAAATGTAGAATATAGAATATGGAATAGAGAATATAGAAAAATACAGAATAGAGAAGAGTATAGAATATAAAATTTAGACTACAGAATATAGTATAGAAGATTATGGAGTATAGAAGAATATAGAACGTAGAGTGTAGAATATGGAATATAGAATACAGAAAAATATAGTACATAGAGAAATATAGGATATTCAACATAGAACATGGAACATCAAATATAGAATACAGAGGATGGAACATAGAATATAGAAAAATATAGAATATAGAAGAACATAGAATATACAATTTAGAATGTAGAATATAGAATACAGAATATAGAAGAATTTAGAATACAGAATGTAGAATATAGAGTATGGAATATGGAATATAGAAGAATATAGTATATAGAGAACTCTAGAATATAGAACTTAGAAGAGAATACAGAACATAGAAGAATATAGATTATAGAAGAATATGGAATATATGAGAATATAGAATATACATTATAGAAGAATACAGAGTATTGGAATATGGAATATAGAATATACAAGAACATAGAAAATAGATTACAGAGGAATATAGAATATAGAGTTTAGAAGGTAGGATATAGAATAAGGAATATAGAACTCAGAATATAGAATACAGAAGTATACAAACCCAGTGCCGTAGAGTCGATTCCGACTCATAGCAACCCTATAGGACAGAGTAGAACTGCCCCATAGAGTTTCCAAGGAGCGCCTGGCATAGAACTTAGAAAAATTTAGAATATAGAAGAAAACGGAATATAGAATGCAGAATGTAGAACATAGAATATGGAATACAGAATAGAGAAGAATAAAGACTATAGAAGAATTTAGAATGTAGAATGCAGACTGTAGAATAGAAAATACAGAATATAGAATATGGACTATGGAATATAGAATACAGAAGTATATAGTATATAGAAAAATATAGAATACAGAATATAGAACATAGAACACCAAATATGGAATATAGAATACAGAGTATGGAATATAGAAAAATACAGAATAAAGAAGAATATAGAACATAGAATAATATAGAAAAGAGAATATAGAATATAGAAAAATATAAAAAAATATAGTAGATAGTAAAAAGAAGAATGTAGAATATACAATAACATGGAATATAGAATATAGAAGAATGTAGAATACAGAATATGGAATATAGAGTATAGAAGAATACATCATATAGAAAAATATACAACATAGGACATAGAATATAGAATATAAAAGAATATATATACTGAATATAGAAGAACATAGAAGAAGGATATAGAATATAGAAGGTTATAGAATACAGAAGATTATTGAATATAGAAGAATATAGAATATACATTATTGGAAAATATACAATACAGAGCATAGAATAAAGAATGTAGAGGAATATAGAGTATAGGAGAATTTCAAATATAGAATACAGGAGAATATAGAATATAGAAGAATATAGAATGTAGACTATTGATGAATATGGTATATAGAATATAGAACATACGATATACAATATACAATGTAGAAGAAAGTAGAATATAGATAATGCTTTGCTGTAGAATATAGAATATGAAATATAGAATATAGAAGATAAAACACAGAATATAGAATATTGATGAATATGGTATAAAGAATATAGAATAAAGGATATAGAATATACAATATAGAAGAATATAGAATGTAGAAGAATACAGATTATAGAATATTGAAGAATACAGAATATTGAATACAGAATGTAGAATATAGAACATACATTATTGAAGAATATAGAAGAACATAGATACAGAATGTAGGAGAATATAGAATAAAAATATAGAATATAGAAGAATAGAGAATACGGGGGAATATAGAAGATAGAACATAGAAGAAAATAGAATAGTGATGAATATGGTATATAGAATATAGGATATAGAATACACAATATAGAATTATATAGAATATAGAATGTAGGAGAATATAGAATAAAGAATTTAGAATGCAGAATATATAATATAGAAGAATATGGAATATAAAATTTAGAATGTAAAAGAATATAGTATATAGAAGGATAGAGAATATAGATTATAGAAGAATATAGAATATACAGTTTAGAAAGTAGAACATGGAATACAGAATAGAGAAGAATAAAGAATATACAAGAATTTAAAATATAGAATGTAGACCATAGAATACAGAATATAGAATATACAAGAATATATAGAAAAATATAGAATACACAGAGCAGAACGTAATCCATAGAATGTAGAAAACAGAACATAGAATATAGAAGAATATAGAATACAGAATATAGGATATTGATGAAAATGCAATATAGAATATAGAAGAATATAGAATATAGAACATTGATGAATATGACATATAGAATATAATCTATAAAATGTACACTATAGAAGAATATAGAATGTAAAATATAGGATATAGAATATGGAATGTAGAATATAGAAGAACATAGAACAAAGATGAAAATGGAATATAGAATGGAAGATACAAAATATAGAATATAGAAAATAAAAGTACATCGATTATAGAATATAGAAGAATACAGAATGTAGAATATAGTATATAGAACAAAGAACATAGAATACAGAATATAGAAGAATACAGATTATGGAACATAGAAGAATATAGAATATATAAATATAGAAGAATAAACTACATAGAATATTGATGAATATAAAACAAGATATAAAATATGGAAAATAAAAGAACACAGAATAAAGAATATAGAATGTAGAAGTATATTGATTATAGAATACACAAGAATATAAATTATTGAATACAGAAGAATATAGAATGTAGAATATAGGAAATAGAATATAAGAGAATAAAAAATACAGAATATAGAGAAACATAGTATATAGAACATAGAACAAAGAGAATATAGAATGTAGAATACAGAATATAGAATATAGAGTACAGAATATAGAAGATAGAATATAGAATGTTGAATGTAGAATATAGAATACGAAATATAAAAAAACAGAATATAGATAAATACAGAATATAGAAAAGTATAGAGTAGAGAATGTAGAGGAATATAGAATATAAAAAATCAAATATAGAATATAGAACATACAAAGTAGAGTATAGAATATAGAAGAATATAGACTACAGATTATAGAAAATAGATTATAGGATACTGAAGAATATGGTATATAGAATATAGAAGAATATAGAATGTAGACTATAGAATATGGAATACAGACTATAGAAGAATACAGTATATAGTAGAATATAGAATATAAAATATAGAACACAGAATATCAAATATAGAATAGAGTATGGAATATAGAATATAGAAGAATACAGAATAGAGATGAACATAGAATATAGATTTTAGAATGTAGAATATAGAAGAATTTAGAATATAGAATGTTGAATGTAGAATATGGAATATGGAATAAATAATATAGAACACAGAAGAATATGATATATAGAAGAATATAGAACATAGAAGATAGAATACAGAATATAAAAGAATATAGATTATAGGAGAATGTAGAACACAGAATACAGAAGAATATAGAACATCGAAGAATATAGAATATTGATGAATACAGTATATTGAATATAGAATACAGGATATAGGACATACAATATAGAAGAAAATAGGATATAGAAAGTAGAAGAATATAGATTAAAGAATATAGAAGAATATAGAATGTAGAGCATAGAATATAGAATATAGAAGAACATAGAATATACAAGAATACAGAATATAGAGTTTAGAATGTACAGTACAGAATATACAGTTCAGAATATAGAATAAATATAGAGTATAGAAAAATTTAGAATATAGAATAATACAGAATATAGAATACAGAACACAGAATATAAATGAGAGAGGAATAAAGAATATAGAAGAATTTAGAATATAGAATGCAGACTATAGATTGCGCAATACAGAATACGGAATGTAGTATATGGAATAAAGAATATAAAATAAAGAAGAATATAGTATATAGAAAATATAGAATACTGACAAATATGGAATATAGAATATAATGTGTAAAATGTGAAATAGAAGAACATAGAATATAGAATACAGAATATGGAATGTAGAGGTATATAGATTATACAATACAGAAGCATATAGAATAGAGAATACAGAGCATACAACAGAGAATATAGAATTCAGAAGAATATAGATTATAGAATATAGAAGTATATAGAATACAGAAAATTTAGAATATAGAATGTAGAGTGAGAATATAGAAAACATTAGAATATACAATGAAGAATGTAGAATATAGCATATAGAAGAATAAAGATTATAGAATATAGAATGCACAAAGCAGAATATAGAGTACAGAATATAGAATGTAGAATATAGATGAGTATAGAATTAGAATATAGAATTTAGAACAAAAAATATAGAATATAAAAAATATACAAGAATTTAGAATATAGAATGCAGACTGTAGAATACAGAATATAGAAGAATGTAGATTATAGAATGTAGAATATAAAATATAGAAGAATATGCAATATAGAATATAGAAGAATGTAGAATATAGAATTTGGAAGATAAATTATAGAATATAGAAGAATATAGTATAGAGAAGGATATAAAATATGGACGAATATAAAATATAGAACAATATAGAATAGAGAATGTACATTATAAAAGAATATAGACTACAGAATATAGAAGATAATAGAATGTAGAATATAGAAGATGACAGAACATAGAAAATAGATTATAGAAGAATACAGAATAGTGATGAATATGGTATATAGAATATAGGATATGGAATATACAATATAGAATAAAGAATGTAGAATACAGATTATAGAATACAGAGGAATATAGAAAATAGAACGTAGTATGGAGAATGTAGAATATGTAATACAGAATATAGAAGAAAATAGAATATAGAGTTTAGCATGTAGAATATAAAATAAAGAATATAGAATTCAGAATATAGAATATAGAGGGATATAGAATACAGAAAAATGTAGAATACAGAATGTAGAATATGAACACACAATATAGAAGAATACAGAATATAATATGTAAAACATAGAAAATAGAACACAGTATTTAGAATATAGAATATTGAATATAGAAGATACAGATTATAGAACATAGAAGAATATAGAATGAAGAAAGTAGAATATAGAAGAATATAGAATATGGTATATAGAAGAATATAGAATACAGAATATGGACTAAGAAATATAGAATATTGAATAGAGTACATAGAAGAATATAGAATACAGAATATTGACGAATATTGAATATAGAAGAATATAGATTTAGAACACAGAAGAATATACGGTATAGAGAACAAAATATAGAATGTAGAATTTAGAACGTAGAAGATGGGATATAGAAGAATACAGAATATAGGATATTGACAAAAATGGAATACAGAATATGGAATACAGATTACAGAAGAATGTCTTACATACAAAAATATAGAATATCGATAAAAATGGAATATAGAATATAATATATAAAATGTACAACATAGAAGAACGTAGAATGTTGTATATACTATACAGTATATACAACACAGAACATAGACTGTAGAAGTACATAGATTATAGCATATAGAAGTATATAGAAAATAGAATAGAATATAGAATATAGAATACAGAAGAATATAGATTTTAGAATATAGAAGAATGTAGAATGTAAAATATAGGATACAGAATATAGAAGAATATAGAATATAGAAAAATTTAGAATATAGAATGTAGAGTGGAGAATATAGAATATAGAAGAATGTAGAATATAGAAAACAGAATTTAGAATGTAAAATGTAGTATATAGAATATACAATATAGAATAAAGAATATAGAACAGAATGTGGATTATAGAATATAGAAGAATATAGAGTACAGAACATAGAACATGGATCATAGAAGAAAGAAAACAGAAAATATAGATTATAGAACATCGATGAAAATGGAATAAAAAATATACAATATACAAGAATATAGAATATAGAGTTTAGAGGTATTTTTTTATATTATAGAATATCAAGGAATATAGAATATTGAATGCACAATGAAGAATATAGAATATAGAAAAATATAGATTATAGAATACAGGGTGATATAGAATGTAGAATATACAATATAGAAGAATATAGAATACAGAATGAAGAAAGTAGAATATAGGATATAGGATATAGAATACAGAGTCTGGAACACACAACATAGAATATGGAATATAAGATATAAAATATACAAAATAAAAGAATACAGAATATAGAATGTAGAAGTATATTGATTATAGAATATAGAAGAATATAGATTCTAGAATAGAGTGTAGAATGTAGAGTATACAATATAGAATACAGAATATAGAAAAATACAGAACATAGAAGAATATAGAATATACAGTTAGAACATAGAAGACAGAATATAGAAGAACGTAGAATATAGAATGTGGAATATAGAGCACAGAATATAAGATACAGAATATAGAAGAGTATAGATTACAGAAGAATATAGAGTATAAACGATCGTATAGAATAATGTAGAATATAGTATATAAAATAGAGAAGAATAAAGAACATAGAAGAATGTAGAATGTAGACTGTTGAATATAAAATATAGTATATAGAATATTTAATATAGAATACAGAATAATACAGATTATACAATATAAAATCGTGGAATATAGAGAACAGAACATAGAATATAGATTATGGAATATAGAACACAAAAGATAAAAGAATATAGAACATAAATATTGGCTATTCACGAAAATGGAATATACAATATAAGATATAAAATAATCAGTATAGAAGAATATAAAATATACAATGTAGTAGATTATAAAATATATAACATAGAATGTAGAATACACAACATAGAATATAGAAGAATATAGATTGAGGAATACAGAATTTAGAATATAGAAGAATATAGATTACAGAATATAGAACGTAGAGTATAGAATATGGAATACAGTTTAAGAAATATGAATTATAGGATGTAGAAGAATATAGAATACAGAATTATGACATATATGGAATACAAAATAAAATATATAAAATGTAGAATGTTCTATAGAATACAGAACACAGAATACAGAATGGAGAAATACATAGATTATAGAATATAGAAGAATTTAGAATGTAGAAGGGAATACAGAAGAATATAGATTATAGAATATAAGAGAATACAGAATAGAGAGTGTAGAATGTAGAACACAGAACACAGAATATAGCGTACAGAAGAATATAGAATATAGAAAATTTCTGAATATATAATGTTGAGTGTAGAATATAGAGTATAGAATACAGAATATAGAAGAATGTAGAATATAGAAAAATATAGAATATAGAATGCATAATATGGAATATACAATACAGAATATAGAATAATATAGTATAGAAAATAGAAGAATATAGAATGTAGTATATAGAATATCAAAGAATATAGAATTTAGAATATAGAATGTAGCATATAGAATATACAAGAATATAGATTAAATAATATCAAAAATATAGAATGTAGAATATAGAAGAATATAGAATATGGGATATAGAATATTGAAGAATATAGTATATAGAAGAATATAGAATATAGAACAGAACACAGAAGATAGAATATAGAATATAAAAGAAAATAGAATATAGAATAATGTAGAAAATAAAATCTAGAATATAGAAGGATATAGACTATAGAGAAATATAGAATACAGAGGAATATAGTGTATAGAATATAGAATACAAAATACAGAATAAAGAAAATAGAAGAATATAAAATATAGAAGAATATGGGATATAGAATATACATTATAGAAGAATATAGAATATAGAAGATTATAGTATACAGAATATAGAAGAATGTAGAATGTGGAATATAGAATACAGAAAACAGAATATAGAATGTAAGATCAAGAATCTAGATACTAGAATATAGCATATAGTAGAATATAGAACATAGAATATAGAAGAGTATAGAATATAGAATTTACAAAGTAGAATGTGGAATGTAGAATACAAAATATAGAATGTATAGAAGAAATTAGAATATAGAATGTAGAATATACAAATTAGAGAAATACAGATTATAGAATATGGAAGAATATAAATATAGAACATAGATTATAGAAAAATATAGAATATAGAAGAATACAGAATGTAGAATATAGAATACTGAAGAATATATTATATAGAAGAAAATAGAATATAAAAGAATATAGATATTGAATACAGAATTGTACAGAATATGGAATATAGAGTATAGAATGTAGAAAAATATAGAATACTGAATATAAAGGAATATACAATATAGAAAATTATAGAATATAAAAGAATATAGAATATACATTATAGAAGAATATACAATACAGAATGTAGAAGAACATAGCATATAAAATATAGAATGTGGAATATAGCATATAGAGGAATATAGACTACAGAATGTAGAAGATAAAATATAGAAGAATATGGTATATAGAATATACAATATAGAAGAATATAGATTATAAGATTATTGAAGAATGTAGAATGTAGATTATAGAATATAAAAGAATATAGATTATAGAACACAGAATATAGAGTTTACCATGTTGAATATAGAATAAAAAATATAGAATACAGAATGTAGAATATGGAATATAGAAGAATGTAGAATGTGGAACACAAGACATATAATACAGAATAGAGAAGAATAAAGAATATAGAAGAATTTAGAATATATAATACAGACTGTAGAATATAGATAATAGAATATAAAAGAGCATAGAATATAGAGCACAGAACATACAATATAGAATACAGAACATAGAAGTTAGAAAATAGAATATAGAAGAATATAGGATATTCACAAAAATGGAATATAGAGCATGGAATATAAGTCATAAAATATACAATATAGAGGAATATAAAGAATATAGAATGTAGAATATAGAATATAGAAGAATATAGATTAAAGAAAAAAGAATATAGAATATTAAATATAGTAGAATATAGAATGTAGAATATGGAATATACAATATAGTATATAGAAGAATATGGAATATTGACAAATATAGAATTTAAGATATAAAATACACAATTTAGAAGAATAAAAAATAGAATACAGAATACAGACTGTAGAAGTATATAGATTATAGAATATAGAAGAATATAGAGTATACAACATAGAAGGTAGAATAAGGAATATAGAACAAAGAACAGAGAATTTAGAATATAGAAGAATATAGATTATGGAATACAGAATATACAAGAATATAGTATATAAAAGAATATAGAACACATGACATAAAACATAGAATATTGATTATAAAGTATAAAATGTAGAATATAGAAGAATAAAAAATACAGAAGAATATAGAATATAGAATAGACTATAGAAGGATACAGAAAATAGATGTAGAATATAGAATACAGAATATAGAAGTACATAGAATATAGCAGAATATGCAGTATAGAAGAACATAGAATAGAGGAGAATATAGAAGGCAATAGAATACAGGACACAAAAGAATATAGAAAACAGAAGAAAATATAATATCAAATATAGAAGACAATAGAAGATAGTAGATAGAAGACACAAGATGATAGGAGACAGATTGAACATAGAACACAGTACAAAGAATACCAAATATAGAAGAATATAGACTATACAGCACAGAATATTTAATATAGAAGAATATTAAATACAGAATTTAGAATGTAGACTATAGAAGAATATAGAGTACAGAATATAGAAGATAGAATATTGAAGAATACGGAATAAAGAATACAGAATGTAGGATACAGAATATATAATAATATAGAGTATAGAATATAGAACATAGAATATAGAAGAATGTAAAATATAGAATGTAGAATATTAATAAAGAATATAGAATGATATAGAATAAAGGAGAATATAGAACATAAAATCTAGAATATAAAATATATAAGAATTTAGATTATAGCATATAGAAGAATGTAGAATGTGGAATACAGAATATATGTACAGTATATAGAAAATAGAAGAATATAGAATATATAACATAGAATGTAGAATATAAAATATATTTTAGAATACAGATTTTAGAATATAGAATACAGAATAAAGAATGTAGAATATAGACTGCAGAGTATAGAATATAGAATACAGAAGAATATAGAAAATGGAATAAAGAATATGGAATATAGATATAGAAGAATATAATATATAGAAGAATATTGAATATAGAATATGGAATGTGGGATGTAGAATATAGAGGAAAAAAGAATATAGAGGTATATAGAATATAGAAGAGTATAGAATATAGGAGGATATAGAATATACAAGGATATGGAATATAGAATAATATAGGATACATGATATAGAATAAAGCAGAATATAGACTACAGAATGTAGAATGTATAGAAGAATGCAGATTTTTGAAGAATATAGAATTTAAAATGTAGAGTATAAAATATAAAGACTATAGTATTTAGAATGTAGAATATAAAATAAGAGGAATACAGAATATAGAATACAGAATGTGAACTGAAGAATATAGAATGTAGAATATAGAAGAATATAGATTATAGCACATAGAGGCATACAGAATATGGCATGTAGAGTGTGGAATATAGTATACACAATGTGGAAGAATATAAAATATAAAAAATAGAAGTGTACAGAATATAGAATGTACAATATTGGATATAAAATATGGAATGTAGAATATATAAAATAGGACAGTATAGTTTATATAATATGGAATATAGAGTACAGAATATAGAATAAAGAACGTAGAGGATAGAAGATAGAATACAGAAGAGTATAGAATATAGAATATTGATGAATATAGAATATAAGACATAAAATATACAATATAGAAGAATATAGAATATAGAAATATATAGATTATAGAATATAGATAAATATAGAATGTAGATTATAGAATATAGAAGAATATAAAATATAGAATGTAAAAATAGAACATGGAATATAGAATATGGAACATAGAAGAACATAGTATTTAGAAGAATATAGAATATTGATGAATATGGCAAAAAGAATATAAGACATAAAATATACAATATAGAAGAATATAGAATACAGAATACAGAATGTACAAGTATATAGATTATAGAAAATAGAATGCAGAACGTAGAATATAGAATACAGTACATAGAATAGAGAATATAGCAGAATATAGATTATAGAATATAGAAAGTAAATGTAGAATATAAAATATAGACTATAGAAGACCATAGAATATAGAAGAATACAGAATATAGAATAGAGAAGAATATGGTATACAGAAGAATATAGAACAGCAAACAGAATATTGAATATAGAATGTAGAATATAGAATAAAGAAGAATATAGAATGTTGAAAGTAGAATGTAGAATACAGAGTATAGAATATAAAATTTAGTATATACAATATAGAAATAGAAGAATATAGAATGTAGAATTTAGAATGTAAAACGTAGAATATAGAATATGGAAAAATATAGAAAAAAGAATATTGAATATAGAACGTAGAATACAGAATATGGAATATGGAATACAGAACATAGAAGCATACAGTATTTCGAAGAATATAGAATACAGAATATAGGGCATAGAATATAGAGTACAAAATATAGAATATAGAAGAATATAGAATATAGCATATAGAAGAACATAGAATAGAGAATATAGAAGAATATAGAGTAGAGAATATAGAAGATAAAATATAGAAGATAGAATATAGAATAAGGAATATTGAAGAATATGGATTATAGGATTTGGAATACAGAATATAGAAGAATATAGACTAGAGAATATAGAAGATAGAATACAGAAGAATAAAGAACATTGACAATTATGGTATATACAATATAGAATAAAGAATATTGGATATACAATATAGAAGAATATAGTTTATAGATTAATGAGGAATGTAGAATATAGAAGAATATAGAATATAAAAGAATATAGAGTTTAGAGTGTAGAATATAGAATAAAGAAAAATTTAGATTATAGAAAGTAGAATATAGAATATAGAGTTATATACAATATAGAACATAGAATATGAAGAATAGAGAAGAATAAAGAATAGAAAAGTATTTAGAGTACAGAATGTAGACAGTAAAATACAGAATACAGAAAATGAAATATAGAGTATAGAATGTAGACTATAGATTATAGAACATAGAAGAATATAGAATACAGAGAACAGAATATAGAATATAAAATAGAGAATATAGAACATAGAAGATAGAAGGATATAGAATACAGAATACAGGATATTGACAAAAATGGAATATAGAATGTAAGATATAAAATATACAATATAGAATATTACAGAATATAGAATGTAGAAGTATATAGATTATAGAATATAGAAGATATAGAATGTAGAATATAATATATAGAAGAATATAGAATACAGAATAAGAAGAATATAGAATGCAGAATATAGAACATGGAATATAGAATAGAGTATATAGAAGAATATAGAATATTGATGAATATCTAATATAGAATATACAGAACAGAATACAGAACATAGAATATAGAAGAATATAGAATATAGGATAGACAATATGGAATACAGAATATAGAATATTGATGAATATGGAATGTAGACTATGATATATAAAATGTACAATATAGAAGAATATAGAATATACAAAACAGAATATAGAATGTAGAAGAATATAGATTAAAGAATATAGAAGAATATTGAATATAGAATTTAGAATGCAGAATATGGAACATAGGATAGAGAATATAGATTATAGAATACAGAACGTGGAATATAGAATATAGAAGAATACGGACTATAGGAAAATTTAGAATATAGAATGTAGAGTGGAGAACATAGGATATAGAATACAGAACATACAAGAAAATAGAATATAGAATGTAGGATATAGAATACAGAATATAAAAGAGAGAAGTTAAAGAATATAGAAATATTTAGAATACATAATGTAGACTGTAGAATATAGAAGAATATAGATTATAGAATATAGAGAAGAGAATGTAGAATATAGAACATAGAGGATAGAACATAGAATATAGAAGAATATAGAATAGAGGATATTCAGGAAAATGGAATATAGACTATAAAACATAAAATATACAATATAGAAGAATATAGAATAAAGAACGTAGAATATAGATAATACAATACAGAACATAGAATAGAGACTATAGAGTGTAAACGTATATAAATTACAGAATATAGAAGAATATAGAATACAGAATGTAGAATGAATATAAATTATAGAACATAGAATATAGAATACAGAAGAATATAGATTATGGAAAGTAGAATACAGAAGTATATAGAATATAGTAGAGTAGAGAATGTTGAATATGGAATATAGAATATAGAAGAATATAGTTTATAAAAGAATATAGAAAATAGAATATTGATGAGTATAGACTATAAGACATAAAATATACAATGTAGAAGAATATAGAAAACAATGTAGAAGTATATAGATTATAAAATACAGAAGAATATGGAATATATACTGTAGAATGTAGAATATACAATATAAAACACAGAATACAGAGCATAGAATTTAGAATATTGAAGAATATAGGTTATAGAATATAGAAGAATATAGAATGTAGAAAAATATAGACTGTAGAATATAGATTACAGCATGTGATATAGAATAGAGCATGTAGAAGAATACAGAATATAGAACATAGAAGATAGAATATTGAATATAGAAAATAGAATGGTGATTATTAAATATAGAAGAAAAATATACAGATTATACGATATAGAGTATAGAATGTAGAAGAATACAGAAGGGTATAGAATATGGAATATAGAATATAGAAAGTAGAATACGGAATATAGAAGAATATAGAATATAGAAGATAATAGAATATAGGACACAAGAATATAGAAAATATAATATAGAACAGAATATACGATATAGAAGAAAATTGACAATAGAAGATAGATTGAAGATAGTACATAGAAGAAAGCAGATGATAGAAGATAGAAGATTGAACATAGAACATAGAACACAAAACACAGAATATAGAGTATAGAATACAGAATATAGAATTTAGAATGTAGATAGAATACAGAATATAAAACATAGAATATTGAATAAGGAATATAGAATATAGAAGAAAATAGAATACAGAAGAATATAGAATATAGAGTGTATATAATGTAGAATATAGAAAATAGAATTTATAATTTACAATATAGGTAAATATAGAATAATATAGAATATTGTTGTTGTTAGGTGCTGTCAAGTCGGTTCCGACTCATAGAGACCCTATGCACAAAAGAACGAAACAGAGTTGGTCCTGCGCCACCCTTATAACAGGTGTTGTGCTTGAGCTCATTGTTGCAGCCACTGTGTCAATCCACCTTTTTGAGGGTCTTCCTCTTTTCCACTGACCCTGTACTCTGCCAAGCATGACGTCCTTCTCCAAGGACTCATCCGTCCTGAAAACGTGTCCAAAATATGTAAGACGCAGTCTCGCCATCCTTGCCTCTAAGGAGCATTCTGGCCGCACTTCTTCCAAGATAGATGTGTTCGTTCTTTTGGCAGTCCATGGTATATTCAATATTCTTCGCCAACACCACAGTTCAAAGGCGTCAACTCTTCTTCAGTCTTCCTTATTCATTGTCCAGCTTTCACATTCATACGATGTGATTGAAAATACCATGGCTTGGGTCAGGCACACCTTAGTCTTCAGGGTGACATCTTTGCTCTTCAACACTTTGAAGAGGTCCTTTGCAGCAGATTTGCCCAGTGCAATGCATCTTTTAATTTCTTGACTGCTGCTTCCATGGTTGTTGATTGTGGATCCAAGTAAAATGAAATCCTTGACAACGTCAATCTTTTCTCCATTTATCATGATGTTGCACATTGGTCCAGTTGTGAGGATTTTTGTTTTCTTTATGTTGATTTGCAGTCCACACTGAAGGCTGTGGTCTTTGATCTTCAAATATAAAATATTGAACATAAAATGTAGAATATAGAAGAATATAGATTATAGCATATAGAATAATATAAAATATAGAATGTAGAATGTGGAATATAGAATATAGCATATAGAACGTAGAATACAGAATATAGAAGACTATAGAATACAGAAAATAGAAGAATATATAATGTAGAATACAAAATATATAATAAAGATGAGTATATAGAATATCATTATAGGATATAGAAGAATATAGAAAGTAGAATATGAAATAGAGTATAGAATAAAGATGAATATAGAATATAGAAAAATATTGAATGTAGAATATAGAATATATAAGACAGGAAATAGAAGAATATAATATATAGAATATTGAACATAGAATGTAGAATATAGAACAATAAAGAATATAGAAGTATATAGTATTTAGAGGAATACAGAACATAGAATATAGGATATAGAATATAGAACAGTATAGAATATAGAATACAGAAGAACATAGAATATAGTATGTATAATGTAGAACATGGAATACAGAATATAGAAGAATACAGAAGGATATAGAATATAGAAGAATATAGAATATAGAAGGATATAAAATATAGAAGAATATAGGGAGAATGAAGGGAGAAGCAGAGAGAGATTTCATAAAGACACAAGCGGAGATGACAATGTGACCACAGAGGCAGAGATTGGATGATGCAGCAACAGCCATGGAATAGAGACAGCCACCAGAAGCTGGAAGAGGCAATGAACAGATTCTCCCCTGGAGCCTCTGAAGAGTGTGCGGTGTGGTTCTGCCGTGACAGCTTGATTAAGGCTCAGGTATTTTGGCTCTGACTTTGGATTTCTGGCCTCCTGGGCTGTGGAAGAATAAATTTCTGTTGTTTTAAGTCACTCAGTTTGTAGCAATTTGTTATAACAGACACAGAAAATGAATTAACTGACCAATAAAAGATGCGGTAATCTATGCATCATTACAGTATTGTAACCTGATGAGGGTGGATCCTGCCCGGCGTGACCCCTTGAGTCAAATGAGAGACACCAGGCCTTTGAAAAAGAGAAAACAGACTTTACTGCAAGCCGGTCAAGCAAGGAGCTCAGAGATTAAGTCTCAAATCAAGCTCCCTGAGGTTGGGGATTCCAGTGCAGGTGCAGGGTTTGTGATAGGGAACTTAAGCATAATTCATGAAGTTTCTAAGAACTGGCAGACAATTTCAGGAAATGAACACATACAGGGGTGCAGTAGGGGGTGCAATATGGTGGCTGGGGGCATGTGGTTTTTAGGGTGGTGTGAAACATGAAGTTTATCTAAGGACAGCTTTGTGGCTTATTGCTCATGTCCAAATAGAGTGGGGGGAAGGTTGGTGGGTAGCGAAGCAAACTTGAGCAGAGAAGCAGTAAGATGGCCTTGAGCTGCTACACAGAATTTCTTATCAAAAGTTTGTGATGTGGCCCAGGTGTGATGCGAGGAAGGGGAACCATTTAACCCTGTTGTTTGCGGTATCAATAATATATATTTTTTAAATAATATTTATTGTGCTTTTTTAAGTGAAAGTTTGCAAATCAAGTCAGTCTCTCACATATAAACTTATATACACCTTACTACATACTCCCATTTACTCTCCCCCTAATGAGCCGGCCCACTCTCTCCTTCCAGACTCTCCTTTCGGGACCGTTTTGCCAGTTTCTAACCCTCTCTACCCTCCCATCTCCCCTCTAGACAGGAGATGCCAACACAGTCTCAAGTGTCCACCTGATACAAGTAGCTCACTCCTCATCAGCATCTCTCTCCAACCCTTTGTCCAGTCCAATTCATGTTGAGGAGTTGGTTACTGTCCTGGGCCAACAGAAGTTTTGGGGACCACGACCGCCGGGATTCTTCTAGTCTCAGTCAGACCATTAAGCCTGGTCTTCTTTTTTATGATTAACTTTTTTTATTAACTTTTATTGAGCTTCAAGTGAACGTTTACAAATCAAGTCAGACTGTCACATATAAGTTTATATACACCTTACTCCGTACTCCCACTTGCTCTCCCTTAAGGAGTCAGCCCTTCCAGTCTCTCCTTTCGTGACAATTTTGCCAGCTTCCAATTCTCTCTATCCTCCCATCCCCCCTCCAGACAGGAGATGCCAACACAGTCTCAAGTGACCACTTGATATAATTAGTTCACTCTTCATCAGCATTTCTCACCTACCCACTGTCCAGTCCCTTTCATGTCTGATGAGTTGTCTTCGGGGATGGTTCCTCTCCTGTGCCAACAGAAGGTCTGGGGACCATGACCGCTGGGATTCCTCTAGTCTCAGTCAGACCATTAAGTATGGTCTTTTTATGAGAATTTGGGGTCTGCATCCCACTAATCTCCTGCTCCCTCAGGGGTCCTCTGCTGTGCTCCCTGTCAGGGCAGTCATCGATTGTGGCCGGGCACCAACTAGTTCTTCTGGTCTCAGGATGATGTAGGTCTCTGGTTCATGTGGCCCTTTCTGTCTCTTGGGCTCTTAGTTGTCGTGTGACCTTGGTGTTCTTCATTCTCCTTTGCTCCAGGTGGGTTGAGACCAATTGATGCATCCTAGATGGCCGCTTGTTAGCATTTTAGACCCCAGACGCCGCATTTCAAAGTGGGATGCAGAATGTTTTCATAATAGTATTGTTTTGCCAATTGACATAGAAGTCCCCTTAAACCATGGTCCCCAAACCCCCGCCCTTGCTCCGCTGACCTTTGAAGCATTCATTTTATCCTGGAAACTTCTTTGCTTTTGGTCCAGTCCAGTTGAGCTGACCTTCCATGTATTGAGTGTTGTCCTTCCCTTCACCTAAAGCAGTTCTTATCTACTAATTTAATCAGTAAAAAACCCTCTCCCACCCTCCCTCCCTCCCCCCTCTCGTAACCACAAAAGTATGTGTTCTTCTCAGTTTATGCTATTTCTCAAGATCTTATAATAGTGGTCTTATACAATATTTGTCCTTTTACCTCTGACTAATTTCATTCAGCATAATGCCTTCCAGGTTCCATGTTATGAAATGTTTCACAGATTCATCACCGTTCTTTATCGATGCGTAGTATTCCATTGTGTGAATATACCACAATTTATTTACCCATTCATCCGTTGATGGACACCTTGGTTGCTTCCAGCTTTTTGCTATTGTAAACAGACCTTCAATAAACATGGGTGTGCATATATCTGTTTATGTGAAGGCTCTTATTTCTCTAGGGTATATTCCGAGGAGTGGGATTTCTGGGTTGTATGGTAGTTCTATTTCTAAATGTTTGAGATAATGCCAGATAGATTTCCAAAGTGGTTGTACCATTTTACATTCCCACCAGCAGTGTATAAGAGTTCCAATCTCTCCGCAGCCTCTCCAACATTTATTATTTTGTGTTTTTTGGATTAATGCCAGCCTTGTTGGAGTGAGATGGAATCTCATCATGGTTTTAATTTGCATTTCTCTAATGGCTAATCATCGAGAGCATTTTCTCATGTATCTGTTAGCTGCCTGAATATCTTCTTTAGTGAAGTGTGTGTTCATATCCTTTGCCCACTTCTTGATTGGGTTGTTTGTCTTTTTGTGGTTGAGTTTTGACAGAATCATGTAGATTTTAGAGATCAGGCGCTGGTTGGAGATGTCATAGCTGAAAATTCTTTCCCAGTCTGTAGGTGGTCTTTTTCCTCTTTTGGTGAAGTCTTTAGATGAGCATAGGTGTTTGATTTTTAGGAGCTCCCAGTTATCTGGTTTCTCTTCGTCATTTTTGGTAATGTTTTGTATTCTGTTTATGCCTTGAATTAGGGCTCCTAAGGTTGTCCCTATTTTTTCTTCCATGATCTTTATCGTTTTAGTCTTTATGTTTAGGTCTTTGATCCACTTGGAGTTAGTTTTTGTGCATGGTGTGAGGTATGGGTCCTGTTTCATTTTCTTGCAAATGGATATCCAATTATGCCAGCACCATTTGTTAAAAAGACTATCTTTTCCCCAATTAACTGACACTGAGCCTTTGTCGAATATCAGCTTCTCATATGTGGATGGATTTATATCTGGGTTCTCAATTCTGTTCCTCTGGTCTATGTGCCTGTTGTTGTACCAATACCAGGCTGTTTTGACTACTGTGGCTGTGTAATAGGTTCTGAAATCAGGTAGAGTGAGGCCTCCCACTTTCTTCTTCTTTTTCAGTAACGCTTTGCTTATCCGAGGCTTCTTTCCCCTCCGTATGAAGTTGGTGGTTTGTTTCTCTATCACCTTAAAAAATGACATTGGAATTTGGATCGGAAGTGCATTGTATGTATAGATGGCTCTTGGTAGAATAGACATTTTTACTATGTTAAGTCTTCCTATCCATGAGCAAGGTACGTTTTTCCACTTGAGTATGTCCTTTTTAATTTTTTTGTAGTAGAGCTTTGTAGTTTTCCTGGGATAGGTCTTTTACATCCTTGGTAAGATTTATTCCTAAGTATTTTATCTTCTTGGTGGCTACTGTGAATGGTATTGATTTGGTTATTTCCTCTTCGGTGTTCTTTTTGTTGATGTAGAGGAATCCAAGTGATTTTTGTATGTTTATCTTATACCCTGAGACTCTGCCAAACTCTTCTTTTAGTTTCAGTAGTTTTCTGGTGGATTCGTTGGGGTTTTCTGTGTATAAGATCATGTCATCTGCAAATAGAGATAATTTTACTTCCTCTTTGCCAATCCGGATGCCCTTTGTTTCTTTGTCTAGCCTAATTGCCCTGGCTAGGACCTCTAGCACAATGTTGAATAAGAGCGGTGATAAAGGGCATCCTTGTCTGGTTCCCCTTCTCAAGGGAAATGCTTTCAGGCTCTCTCCATTTAGAGTGATGTTGGCTGTTGGCTTTGCATAGATGCCCTTTATTATGTTGAGGAATTTTCCTTCAATTCCTATTTTGCTGAGAGTTTTTATCATAAATGGGTGTTGGACTTTGTCAAAAGCCTTTTCTGCATCAATTGATAAGATCATGTGGTTTTTGTCTTTTGTTTTATTTATGTGGTGGATTACATTAATGGTTTTTCTAATATTAAACCAGCCTTGCATAAAAATCCCACTTGGTCGTGGTGAATTATTTTTTTTGATATGTTGTTGAATTCTATTGGCTAGAATTTTGTTGAGGATTTTTGCATCTATGTTCATGAGGGATATAGGTCTGTAATTTTCCTTTTTTGTAATGTCTTTACCTGGTTTTGGTATCAGGGAGATGGTGGCTTCATAGAATGAGTTGGGTAGTATTCCGTCATTTTCTATGCCTTGAAGTACCTTTAGTAGTAGTGGTGTTAACTCTTCTCTGAAAGTTTGGTAGAACTCTGCAGTGAAGCCGTCCGGGCCAGGGCTTTTTTTTGTTGGGAGTTTTTTGATTACCATTTCAATCTCTTTTTTTTATGGGTCTATTTAGTTGTTCTACTTCTGAATGTGTTAGTTTAGGTAGGTAGTGTTTTTCCAGGAATTCATCCATTTCTTCTAGGTTTGCAAATTTGTTAGAGTACAATTTTTCATAATAATCTGATATGATTCTTTTAATTTCAGTTGGGTCTGTTGTGATGTGGCCCTTCTCGTTTCTTATTCAGGTTATTTGTTTCCTTTCCTGTATTTCTTTGGTCAGTCTGGCCAATGGTTTATCAATTTTGTTAATTTTTTCAAAGAACCATCTTTTGGCTTTGGTAATTCTTTCAATTGTTTTTCTGTTCTCTAATTCATTTAGTTCAGCTCTAATTTTTATTATTTGTTTTCTTCTGGTGCCTGATGGATTCTTTTGTTGCTCACTTTCTATTTGTTGAAGTTGTCGGGACAGTTCTCTGATTTTGCCTCTTTCTTCTTTTTGTATGTGTGCATTTATTGATATAAATTGGCCTTTGAGCACTGCTTTTGCTGTGTCCCAGAGGTTTTGATAGGAAGTATTTTCATTCTCATTGCATTCTATGAATTTCCTTATTCCCTCCTTAATGTCTTCTATAAACCAGTCTTTTTTCAGGAGGGTATTGTTCAGTTTCCAAGTATTTGATTTTTTTTCCCTAGTTTTTCTGTTATTGATTTCTAGTTTTATAGCCTAGTGGTCTGAGAAGATGCTTTGTAATATTTCAATGTTTTGGATTCTGCAAAGGTTTGTTTTATGACCTAATATGTGGTCTATTCTAGAGAATGTTCCATGTGCGCTAGAAAAAAAAGTATACTTTGCAGCAGTTGGGTGGAGAGATCTGTATAAGTCAATGAGATCAAGTTGGTTGATTGCTGTAATTAGGTCTTCCGTGTCTCTATTGAGCTTCTTACTGGATGTCCTGTCCTTCTCCGAAAGTGGTGTGTTGAAGTCTCCTACTATAATTGTGGAGGTGTCTATCTCACTTTTCAGTTCTGTTAAAATTTGATTTATGTATCTTGCAGCCCTGTCATTGGGTGCATAAATATTTAATATGGTTACGTCTTCCTGATCAATCGTCCCTTTTATCATTATGTAGTGTCCTTCTTTATCCTTTGTGGTGGATTTAAGTCTAAAGTCTATTTTGTCAGAAATTAATATTGCTACTCCTCTTCTTTTTTGCTTGTTGTTTGCTTGATATATTTTTTCCATCCTTTGAGTTTTAGTTTGTTTGTGTCTCTAAGTCTAAGGTGTGTCTCTTGTAGGCAGCATATAGACGGATCATGTTTCTTTATCCAGTCCGAGACTCTCTGTCTCTTTATTGGTGCATTTAGTCCATTTACATTCAGCGTAATTATAGATAAATAAGTGTTTAGTGTTGTCATTTTGATGCCTTTTTATGTGTGTTGTTGACAATTTCATTTTTCCACATACTTTTTTGTGCTGAGACGTTTTTCTTAGTAAATTGTGAGATCCTCATTTTCATAGTGTTTGACTTTATGTTTGTTGAGTTGTTACGTTTTTCTTGGCTTTCATCTTGAGTTATGGAGTTGTTATACCTCTTTGTGGTTACCTTAATATTTACCCCTATTCTTCTAAGTAAAAAACCTAACTTGTAATGTTTTATATCGCCTTGGATCACTCTCCATATGGCAGTTCTATGCCACCTGTATTTAGTCCCTCTTTTTGATTATTGTGATCTTTTACATTTTGACTTCAGTGATTCCCTGTTATGAGCATTTTTTAAAATTAATCTTAATTTATTTTTGTGATTTCCCTATTTGAGTTGATATCAGGATGTTCTTTTTTGTGACCTCGTGTTGTGCTGGTATCTGATATTATTGGTTTTCTGACGAAATAATATTCTTTAGTATTTCTTGTAGCTTTGTTTTGGTTTTTGCAAATTTCTAAGCTTGAGTTTATCTGTAAATATCTTAATTTCGCCTTCATATTTCAGAGAGAGTTTTGCTGGATACATGATCCTTGGCTGGCAGTTTTTCTCCTTCAGTGCTCTGTATATGTCCTCCCATTGCCTTCTTGCCTGCATGGTTTCTGCTGAGTAGTCTGAACTTATTCTTATTGATTCTCCCTTGAAGGAGACCTTTCTTTTATCCCTGGCTGCTTTTAAAATTTTCTCTTTATCTTTGGTTTTGGCAAGTTTGATGATAATGTGTCTTGGTGTTTTTCTTTTTGGATCAATCTTAAATGGGGTTCAATGAGCATCTTGCATAGATATCCTTTCGTCTTTCATGATGTCAGGGAAGTTTTCTGTCAGCAGATCTTCAACTATTTTCTCTGTGTTTTCTGTCCTCCCTCCCTGTTCTGGGACTCCAATCACACACAAGTTATCCTTCTTGATAGAGTCCCCCATGATTCTTACTGTTTCTTCATTTTTTTTAATTCCTTTATCTGATTTTTTTCAGCTATGTTGGTGTTAATTCCCTGGTCTTCCAGATTTCCCACTCTGCATTCAAATTGCTCGAGTCTGCTCCTCTGACTTCCTATTGTGTTGTCTAATTCTGTAATTTCATTGTTAATCTTTTGGATTTCTACATGCTGTCTCTCTACGGATTCTTGCAACTTATGAATTTTTCCACTATAAGAACATAGTGAGTTCTTCAACTGTTTTATCAGTGTGTTCCTTGGCTTTTTCTGCAGTTTGCCTTATTTCGTTTCTGATGTCTTGAAGCATTGTGTAAATTAGTTTTTTTATATTCTGTACCTGATATTTCCAGGATTGTTTCTTCATTTGGGAAAGATTTTGATTCTTTTTTTTGGAGGGGTTGTAGAAGCTGTCATGGTCTGCTTCTTTATGTGGTTTGATATTGACTGCTGTCTCCGAGCCATCCCTAAGATATTAAAAAAAATAGATTTGGTAGTGGTTTATTCTATAATTGCTCACTGAGTCTTATCTTGTTTTGTTTTCTTTCAATATACGCGGATGGGCTACTAGATTGTGCTGTCTTGTTTGTTGTAGCCCTTGACTTACTTATGACCTATTACCAGCTGGTTTGGGCTGTTGCCAGATATATATGCCTGAGTCTATTCACTATTCTTGCGTAGAATCTGATTTTGGGTCATCAAGTGTGTGCTGCACCCTAACACCTATCCACCTCTAGAAGTAGTGGCGATAGTTGTGTGCACCAGATTCTATTAGCAGCTGGGGTTCACCATCGGGGGGGGCAGGATGCTGACAGGCTTCCCCCAAGTGTCAGTGAGGTAGGTGTGTCTCTATTCCTATAGCACCTTGGTGGGAGGGCACTGCAGCTGTACCTTAGGCCCCCAATGCAAGTACCTCTACGGATTGGTAGGTGTCACCCTCCTTAGACCCCTAAGGCAAGAGGCTAGGTGGTCTGGGGGGAGCTTCAGCCCTCAGTTCCCTTGTTGTGGGTCAGTTAGAGCTCTGTTGAATAAGCAGAGATATCAGGCCTGGGAAACTTGTTTTTCCAGAAAATCCGCTAAAAAAAAATGCAGTCAGATCCCTATTGGAACTGCCTTTGGATTATAACTGCCACCTTGTTCCCTGTAAGGATGAAAGTCCGAGATTTGGATCATATATGCTTGGCTGTAGCTGGTTCTGTCTTTTTAGTCCAATTAGGGATGGATTTTTGGTCCCTGGGTTTTTTGTGATTCCTTCTCTCAGGCCGGAAGAATGGGTTAGGAAAAGACCAAAAAAAAAAAAAAGGGAAAAGCAAAGCCGCCGCGGAGCCGGAGCTGTTCTCCCTCTGGCTCAGGAAATTCCAATGTTAATGAAGCCGCCTGGGAAGGATGGGGGAGGGTTCAGAGAAACAGGAGAGTAGCACCCCAGAATATAGCCAGAGTTGCTTATCTTGTTTGGAATGACTATTTTATCTGAGATTCTTGAGGGGCGTGTCGCCTATGTGTGCTGGCTGTGTGGAGATTGCCCCCGAGGGTCTGGCCCGCTAAAGCCGGGGTCAGGTCCTCCGCTGCCAGTCCAAAGCCTAGCATCAAGGTTCCCCTGCTGGGACGCTGCACTCCTGGCTCCAAAATCAGTCGTTGCCTCCCGGGGACTTCTCGTCCTGCCAGCCCCGTCTCCGCGCCTCCCCCGCGGACTGGCTGAGCCCCCTCCCGCGGTTAGTTCAGGGGAGTAAGCCTGCGCCGCGTGCTTGCGCTGTGACAGCGCCCAGTCAAAAGCCTGGCGCCCAGGCTCCCCAGCTGGGACACTGCACTCTCGGCTCCAAAACCAGTCACTGCCTCCCGGGGACTTCTCCCACCAGCCGCGTTGCCACACCGCCCACGCGGACCGGCTGGGCCCCCTCCCGGGGTCAATTCAGGGGGGTAGGGCTGGGCCCCTTGTTTGCGCCATCACCAGATTTTGTGTTCATCTCTCCTGGGTCCAGACCTAAGCCCGGCACCAAGGTTACCTGACTGGGACGCTGGCTCCAGGCTCCGAAAACAGTCGCCACTTCCCCGTATTTGTTCGTTCTCCGTCTCTAAATCTGTGTTTGTTGTTCAGGGATTGTAGATTGTTATGTATGTGATCAATTCACTTGTTTTTCTGAGTCTTTGTTGCAAGAGGGATCCGAGGTAGCATCTACCTAGTCCTCCATCTAGGCCCTCCTCTCAAACCTGGTCTTTTTATGAGAATTTGGGGTCTGCATCCCACTGTTCTCCTGCTCCCTCAGGGGTTCTCTGTTGTGCTCCCTGTCAGGGCAGTCATCGGTTTTGGCCGGGCACCATCTAGTAAATAATATTTTTAATAAAATATCTAGACTTAAAAACTTAAGGAAGGAGAAGTGTCTCTCACTTCTTAAAATGCGACAGATGTTATGGGTTGAATTGTGTCCACCAAAAATGTGTGTCAACTTGGCTAGACCATGATTCCCAGTATTGTCTGATGGTCCACTATTTTGTCGAGTGATGTGATTTTCCTACACACTGTAAACCCTACCTCTATGATGTTAATGAGGTAGGATTAGTGGCAGTTATGTTAATGAGGAAGGTCTCAATCTACAAGACTGGGTTGTGTTTTAAGTCAACTTCTTTTGAGATATAAAAGAGAGAAGCAAGCAGAGAGACAGGCGGACATCATACCACCAAGAAACAAGAGTCAGGAGAATAGAGTATCCTTTGGACCGGGGTTCCCTGTGCTTAGGATCTCTTGACTGGGAAATATTGATGACAAGGACTTTCCCCCAGAGCCAACAGAGGGAGAAGGCCTTCTCCTGGAGCTAGCACCCTGAATTCGGAATTCTAGCCTGCTATGCTGTTTTTTTTTTATGCTGTGAGAGAAAAAATTTCTCTATGTTAAAGCCATCCATCCACTTGTGGTACTTCTGTTACAGCAGCACTAGATAGCTGAGACAGCAGGTAATTTGAAAAATATATCTCTGGCACAAAAAGCCTCAAATTGATGAAAGAAATAAAAAATATACTTCTATTTTTGTGTGGGTATATATATATATTTTTCATATGTATGTGTGTGTGTGTGTACATAAATATATGTATATATGAGCTCTGCTGGGTTTATATATATATACACACCTATATATGAGTTCTGGTGGCACAGTGGTTAAGTGCCCTGATGCTAATCAAAAGGTAAGCAATTTGAACTCACTAGCCTATTCCACAGGAGAAAGGTGTGGCAATCTGCTTCCACAAAGATTTAGAGCCTTAGAAACACTATGGGGCAATTCAACTCTGTTCTATAGGGTCACTATGAGTTGGAATTGACTCACGGGCAACTGGTTTGATTTGGTTATATATATATATATATATATATATATATATATATATATATATATATATATATATATGGTGTAAGATGAATGATTGAGCTACTGGAAAAGTAAGAGAAATCTGCACTATCTAGAAAGATATTGTGAATGAGTTCTGAAAAAGGTCAATACAGGTAACAGACACAAAAAAGGTGTTGATATAGGTATTCGACTTTACTCACACAATGTGGAAAGGAAGCAAAATTAAGTCCCATGCACAGTGGTTAGTTATGCACATGCAGAGATATCAAGCTGGGACCAGGAAAATTATTTTCTTAAAAAACCCAGTAAGAAAAAGCTACATCAAAGATAAATGAGGACCATGACTTCCCTTGACCATAGATGTCTGTGGAAGGGAAATAAAAGAGCTTTTCTTAAAATCTCTATTCTCATCCCCACACTTACATATATTTGGAAGTAAATTGCACACCACCATGTAACTTAAATATCACCATCTCAAAATTGTGTTAATATAGAGTCCGAGTGATGAGCAGCCAGTTACTGAGCAACTGTGAAGGACAATTCTCTTATTACAATTCAGATATAGACATAGATAAATTTCTGAACAATATGATCTCAGAATGAAATATCTCATATTATATGTTTAACAGTATTGCTCTGGGCAAATCTGCTACAAAAGACCTCCTTAAAGTGTTAAGAAGCAAAGATGTCACTTTGAAGACCAAGGTGTGCCTGACCGAAGCGATGGTATTTTCAATGACCTCATATGAATGTGAAAGCTGGACAATGAATTAGGTGTTGGTGAAGAATATTGAATATGCCAGTGACTGCCAGAAGAATGAACAAATCTATCTTGGAAGAAGTACAGCCAGAATACTTTTTTGAAGCAAGGGTGCCGAGACTTTCTTTCACGTGCTTTGGATATGTTATCAGGAGGGATCAGTACCTGGTGAAGGACATTATGCTTGATAAAGCAAAGGGTCAGTGAAAAAGAGGAAGACCCTCAAAGACATGGATTGACACAGTGACTACAACAATGAGCTCAAACATGGCAATGATTGTGAGGATGGCACAGGACCGGGCAGCTTCTCGCCCTCTTGTACATGGTATCACTATTAAAAAAAAAAAAAAAAAACCATTGCCATCGAGTCAATTCTGACTCATAGTGACGATGGCAGCTAACAACAACATATTTTTTTCTCAAGTATTGGGATGGGAAACAACGAAGGTAACAGAATCTTAATATATTGCCTAACGGAGACAAAAGTTCCTTTTCGAGTTATACATCTGACCTCAATAGCCCCATGGGAGTTGAGAGTAGATTGCATACCACCATGTAACTTAAATATCACCATGTCAAAATGTATTTAACATAGGGTCCGAGTGATGAGCAGCCAGTTACTGAGCAACTGTGAAGGACAATTCTCTTATTACAATTCAGATATAGACATAGATAAATTTCTAAACAATTTATGACCCATGGGAGTGGAACACCAGAATGCTGTTGACATATAGAGTTTAAATCATTTCTGGTTATCTTTTGGGAGAATGTCCCCTCAGTTTTGTACTTAAAGGAATTGACAATTCTCTCTCCTTTTTTTTTTTTTTTTGTACGTAATTGGTAGACAGGAACACCAGTCTCCACAGATTTCTTTTTCTTTTTTCCTTTTATTTCATTTAATCCCGTAGAGTATTTTATGAGCAAAAGTTTTGCTATTGTGAAAAATGCTGCAGTGAACATGGGTATGCATTTGTCTATTCATGTGACAGCTCTTATTTCTCTAAGATATATTTCTAGGAGTGGGATTGCTGGATCTTATGGTATTCTCTTTCTAGCTTTCTAAAGGAGTGCCATATCGTTTTCCAAAATGGTCGAACCATTTTGCATTCCCACCAGTAGTGCATAAGAGTTCCTGTCTCCCCACAAATTCTTCAACATTGTTATTTATTTATTTATTTTTTACGGCAGTAATGTTGGGGTGAAATGATATCTCATTGTAGTATCAATTTCCAATTCTCTATTGGCTGGTGACCACAGTCATTTCCTCATGTGTCTGTTAGTCACTTGAGTGCCTTCTTTGGTGAAGTGTCTGTTAATTTCCTTTGTCCGTTTTTTAATTGGATTATTTGTCTTTTTGTTGTAGAGGTATTGGATTTTCCTGTAGATTTTAGAGATTAGACTTCTGTTGAATTTGTCATAGGCAGAGATTTTTCCAAGTCTAAGTTCTTTTTTTATTCTTTTGGTGAAGTCTTTTGATGAGCATGAGTGTTTAATTTTTAGAAGATTCCAGTAATCTAACTTATATTCTAGAGTTTGTGTCTTGTTAGTTATGGTTTTTATCCTGTTAATGACATGTATTAGGGCCTCTAGCCTTGATCCTATTTTTCTCCTATGATCTTTGTGGTTTTTTATTTTATATTTAGGTGTTTAATCCATTTTTAATTAGTTTTTGTGTATAGTGTAAGGTATGGGCCCTGTTTCATTTTTTTGCAGAGGGACATCCAGTTTTGCCAGCAGAATTTGTTAAAAAGACTGTCTTTTCCACATTTGATGGACTTTGGGCCGTTTTCCAAGATCAGGTGATTGTAGGTGGATGGATTTACACCTGGGTTCTCAATTCTGTTCCACCGGTCAATGTAGCTGTCATTGTACCAGTACTAGGCTGTTCTGACTACCGTAGCCGTACAGTAGATTCTGAGGCCAGGTAGTCGTCTTCCTAGTGAATTCTTCTTCAATAGTACTTTACTTATTTGGGGGCTCTTTCATTTCTGTATAAAGTTAATGATTAGTTTTTCCGTCTCTTTGAAGAATGCTGTTGGTATTTGGATGAGAATTGCTTTGTATTTGTGAATTGCTTTGGGTAGAATTGATATTTTCACAATGTTGAGTCTACCTATCCATATGCATGTCCCTCGCTTTTGTCATTTTGAGATACTCGTTCTTCGTTGTTTGTTTCTTTAACAATCTGACACTTTCTCTTCTCCTTCAGGACATTTACATGTGTTCTTCTGTCTGCTAAAGGTGGTTTCTCTGGTACCTCAATTCATTTGTACTTTAATTGCACTCTCTTGGAGAAGTCTTCTCGGATTCTCTCAAACTCTTACATGTTTCCAGAATGTCCTGTGCTTCATCTTTAAAACAGTAATATTATTTGAATTTGAGCTAATAACCAAGTATCGGCCTTGCTCAGGAGTAAGTTACTTTTGTGGTTATTTAAATTTAAATATGAATGAAATAAAATAGCAGTTCAGTTCCTTAGTCACACTAGCCGTATCTAAAATGATCAGTAGCCACATGTGTCTAGTGGCTAATGTATCAGGCAGCACAGATTATAGAACATTTCCATTATTGTAGAAAATTATTTTGGACAAGTGCTGGGAGATCAGTTTTCTCCTTTTTGTTGTTCTTAAACTAACCCTGTGCAACCCAGAACCTAGGCCCTGTGCAACATTTGCGCTAACATCATCAAATCTTTCATTTATTCCTGTAAACACTAGGCATTTTCAGACGTGCACACATACACACAAATACACACCCATATACACCCATACTTTTCTTTAAGGTTTGGTCTAAATTTAATAAAATCCTTGAAATCTTCCCTTTGTGTAAAGCCAAGATTAGGTGCTATCTCCTCTTTGCTCTCCCAAAACTTTGTCCTCTTAGCTTACTCTACTGAAATTATTTGTACATAAACCTGTTTCTGTTAAATTACTACCTAATCTGGAAGAAACAGGCCTTGGTTGTTTTATATTTATATCTCTAGTGTCTGGTGAAGGTGACATAATTTATACTCAATAAATATATTTTAATCAAAGATTTGAGACTCTTGTATTGTCTTCTCATTCGTGAACGTTTTGGTGTCACAAAAAATATATATATAGTTACTAAGTCAAATATTTATATATATGTCTACATCAATATTAACACCTACATCTATATTTATACAGGCAACAATAGATCTACAATTAGTTTTCATTTACTAGAATTTCATGTGAATAAAATCATATAATATGTACTCTCTTTTTTGTTTGTTTTGTGCCATTTTACTCTTCTTTTTCTTGTTTCCAAAGGTAAAACATTTGCTTATTGATTTGAGATCTGTCTTCCTTTTTAACATAGGCACTTGGAGCTATTAATTTCTCTATAAACGATTCTAAAGCTGCAATCCGTATGTTTTAGCATGCTGTTTTTCACTTCCTTTTATCTAAAAATATTATTTTTAAACTCTCCTTGTGATTTATTCTTTGGCTCATTTGTTATTTAGGAGTGTACTGTTTAATTTACATATATTTGTGATTTTCTTATATTTTCTTCTATTGTTGATTTCTAATTTAGTTGTATTTTGGTCAAAGAACATATTTTGTATTATTTCAATTATTTTATATTATTTAGGTTTTTGTGTGTGTTTGTTTTATAGTCTGGTATATGGTCACTCTGGAGTATGTCCCATGTATACTGCCTAGTTTTATGTCCATTATTGAAAATGAGTTATTGAAGTCTCTATTATTGTGAAATGTTAGGTGAATACATGTTTATAATTGTTTATTCTGCCAAATAGATAGACCCTTTATAATTGTAAAATATTATTTGTATCCTGTAACTTTTTTGTCTTAAAGTCTAATACATCAAGTGTTATTATAGGCAACCCAGCTCTTTTTTTTTTGGCTACTGCTCACTTGGCATGTTAGATTCCTAGTGCTGCCATAACAAAATACTACAAAGTAAATGGTTTTGAAGAACAGAATTTATTGTCTCAGTTCTGAAGGCTAGAGGCCCAAATTCATTAATGGGTCTATGAACTCTCTCTCTGTTTGTTTTACGGAAAGGTCCTTCCTGTCTCAGCTTCTTGCAGCTAAAAAAAGAAACTGTTGCCGTTGGGTCAATTCCAACTCATAGCAACCCTATGGGATAGAGCGGAACTTTCTCATGGGGTTTTCAAAGAGCAGCTGGTGGATTCCAACTGCTGACCTTTTGGTTAGGAGCTGAGCTATTAGCTACTGCACCATCAGGGCTCCTTGTAGCTTCTTGTAGCCCTTTGCAATTCTTGGCATGCTTATGGATGCTTATAGATGTGTCTGCCTCCATTATCACCTGGCATCTGTCTTACTCTGTGTGTTTCTTTCCATCTCCCTGTCTGTTATCTCCTTTTAAGATACCACTCAGAATGGAATAGGACTTATCCTACTCTGGTATGGCTTAAGTGACAATATCATCAGCTGCTCTTTGGAAACCCTATGGGGTGGTTCTACTCTGTCCTATATGGTCACTATGAGTTATAATCAACAGGATGGCGAAGGTTTTTCTTTTATCTTCCAAGAATAGTGTGCTATTTTCCCAAACAAGGCCACAACTTCCAGGTACAATTTTTAGCACTTCAACATATATATTTCGGAGACACTTTCAATCCGGAATACATGGCCTATCTTTTAAATCCTATTTTCAATCTATTTGTGTCTTTTAATCTAAAGAGTGCCTATAATAATAAAAAAAAAATAGACAGACATATTTGTGTTATGTTCTCTTTTTAGACTATGTTTCCAATCTCTGCCTTTCAATTGAGTTGTTTCACTGTTTAAATTTAATTACTGATAAAGTAGGACTTATGTCTTCCTTTTTTAAATATACTTATGTCTTTTTTATTAGTCTATTCCTGGATTGCTGGCTTCTGTTGTGTTAAATTGGTAAGTCCTAGTGTACCTTTAAATTTATTTTTTGTGTCTTTTACAGCATATCTTTCAAGTTATTTTCTTAATGATTTCTTGTAGATTACAGTTAGCATCTTAATATAAAACCAACTAATTCAGATGAATAATGTCTTAATTTCAATAATGTTCAGTGTATCTTGATCCTGCTCATTCTTTGTAAAAAAATTGTCATACAAATTACATATTTGTACATTAAAAGTAAGTATTCTTTTCTCCATTTCATGAAAAGTTTTGTGCATTAAATGACACTACCAAGAAAATGAAAATGTAATGGATAGAATGGAAAAAAATATTTGACCATAATTTATCTGATAAGGCTCGAGTAATTTTTAAAAAGTATATTGAAAAACAAACTGCGTGAGTGAAAGTTCTTAGGCCGATGAATATAATCACATGAACTAACTAACACTCTTCTTTCTGCCAAGGAAAAGTAAATGACTAAAAATTGTTGCTTTGAAAGATTGTAAAACAAATTTGAACACAAATAAAAACTAAATGATTTCTATTCGAGACCACATAAATAATAGACACGCCATTGTCTTAGTTATCTAGCACTGCTATAACAGAAATACCACATGTGGATGCTTTAACAAAGAGAAATTTATTCTCTCACAGCCTAGGGGTCTAGAAGTCCTAATTCACGATGCCAGCTTCAGGGGAGGCTTTCTTTCTCTGTCGGCTCTGCAGGAAGGTCTTTTTCATCAATTTTCCCCTGGTCGAGGAGCTTCTCAGTTTAGAGATCTCAGGCCCAAATGATGTGCTATGTTCTTGGTGGTTTTTCTTGGAGGTATGAGGTCCCCCTGTCTCTCTGCTTGCTTCTCTTTTTATATTTCCAAAGAGATTGACTCAACATATTATCTAATCCTGTAGATTGAGCCCACCTCATTTATGTAACTGCTTCTAATCCCGCCTCATTAACTTCATAGTGGCAGGATTTACTACACATAGGAAAATCACATCAGATGACAAAATGGTGGGCTATCATATGCTACTAGCAATCATGGCCTAGCCAAGTTGACACACATTTTGGGTAGGGGGGTGCAATTTAATCTGCAGCAGCCATCAATCACCCCAGTAAATTCTTCACTTATATGTCTCTGATGAAAAATTATATCCAATATAGAACCCCATATGTTTTATAGGTGATTTTTTTTGATCTGACAGATACTAAGAAAGCTTCTTTTTTTTAAAAGACAGACATTTCCGTGCTTGTGCACAGAGTGGACAGAAGGGAGAGCCCAAGAAGAGTCTTTTCTTTTTCCTTTTTTTAAAATAACTTTCTTTCGCTTATCCCGGACATGAAAATGTTCAACAGTTTAACCTCAGTTCATTCCCCTAAACATCTGTGGAGTCTGCTCCCTGAGCTTCCAAGCCACTGTCACTATTGTGTTTTTAACCTTTAAAATATCTCATTTAGCTTAAAGTGTTGATCCTCTCCCCTGTCTTCCTAACTCCAAACATCTAAAAAACCATTCTCAGCACATTTAACAGATCAATCTTTATAATATAAAAATCTGATCGCATTGTGAAAAATCAGCCTCAGAATCATCTCCGGTCCATGTTTCTAAACTATTCCATGTGATTTAAAAAGTTATTTTATGTACAGACACATGGAATTTTTATCTCGGTAATGTATTCACACTAAATTTTCAGGTTTATAGACCAATCAGATTAAGTCCTAATACATTTTAGGTCATAAAAGCTTTTTATGATTTGAAGCTGCCTCTTTTTCTTCCCTTGTTACATACTACCCCGAGTGAGGCAAGCTTTCCCTCCAAGGGGAGCTAACCCTTGTTGATAACTCACTGTGGGCCAAGTTCTGATCTAAAATTGCTTTATACATACTGCTTCATTGCATTCTCAAAATAAACAAGTAAGGACTATTATTCTATCTATTTCATAAATGGAGAAAATTAGCAACAGAGTTTTAAAATTTGACCAGGCTTACATGTTATCCTGGGTTTATATCTGGCTGACTGGCTTAAAAGCCTACATTCCCATTATCAAGCTAGTGACACTTGAACTAGGGACTAGTGCCTCAAACATTGTGCATGTTGTTATACACATGCCTATAACACCATTTTACTCTTTTTTTCCTATATATCACAACTGTCATAAGAATTACCCTTTTTTGAGCTCCATTTCTGATACACTGAAATAATTAAACCTTCATTACTATAAGAACACAATTTTGTGTAAAGCTTTACTGTAAGAGAAATCATACTGTTTGAAAGCTGTTTCTTTGTCTCTCCATAGCAAGCTGTATCATTCTAAAGAAGACAAAAATTATAACTAGTGTAGTATATAAGACAAGGTATACCTATAATAAGTGCATATAAACTAATTACACTCATCCAGGCAAATTTGTACAGGAGAAATTAATACATAAGTAATTTTTTTCACGACTCTGAAGTTGCATGTCTTTGGGATTAAAAGAAAGTTAAAATTTGTGAAAATTTGAAGTTGGAACTCTTAATATTAACACTGCAAGAACTATTAAAGATGAAGTAGGAAAATGTATTGTGCTGAAAGACTTGTTTAAATGCTATAAGAAGTTTAACTTACTGAAAGGACAAATTAAGTAAACATGAAAAAAGGAACAAAAAATATATTCACTGTTTCTGTCAAGATTTTAGTTTTTTTCCTTATTTTTTGAAAAAATGAAAACCTTTTTGAGTGTATCCTTGAAAGCTTGTTTCATTTGCTTGTTCTTGAGACTGCAAATGAAGGGATTGAGTAAAGGTGCAACTGAGGTATAGATAACAGCTACACCCTTGGATAAAGTCACCCTTTCTTTTGCTGATGGCTTCATGTAAATGGAGACACAGCTACCATAAGTAAGGGAAACTACAATAATGTGGGAAGAACAAGTGGAAAAAGCTTTTGTTCTTTTCCGAGCAGAGGGAATTTTTAGAATGGTCTTGATTATATATGTATAGGAAAAAATTACTAAGAGTAGTGTGACCACTAGTGTTATAACTGTTGAAACAAATGAAATCATTTCTAGGAAGTGAGTGTGCAAGAAATCTGCGGGATAGGAGAAGTGTCACACATGAAATGATCAATTACTTTGGAAGCACAAAATTCCAGCTTTAGTCCCAAGACCAACGGTGGAAAGGTAATCAGAAAGCCAGCTGTCCATGACCTGAGAAGAAGTTGGTAGCACACTTTGCTTCTCATAATGATTGAGTAATGCAGGGGTTTGCAGATGGCTGCATAGCGGTCATGGGACATGGCAGCCAGAAGGTAGAACTCTGTAACTCCTAAGAAAAGAAAAAAAGAATAATTGAGATGCACAACCATTGTAGGAAATGATTTTGTTTTTAGTCACAATGGTTGTCAAGAATCTAGGAATAGAGATTGTCGTCAATAAGATTTCTAAGAAGGAGAAATTTTGTAGGAAGAAATACATTAGAGTCTTGAGGTGAGGATGCAGTAGGGTGAGGAGGATGATGGATAAGTTCGCCATCACACTCAAAATACAGTTGAGAAAGAGAAATATAAAAATCACAATTTGTAACTGTGGGTCATCTGTGAGTCCCAAGAGAATGAATTCTATCTCTCTTGACTGGTTCTTCATTTCAGTTTTGAGACCTATTAAACTAAAATTAGGAAACAACTCCAAAAGCAGAAAAAACAATTTTTTAAAGCTACATCAGGAAAAAAATCTGATATCCAGAAATGTAAACAAGTGCAAATATTTGCTGCAGTTTAACAAGGCAGATGATACCTAAAATTATAGTGTAGGTCAACCAAAGCATTCTCTATGTATCTTCTGTGTGTGTTTAATAAATTACTGCAAAAAAAAAGCCTTATAAAATCTAGGCAGCTTTTCCAATGTCAATTTACAATGTATGTTCAACAATTTTTATTTTATGAATTTTTTAAAAATTGATGAAACTTACAGAAATATTGGTAGTTACATATTTTCCTTAACTACAGTTGAATTTCTCCAATATATGCCATTAATTCTTTAGTTCCAATGCAGTACTGATCCATTGTTCCTTTGACTTATTTTCTCTAATTAGTATTTTTCCGGTTCCAAATCATTAGTCTTCTCATAATCATTTAAACTTAACATTTTGAAATATCTTCAAGATACAGTTAGTAATTTCAAAATTCTAAACAAATTGGGAGAAAAACTGTAGCTACAGGAAAAATAAAACAAATCAAAATCAATTATTTTCTGACTTGATCTTTGCCTTGGATTCAGGTAATTTTTAAATTCTTAAGTAATATTTTTTTCCCTGTTTAAGCCGCCCACAATAAATAATTTTGTCTTTTTAGTATAAATATGAGGATGATTTTAATATCTAGGTGTTTTAATAACTAGAAGTAATTTAATAAAATCATTTTGTTATTCAAAGACTAGTACAGAAGTGGTAGTCAATAGTCACTTATGATGCTAACTATATTGTTTTTGGCACTCAATGTCATTGTTCTTAAATCCATAAATAAGACTTTTCTCTACAGACGAATAGGCCTAAATTGCTGACTGGATACATTATGTTCCGTAGATGATGGCCTTCTATAGATGTCTAGGACAGAAAAGAAAGCTTTTCTCTTTATTTGAAGGAAGATATTGAGGTGGTATCCAAGCATTCATCTATGTTTAATGTCAAAGTTAATTTACAGGTTTCATATGGCATTTAAATAAATACATTTGCAAAATGCTTTCGTTATTCATTTTAAAATCATTCCATGGGTTATTAATGTATGCTTTTCACATGAATAAAAATAATTTCATCTATTCCTGCATATAAGAATTTTATTAGCTTTCCCTGAATTTCACTTTTCTCACTCTCTACTCAATGCAATAAACACATCTATTTTCTTATAAGAATTTTGCTTTGTGTTTTAAATGATAGCTATTGGAGAAAAAAAACAGTACAGTGCTCCTATTTCCAAGTGGCTTTTTTTCCCAATATTTTATAGGTAATGCTCCCTTCTCTCTTCATTTTGCTCTGGAAAAGAGAGAGAGTGACAGCAAGAGAAATATTGAAGAAAAATTCCGAAGTATTAATTTGTGTAAATCTCAAAACCAGAACACAAGAATAGTAGCAATTTTTCTTCTACTCCTTGACTACTGAAAGGATGAGAAGCTGAGTGATCATGAGTGTTTATTATCAAATATGTATATCTGCACTGCCATTTCTTTAACCCCAGTTTTGCTCTAACTCAGTGGGAAGGGAAACTCTCTGAGTCAGTCAAACAATTTTTGCTAACATCATGTGTCTAGGTGACAAGTCTATATGCTGCTTTCTTAAAAACCTGCAAAACAGAAGCTATTTTTACTTTTCAAAATCTGCTGAATGATCATAGTTACATATAGTAAAAAGCCTATAATGCTACAGTTTATATCAGTCCCTATATAATCAGGCAGCTTTGAATACTGCATCTACACAGAGCATGTATGATGATCCAGATGCCAATGGTTATAACTATTGTACTTGTAGAACTACCTTCATCTATGATCTAGGTGACTTACCGTATGCAGGATTTATTGATTTCCCTTCTCCTTTAAGGACGTATGCTATAAACAAAAGTCAAATAATAGATGTTGAATATTATTGCATTTATAATATTAGAAAACATTCCATTATTTGCATAAGAAATTTAATTCCAATGCTTTTCGTGGGAAGGATTCAAAGCAGAGGGGAGACTTGGAAAGTATATGTATCTGTGAATATCTCCCAATATCACACACACTACAAAAATCACAGAACCTAGATATTATAGAAAATTCAATTACAATGCCCTTTCTGGTTACCAAATAGAGATTTTCTGATTTTTTCCTTAAATATTTAAACTTAAATGAAAATGATGCTCTAAGAGAAGGGCATTTTAGGAAAGGTCTCAGGTTAAAGCAACCCACTCTTCGTAGCAAAGAATGACTATGTTTACAATTGTGCACTAACAAAAGCCACACTTTTATCAATTTGCTCATAAAAGACTCAGGGAAATTAATTGAAATAAAGGGAAGACAGAAAAAGAAATCTGTGAAAACTGGTGTGCAGGAGCTACCACTTACATCAAGGAAAAAAAAGCCACAAAGCTGTGTGTTGATTTAAATACAAAGCAAGGGAACACTCTCCCAAAAGATAACTAGAAACAATTTAAACTCTATATGGGATGCCAACAAGATTTTGATATTCCACTCCCCCAGAGCTATCTGGGAGCCCTGGAGGCGCAGTGGTTAAGAGCTTGGCTGCTAGCCAAAAGGTCGGTGGTTCAAATCCACCAGTCGCTCCTGGAAACACTATGGGGCAGTTGTACTCTGCCCTATAGGGTCACTATGAGTCGGAATCTACTCAACAGCAACCAGTTTCTCTTTTTGGGTTTTGGGGCTGTATGAGTCGTTCTACTGGTCAGAGACCTTATCTCAAACAGGAACTTTTCTCTTGCCTTCATTAGTCAATATATTAAGATTCCACTAACTTGATTGTGGCCCACCCTAAGGCTGGAGAAGGAGTATTTAAATAAAAAAAATTAAATGGCTCCTATTAATTATTATTTCTATTCTGAAACCATCTTAAACTTAAACTTAAAAGTTACAAATACAGAGCAAGAAATTTTTTTTGTTTTTTCCTGAATCATTTGATGCCCTACCTCCTGCTCAACACTACAGTGTGCATTCCTTACAAAAAAAGAAAATATCTACTATATAATAACATGAATCCGTTCTCAATAAATATTAGAACAGTAGCACACTAACACTGATATATTAATAACGTCCAATATCCCAATCCCATTCAATTTTTACAAGTTTATAGAGGTATAAATAGCTCAGAGTTATGTTTTCATTTGATTAGCATGACTCTTTAATTTCATTTAATACAGAATGGTTTTTCAGTCTTTCCTTAACTTCCTTGCATGTTGGAGATTACTTTCTGGTAAGCCTATATAATGTCCCTTGATTTGTGTTTTTCTGAGGTTTTCACCTGATTAGATTCCATTAATTTACTTTTTGGCACCAGAATCACAGAAGTGATCCTATTTTTTCATTGAGTCTTATCTCTTGCATAAAGTGGTGATTGACAGACTTCTCCACCATAAAAGTAATGTTTTATATTTGTAATTAATAAGCATTTTGTGGGAAGGTACTTTGAATACGTTGGATATATCAATCTTCATAAAACTTTCAACTTACTCATTAATAACTTAATATCATTATGTACTCATAGTTTCTGATTTTATTTATTAACAAATATGTCAATCATCTATGTAGCGTATATATTTCATTTTTACCTCAATTTTTACTTTAATTTCAATTAGTCCCATTTTTAAAAAATATTCTTGCTGTTCAATAGTCTTATATCTGTACTTAAATATACTGGGAAAAGTTTATTTCCTCAAACTATTAAACATTCTTCAGTATAGTTTGTGTGAATTCTTTCAAATTCTTTAGTTTTTATGAGTTTATTCAGCAGTTATTGTTTCTGCTTGCTATTACTTGGTGACCTCTAAAACATAATATAAGGTATTTTATTGTGAAGTCACATTATTTAAAATTTATCTGTGTCTATATTTCAGTAGGATTGTCATTAGAAGTTTGTGAGGCAGTGGAATTAAGTTAATGAGAGTGAAACAACTAGAATGGACATAATGACAATGTTGACACGATGTGAAGAATGTAACAAGGTCGCTGAATATTATCTATAGAAAAATTTTAAATGGAAGTGTGTTTTGCTATGTATATTTTTACCAAAAATGTGATAAGATATTTTTAAAAGCCGGTTCAGCTATATTAATATAAATCAGTATAGATATTTTTCATGATGACAAAAAGTTATATTCATCAAGAAGATAGAACAATTCCAAATTGGTATGCACGATGTCAAAGTCTTGGAAATTAGAAATTCACGGTACTACAAAGACAATTAAAAAAATCCATAGGCATTTTGGAGATTTAAATAGCTCAGTAATTATATACAAAGCAAAAATAAAATAAACTTATAGAATATTTAAATTATGCGATTAATGAACTCAACCAAGTTGAACTAACTAGAACACTGTACTTAACTACACAACACTTACAATTTTCAGATGTTCATGAAATGTTTATCAAAAATTTGACTATATGCTAGGCCATAAAATAAGACTCAACTAATTTCAGATAATTTCAATTAAATAAAGCATATTTTCTGACATCATAGAGTTTAAAAAATTATACCAGTAGAGTTGTAAATATAAATGAAATGGGGAGGCGGGGCCAAGATGGCGGACTAGGTAGATGCTACCCCGGATCCCTCTTGCAACAAAGACTCGGAAAATCAAGTGAATCGATCACATACATAACAATCTACGAACCCTGAACAACAAACACAGATTTAGAGATGGAAAACGAACAAATATGGGGAAGCAGCAACTGTTTTTGGAGCCTGGAGCCAGCGTCCCAGGCAGGTAACCTTGGCGCCGGACTTAGATCTGGGCCCAGGGGAGCTGAACTCATAAATCTTGTGACGGCGCAAACAAGGGGCACAGCCCTACCCCCCTGAACTGAACCCAGGAGGGGGCCCAGCTGGTCCGCGCGGGTGGCGTGGTGACGCTGCTGGTGGGAGAAGTCCCCGGGAGGCAGTGACTGGTTTTGGAGCCGGAAGTGCTGCGTCCCAGCAGGGGAACCTTGACGCTAGGTTTTGGACTGGCAGCGGAGGATCTGACAGTGGCTTCAGCGGGCCAGACCCCCGGGGGCAATCTCCACACAGCCGACACACATAGGCGAAACGTCCCTCGGGAATCCCAGATATAACAGTCATTCCGAGCAAGACAAACAACTCTGGCTATATTCCGAGGTGCTACTCTCCTATCTCTCTGATCCCTCCCCCACCCTCCCCAGTCGGCTTCATTAACATTGGAATTTCCTGAGCCAGAGGGAGAACAGCTCCGGCTCGGTGGCGGCTTTGCTTCCACCCCCCTTTTTTTTTCTTTTGGTCTTTTCCTAACCCACTCTTCTGGCCTGAGAGAAGGAACCACAAAAAACCCAGGGACCAAAAATCCATCCCTAATTGGACTAAAAACACAGAACCAGCTACAGCCAAGCATATATGATCCAAATCTGGGACTTTCATACTTACAGGGAAAAAGGTGGCGGTTATAATCCAAAGGCAGTTCTGATAGGGATCTGACTGCATTTTTTTTTAGTGGAATTTCTGCAAAAGCAAGTTTCCCAGTGATGGCTCAGAGACAGCAGTCGATATCAAACCACATAAAGAAGCAGACCATGACAGCTTCTACAACCCCCCCAAAAAAAAGAATCAAAATCTTTCCCAAATGAAGAAACAATCCTGGAATTATCAGGTACAGAATATAAAAAAACTAATTTACAGAATGCTTCAAGACATCAGAAACGAAATAAGGCAAACTGCAGAAAAAGCCAAGGAACACACTGATAAAACAGTTGAAGAACTCAAAAAGATTATTCAAGAACATAGTGGAAAAATTAATAAGTTGCAAGAACCCATAGAGAGACAGCATGTAGAAATCCAAAAGATTAACAATAAAATTACAGAATTAGACAACACAATAGGAAGTCAGAGGAGCAGACTCGAGCAATTCAAATGCAGAGTGGGAAATCTGGAAGACCAGGGAATTAACACCAACATAGCTGAAAAAAATCAGATAAAAGAATTTAAAAAAATGAAGAAACACTAAGAATCATGGGGGACTCTATCAAGAAGGATAACTTGTGTGTGATTGGAGTCCCAGAACAGGGAGGGAGGACAGAAAACACAGAGAAAATAGTTGAAGATCTGCTGACAGAAAACTTCCCTGACATCATGAAAGACGAAAGGATATCTATGCAAGATGCTCATTGAACCCCATTTAAGATTGATCCAAAAAGAAAAACACCAAGACACATTATCATCAAACTTGCCAAAACCAAAGATAAAGAGAAAATTTTAAAAGCAGCCAGGGAGAAAAGAAAGGTCACCTTCAAGGGAGAATCAATAAGAATAAGTTCAGACTACTCAGCAGCAATCATGCAGGCAAGAAGGGAATGGGAGGACATATACAGAGCACTGAAGGAGAAAAACTGCCAGCCAAGGATCATATATCCAGCAAAACTCTCTCTGAAATACGAAGGCGAAATTAAGATATTTACAGATAAACACAAGTTTAGAGAATTTGCAAGAACCAAACCAAAGCTACAAGAAATACTAAAGGATATTGTTTGGTCAGAAAGCCAATAATATCAGATACCAGCACAACACGAGGTCACAAAAAAAGAACATCCTGATATCAACTCAAATAGGGAAATCACAAAAATAAATTAAGATTAATTTTAAAAAATGCTCATAACAGGGAATCACTGAAGTCAAAATGTAAAAGATCACAATAATCAAAAAGAGGGACTAAATACAGGTGGCATAGAACTGCCATATGGAGAGTGATCCAAGGCGATATAAAACATTACAAGTTAGGTTTTTTACTTAGAAGAATAGGGGTAAATATTAAGGTAACCACAAAGAGGTATAACAACTCCATAACTCAAGATGAAAGCCAAGAAAAACGTAACAACTCAACAAACATAAAGTCAAACACTATGAAAATGAGGATCTCACAATTTACTAAGAAAAACGTCTCAGCACAAAAAAGTATGTGGAAAAATGAAATTGTCAACAACACACATAAAAAGGCATCAAAATGACAACACTAAACACTTATTTATCTATAATTACGCTGAATGTAAATGGACTAAATGCACCAATAAAGAGACAGAGAGTCTCGGACTGGATAAAGAAACACGATCCGTCTATATGCTGCCTACAAGAGACACACCTTAGACTTAGAGACACAAACAAACTAAAACTCAAAGGATGGAAAAAATATATCAAGCAAACAACAAGCAAAAAAGAAGAGGAGTAGCAATATTAATTTCTGACAAAATAGACTTTAGACTTAAATCCACCACAAAGGATAAAGAAGGACACTACATAATGATAAAAGGGACGATTGATCAGGAAGACGTAACCATATTAAATATTTATGCACCCAATGACAGGGCTGCAAGATACATAAATCAAATTTTAACAGAAATGAAAAGTGAGATAGACACCTCCACAATTATAGTAGGAGACTTCAACACACCACTTTCGGAGAAGGACAGGACATCCAGTAAGAAGCTCAATAGAGACACGGAAGACCTAATTACAGCAATCAACCAACTTGATCTCATTGACTTATACAGATCTCTCCACCCAACTGCTGCAAAGTATACTTTTTTTTCTAGCGCACATGGAACATTCTCTAGAATAGACCACATATTAGGTCATAAAACAAACCTTTGCAGAATCCAAAACATTGAAATATTACAAAGCATCTTCTCAGACCACTAGGCTATAAAACTAGAAATCAATAACAGAAAAACTAGGGAAAAAAAATCAAATACTTGGAAACTGAACAATACCCTCCTGAAAAAAGACTGGTTTATAGAAGACATTAAGGAGGGAATAAGGAAATTCATAGAATGCAATGAGAATGAAAATACTTCCTATCAAAACCTCTGGGACACAGCAAAAGCAGTGCTCAAAGGCCAATTTATATCAATAAATGCACACATACAAAAAGAAGAAAGAGGCAAAATCAGAGAACTGTCCCGACAACTTCAACAAATAGAAAGTGAGCAACAAAAGAATCCATCAGGCACCAGAAGAAAACAAATAATAAAAATTAGAGCTGAACTAAATGAATTAGAGAACAGAAAAACAATTGAAAGAATTACCAAAGCCAAAAGCTGGTTCTTTGAAAAAATTAACAAAATTGATAAACCATTGGCCAGACTGACCAAAGAAATACAGGAAAGGAAACAAATAACCTGAATAAGAAACGAGAAGGGCCACATCACAACAGACCCAACTGAAATTAAAAGAATCATATCAGATTAGTACGAAAAATTGTACTCTAACAAATTTGCAAACCTAGAAGAAATGGATGAATTCCTGGAAAAACACTACCTACCTAAACTAACACATTCAGAAGTAGAACAACTAAATAGACCCATAAAAAAAAAAAGAGATTGAAACGGTAATCAAAAAACTCCCAACAAAAAGAAGCCCTGGCCCGGACGGCTTCACTGCAGAGTTCTACCAAACTTTCAGAGAAGAGTTAACACCACTACTACTAAAGGTATTTCAAAGCATAGAAAATGACGGAATACTACCCAACTCATTCTATGAAGCCACCATCTCCCTGATACCAAAACCAGGTAAAGACATTACAAAAAAGGAAAATTACAGACCTATATCCCTCATGAACATTGATGCAAAAATCCTCAACAAAATTCTAGCCAATAGAATTCAAAAACATATCAAAAAAATAATTCACCACGATCATGTGGGATTTATACCAGGTATGCAAGCCTGGTTTAATATCAGAAAAACCATTAATGTAATCCACCACATAAATAAAACAAAAGACAAAAACCACATGATCTTATCAATTGATGCAGAAAGGCATTTGACAAAGTCCAACACCCATTTATGATAAAAAAAAAACTCTCACCAAAATAGGAATTGAAGGAAAATTCCTCAACATAATAAAGGGCATCTATGCAAAGCCAACAGCCAACATCATTCTAAATGGAGAGAACCTGAAAGCATTTCCCTTGAGAAGGGGAACCACACAAGGATGCCCTTTATCACCGCTCTTATTCAACATTGTGCTAGAGGTCCTAGCCAGGGCAATTAGGCTAGACAAAGAAACAAAGGGCATCCGGATTGGCAAGGAGGAAGTAAAATTATCTCTATTTGCAGATGACATGATCTTATACACAGAAAACCCTAAGGAAACCTCCAGAAAACTACTGAAACTAAAAGAAGAGTTTGGCAGTCTCAGGTTATAAGATAAACATAGAAAAATCACTTGGATTCCTCTACATCAACAAAAAGAACACCGAAGAGGAAATAACCAAATCAATACCATTCACAGTAGCCACCAAGAAGGTAAAATACTTAGGAATAAATCTTACCAAGGAAGTAAAAGACCTATACAAAGAAAACTCCAAAGCTCTACTACAAGAAATTCAAAAGGACATACTTAAGTGGAAAAACATACCTTTCTCATGGATAGGAAGACTTAACATAGTAAAAATGTCTATTCTACCAAAAGCCATCTGTACATACAATACGCTTCCGATCCAAATTCCAATGTCATTTTTTAAGGTGATAGAGAAACAAATCACCAACTTCATATGGAAGGGAAAGAAGCCTCAGATAAGCAAAGCGTTACTGAAAAAGAAGAAGAAAGTGGGAGGCCTCACTCTACCTGATTTCAGAACCTATTATACAGCCACAGTAGTCAAAACAGCCTGGTATTGGTACAACAACAGGCACATAGACCAGTGGAACAGAATTGAGAACCCAGATATAAATCCAACCACATATAAGCAGCTGATATTTGACAAAGGCCCAGTGTCAGTTAACTGGGGAAAAGATAGTCTTTTTAACAAATGGTGCTGGCATAATTGGATATACATATGCAAAAAAATGAAACAGGACCCATACCTCACACCATGCACAAAAACTAACTCCAAGTGGATCAAAGACCTAAACATAAAGACTAAAACGATAAAGATCATGGAAGAAAAAATAGAGACAACACTAGGAGCCCTAATACAAGGCGTAAACAGAATGCAAAACATTACCAAAAATGATGAAGAGAAACCAGATAACTGGGAGCTCCTAAAAATCAAACACCTATGCTCATCTAAAGACTTCACCAAAAGAGGAAAAAGACCACCTACAGACTGGGAAAGAATTTTCAGCTATGACATCACCGACCAGCGCCTGATCTCTAAAATCTACATGATTCTGTCAAAACTCAACCACAAAAAGACAAACAACCCAATCAAGAAGTGGGCAAAGGAAATGAACACACACTTCACTAAAGAAGATATTCAGGCAGCTAACAGACACATGACAAAATGTTCTCGACCATTAGCCATTAGAGAAATGCAAATTAAAACACGATGAGATTCCATCTCACTCCAACAAGGCTGGCATTAATCCAAAAAACACAAAATAATAAATGTTGGAGAGGCTGCGGAGAGATTGGAACTCTTATACACTGCTGGTGGAAATGTAAAGTGGTACAACCACTTTGGAAATCTATCTGGCGTTATCTTAAACAGTTAGAAGTAGAACTACCATAAAAAAAAAAGAACTACCATACAACCCAGAAATCCCACTCCTCAGAATATACCCTAGAGAAACAAGAGCCTTCACACAAACAGATATATGCATACCCATGTTTATTGAAGGTCTGTTTACAATAGCAAAAAGCTGGAAGCAACCAAGGTGTCCATCAACGGATGAATGGGTAAATAAGTGTGGTATATTCACACAATGGAATACTACGGATCGATAAAGACCAGTGACGAATCTGTGAAACATTTCATAACATGGAGGAACCTGGAAGGCATTATGCTGAGCGAAATCAGTCAGAGGCAAAAGGACAAATATTGTATAAGACCACTATTATAAGATCTTGAGAAATAGTAAAAACTGAGAAGAACACATACTTTTGTGGTTACGAGGGGGGAGGGAGGGTGGGAGGGAGAGGGTTTTTTACTGATTAATTAGTAGATAAGAACTGCTTTAGGTAAAGGGAAGGACAACACTCAATACATGGAAGGTCAGCCCAATTGGACTGGACCAAAAGCAAAGAAGTTTCCGGGATAAAATGAATGCTTCAAAGGTCAGTGGAGCAAGGGCGGAGGTTTGGGAACCATGCTCTAAGGGGACTTCTAAGTCACTTGGCAAAATAATTCTGTTATGAAAACATTCTGCATCCCACTTTGAAATGTGGCGTCTGGGGTCTTAAATGCTAACAAGCGGCCATCTAAGATGCATCAATTGGTCTCAACCCACCTGGAGCAAAGGAGAATGAAGAACACCAAGGTCACACGACAACTAAGAGCCCAAGAGACAGAAAGGGCCACATGAACCAGAGACCTACATTGTCCTGAGACCAGAAGAACTAGTTGGTGCCCAGCCACAATCGATGACTGCCCTGACAGGGAGCACAACAGAGAACCCCTGAGGGAGCAGGAGATCAGTGGGATGCAGACCCCAAATTCTCATAAAAAGACCATACTTAATGGTCTGACTGTGACTAGAGGAATCCCGGTGGTCCTGGTCCCCAAACCTTCTGTTAGCACAGGACAGGAACCATTCCCGAAGACAACTCATCAGACATGAAAAGGACTGGACAGTGGGTAGGAGAGAGATGCTGAAGAAGAGTGAGCTAATTATATCAGGTGGACACTTGAGACTGTGTTGGCATCTCCTGTCTGGAGGGGGGATGGGAGGATAGAGAGAGTTGGAAGCTGGCAAAATTGACACGAAAGGAGAGACTGGAAGGGCTGACTCATTAGGGGGAGAGCAAGTGGGAGTAAGGAGTAAGATGTATATAAACTTATATGTGATTGACTTGATTTGTAAACGTTCACTTGAAGCTCAATAAAAGTTAATAAAAAATAATAAATAAAAAAATGAAATGGGGTGTTTTTAATTATATTCAAAGATAACTAGAAATCCAAATATGCATGGACATTTAGGCAATATACTTATAAATAATGTATATGTTGAAAATGAAATCACAATAGGAATTAAAATACTTACAATTTAATGAAATGAAAATAATAAAATTACGTATCAAAATTTGTAAATGCAGGTCAAGTTAACATTCTAAGAAATTGTATGGCCTTAAATAAACACATGAGAACAGAGGAATAGGCGGAAAGTTCATCTGCCTTGATGGATGATCTAAGTTTCCATCCCAAACATTTTTAAAAAATGGCAAATTACACTTTAATTTGAAAGAAGATAGAGAGCAGGAGAAACAAACAAAATAAAACACATACAATACAATACACTAGGGAGTATTAATGGAGCTAAAATTTAGTTAATTATAAGAATAATAGAATACATATATGCCCTTACGATAAAGAAAATGAAAATACATTTATCCGATATAAAAAATAGTGAGGTGATTTTGCTTCTTAGTTTATAGATCTTATCACATAAGAGGACTGTTCGAAAACTTTATGACACTGGAATTGAAAATATTGATGAAATGGACTATTTATGAGGGAAGGACGTGGGGAAGTAACTTTCCATAGCTCTCACAATATGAAATGAGCAGTCTGAATTGTTCCATAAGTATAAAAGTTGTTACATGATTAACTATCTTCTCACTAAGAAATTTCATGTAGTTTTCCTATAAAGTGCCTAGTTCTTTGCTTTTATTGTCATCGTTTGTTTTATTGTTTTGTTTTGAAAAATTCTTGGAGCCCTGGTGGCACAGTCGTTAAGAGCTACAGATGCTGATAGGGAAGCCAACATGGTGCTATGGAAGAAGCACCATGCTGTCCCTCTGCAGCAAAGACCCCCAAAACTAAGTAAAACAGACACAAATGTCAATCCTGGAACTCTAAGCATAAAATGAAGGGAAAGAATTTGATCAGGCACTGAATGGGATAAGAAACTGACAGAGAACAGAAAATGAGGAGAACTGTGGAGTGGAGGTTCCCTACCAGCTAACATGGCACAGATTCGCCATCTTGGACTATAACCACCAAGGAATGCAGAGAGGGAGTACAGGAAGCCAACTTCATCGGGCTCCCAACAGGAGTTAGAGCACTCAGAAAGCAGGGATACACGCTTTCCCATCCCTCACCCTTCTTCCCTCTACGCAGCCTCCTCCATTTTCCAATGGGCTAGAGTCACTCGGATAGAGAGACACCAGTTCACTGCTGCCCAGGTCCTCTCCGACCCCACCAGCTGGCTCCTTCAATGCCAATTATTTTTGTTATTATTATTATTTTGCCTTTCTTTGTTTCTTCTCTCTGTCTCCTTTCCTTCCTTTTCTTTCTTCCACCTTGCCAGCCCCTTTGCTGTCCCCATCCTTCATTGACAAGCTATGCCACACTGCTGGGCCGGAGAGCCACTGGCACATCTTCCTCAGTTTTGTGCCACCCCCACTGGCCAGGTCTCTTAGCAACATTTTCTTCCCGCTTCTCTCTCTCTCCCTACCTTCCTTTGCTTTCTCCCACCCAGATAGCCCCATGTGCCGTCCCCATCCCTTCTTGGTGGGCCGTATAACACTGTTCAGCTAGAGAGCTGCCAACATGGCCTCCCCAGTTCTGTGTTGCCCACACTGGCTAGGTCTCTCAGTCCATTTTTTTTTCAGATTTATCTCTATCTTTTCCTTCTTTCCCTATCTTCCACCCACCTAGACCTATGTGCTGCCCCCATCCCATCTTAACGGGTAGTGTTGCAGCACTGGGCTAGAGTGCCCTGGATCCATGCTGCTGCCATTGGCCAGCTCAGCACCATATTTTTTTGTTTTTGTTTCTACTCTCTCTCTTCCTCCTTTCCTGTTTCCCACCCATCTAGTCTTGTATAGTGTCCCTGCTCCTTCTCTAACGGCCTTACTGCACCACTCTGCTAGGGAGCCACCAGCACACAGCTTCCCTGGGCCTACATTATCCCCACCAGCCAGCTTCCTAATCACAATATTGTTTTAGTTTGTTTCCTTTGGTCTTTTCTTTCTTTCCAGTTTCTTTTCTCTCAGCGCCTACCTCCTCTTCCTTTCTCCCACACACCTAGCCTTGTGTGCCACCCTCACCCTCTCTCAAAGAGTTGTGATGCACCACTAGGTTAAAGAGACACTGGCACGCCGCCTGCCAGTTCTGCATCACCATCACCAACTGGCTTCCTCAGCACAATTTTTATTTGTTTTTGCTTTTTTTCCTTTTTGTAGTTGTTTCTTTTGTCTCTCTTCATTCCTTCTTTTTCTTTCTCCTGCCCACCTAGCCCTGTGAGCTGCCCCCTCCTTATTGACAGGCTTGGTGCACCACTTGGTCAGAGAGCCTTTGGCACACGGCCTCTCTGGGTCTGCACTACTCCCACAGGCTGGCTCCCTCAGCACCATATTTTTTCTTTTTCTTTCTTCTTCTCTCCTTTCCTTCTTCCTTCCACCTGGGCTCTGCACTGCCTCCACTCTTTCCTGACAGGTCATGCCACACCAGCCGGTGAGAAAGACATCAGCTTGTCATCACCCTGCTTCCACCCTGCCCCCAAAAGCAGGCTCCTTCAGCACCATATTTATTTTCTTGTTGTTGCTTTGTTTCCTCTCTCTGTTTCCCTTCTTTCCTTTCCTTTCTCCAGTCCACCTAGGTCCATGCACTGCCCATGTACCTTCTCAACAGGCTGAGCTAGGCTCTCTCAACTAGAAAGTCACCAGCACATGGCCTCCCTGGGTATGCCCTGCCCCACCTGCTGAATTCCACCACACTGCCATTGTATTTACTTCTTTTTCTTTTGCCTCTCCATTTTTTGCTTTGTTTTCATTCTGTTTCTCTGTCTCTTATTTCTCTTCTTTCTGTCACCTGCTTAGTTCCACACATTGCATTCCCCCCTTGCCTCCTGCCTATCTACACCACACACAAAGTGCCGTACCCATGAGAGGCAACAGTGCAAACCCCTGGACCTCTGAACCACATCGGCACTTCCCTGTCAGCCCAAGTTCATGTTGCAAAAGATCCATCCCTCTCTCCCCTCCCTACTGGACCTTTCCAGCTGCATCATAGCTGAGCAACCAGCCTTGCCCACCTGGGCAAGGTGGTGAGAAGTATGCCCACAGACAAGCAACAAAACACACCCAGCCTGCCTGCTCAGATATAACCAAATAAAACAAAAAACAGGATGAAACAAACAAAGCAACAATCAATAAATGAAGAAAATAATTCCAGAATGTCCTGGAAACAATAAAAAAAAAATAGACAATATCAAAACATATTAAAAACAATAGGACAGGATGAGTCCAAAAAGCAACTAAAATAAAACACCACATGACCTCTGGTAGAAGTAAAGGCACTGGAATTACCTCATAGGGAATTCAAAAGTTTAATATTCAGGACTCTCCAAGAGATTAAGAAAGAGATGAAGGAAAAGGCAGACAAAACTAAGGAAAAAATGGACAAAATCATGGAAAATACAGACAAAAATCAGGGAAAACACAAAGCAAAGGGAGAATTGGGGGAAATAATACAAGAGCAAAATGTCAAAATAAATAAACAATTAGAAATCATACAAAAAACAGCAATTAGAAATCCAGAAGACAAAATAATTTTAGAAATGGGCAGTGCAATAGAAGGTTTTAGGAGCAAATTTGAAACAAGGGAACACAAGATCAGTGAAACTGAAGACAAATCCTTGGGTACCGTTTTGTTTGAGGAAAAATCTGAAAAAAGAATAAAGAAAACCTGAGAACCATGTGGGGTACAATCAGAATTTGTGAGTGACAGGAATTTCAGAACAGGGGGAGAAAATGGAAAACACAGAGAGAATCACTGAAGACTTGCTGACAGAAACCTTCCCTAATATAATGAAAGATGAAAAGCTGACCGTCCAAGAAGCTCAAAAGAAGCACATATAGAATAGACTTCAAAAGAAAGTCACCAAAACATAACGCAATTATACTTGCCGAAACCAAAACCAAAAAAAGAATCCAGAGAGCAGTTGAGAAAAATGAAAAGTCACATACAAAGGGGACACTATAAGACTAATCTCTGGTTACTAGGCAGAAACCATGCAGGCAAGAAGGCAATGGGATGACATATAAAAAACTTAAAAGAAAATTTGTCAACTGAGAATAATACATCCTGCAAAAGTCTCACTCATATATGATGGTGAAATTAGGAAATTTCCAGATAAACAGAAATTAAGGGAATATGTCAAAACCAAACCAAACTTACAAGAATTATGAAAAGGAGTCCTTCAGTTAGAGAACCAACGACATCAGACAACAACCTGAATCTAGGACACAGGAGAGTATCAGCCAGGTGCCAACCTAGCTAATGAGCACTAAAGGACAAAAGAAAACTGTAAGATTTACAACAGGGAACAAGGGAAGTCAATCTGCAAATGACAACAACATCAGCACAATAAAAGTGAGAATAAATAGCGTAGGTACAGGATTTTCAAATGGAAAGGAAATCAAGTAGATATCATGTAATAAAAGACTGGTTTAAACTTAGGAAGATGGTGTAAATATTAAGATAACCAAAAAGAAAGCTAACAAACCTACTCATTAAAATAAAGAAGAAAAAGGTAAAGTCTCAGTGTCATGGATTCTATTGTGTCCTCCCAAAATATGCCAACTTGGCTATGTCATGATTCCCAGTATTGTGTGATTGTCCACCACTTTGTCATTAGATGTGATTTGCCTATATGTTGTTAATGAGATGAGATTAGTATCAGTTAATGAGATGGTATTAGTAGCAGTTATGCTAATGAGGCAGGACTCAATCTCTAGGAAGAGTTTGTGTCTTAAGCCAATCTTTTTTGAGATATAAAAGAGAGAGAGAGACGGCAACCTCATACCACCGTGAAAGCAGCACTGGGAGCAGAGAGTGTCCTTTGGACCCAGGGTCCCTGTGCTGAGAAGCTCCATGACCAGGGAAGATTGTTGACAAGAACTTCCCTCCAGAGCCAACAGAAAGACAGAAAGTCTTTCTCTGGAGCTGATGCCCTGAATTTGGACTTCTAGCCTACTAGGCTGTGACAGAATAAACTTCTGTTTGTTAAAGCCATCCATTTGTGGTATTTCTGTTATAGCAGCACTAGATAACATAGACACTCAATAAACATAAAATCTAGGAAAGTGAAAGACATGAAAAAAATCCAGAAACAAAAGGAATTCAGTACCAGAGAGAAAGAGGTGTGAAGAAAACATCTGCACCACACACACATACACACAAAAGAACTACAAAATGACAGCAATAAACTCATACCTATCGATAATCACACTAAATGTAAATGACTTAAATGTACTTGTAAAGATACAGAGAGTGACAGAATGGGTTAAAAAAACAGAATTCATCAATATGCTGTCTACAAGAGGCACACCTTGGAAATGAAGATATAAATATATTAAAAGTGAAAGGATGGAAAATAATATAGTAGGCAAATGACAAACAGAAAAGGAGCAGGAGAGGCAACAAAAATCTCAGATAACAGACTTTAACACAAAAATCATTAAAGATAAGGAAGGACATTATATAATGATTAAAGGAACAAGCCACCATAAGGACATAACAATAATAAATATCTACACAAGCAATGACATGGGTTCAAAAACATAAAACAAACTCCAACAACACTGAAAAGAAATTGACAGTTTCACAATAATAGTAGGAGTCTTTAACACACCAGTTTTGGTAAAGGACAAAACATCTAAAAAGAAACTCAACAAAGATACAAAAGATTTAAAGGCCACAATCAACCAACTTGACCTCATACACATACACAGAACAATCCACCCAACAGCAGCAAGGTACCTGTTATTTTCCAATGCACATGAAACGTTCTCCTGAATAGATCTCATCTTAGGGCACAAAACAACCTTAAACAAAACCCAAAACACTGAGATAATACAAAGCAGCTTCTCTGATCACAAAGCAACAAAAGTAGAAATTAATAAAAAGAAGAGCAAGGAAAAAAACCCAAATACATGGAAACTAAATAACAACCTGCTTAAAAACCAGTGGGTAATAAAAGGTATCAAAGACAGAACTAAAAAAAATTCAAAGTCTCAAATGAGAAAGGAAACATACCAAAACCTTTGGGACACAGCAAAGGCAGTGCTCAGAGGTCAATAGTGATAGATGCACACATCAAAAATGAAGAAAGGCACAAAATCAAAACACTACCTATACAACTTGGACAAACGGAAAGAGAAGAGCAGAAGAAGTCCACAGCCATGAAAAGAAAGGAAATGATAAAAATCAGAGAGAAGTGAATGAAATAGAAAATAGAAAGAAGCAACAAAACCAAGAGTTGGTTCCATCAAAAGATCAACAAAGTCAACAAACCATTGGTCAAACTGACAAAAGAAAAACAGGTGAAGACAAAAACAACCCAAAGAAGAAATGAAACAGGGGACATTACAACAGATTTAACTGAAATAAAAAGGTTCATAACAGAGTACTATGAAATCTATACTCCAACAAATTTGAAAACCTAGAGGAAATGGACAAATTTCTAGAAACACACTATCTTCCTAAACTAACATAAACTGAGGTCTAAAATCTGGACAGACCCATAACGAGAAGAGATTGAAAAGGTAATAAAAAAAAACTTCCAATAAAAACAGCCTTGGCTCAGATGGCTTCACTGGAGAAGTCTACCAAACATTCAAAGAAGAATTCACAGTAGTACTACTAAAACTATTTCAGAACATACAAAAGGAAGGGATACTTCCTAACTGATTCTATGAAGACAGCATAACCCTGATACCAAAATCAGGCAAAGACACCACAAAAAAAGGAAAATTACAGACCAATATCTCTCATGAATATAGATGCAAAAACTCTCCACAAAATTCTAGCCAATAGAATTCAGCATCATATTAAAAAAAAAAAAAAAAAACACCATGACCAAGTGGAATTCATACCAGGTATGCAACAATGATTCAACATTAGAGAAACAGTCAATGTAATCCACCACATAAATAAAACAAAAGAATCACATGGTCATCTCAGTAGACTCAGAAAAGTCATTAGATATAGTATGACACCCATACCTGATAAAAACTCTCAATAAAATAGGTTTAAAAAGGAAATTTCTCAACATAATAAAGGGCATCTAAACAAAACCAACAGCCAACATCATTCTCAACAGACAGTGGCTGAAAACATTCCCCCTGAGAACAGGAACAAAACAAGGATGCGCTTTATCACTACTGCTATTAAACATTGTACTAGAAGACCTACCTACAGCAATAAGAAAAAGAAATAAAGGACATACAAATAGGCAAGGAAGAAGTAAAACTATCACTATTTGAGAATGATATTATACTGTACACAAACATCCTCAAAGATACACAAGAAAACTACTGGAACTCATAGAAAAATTCAGCAGTATAGCGGGATACAAGATAAACATACAAAAAAAGTTGGATTCCTAAACACCAATAAAAAGAACATGGAAAAGAAAATGAGTAAAGCAAAACAATTTAATATAAGTCCTAAAAAAATAAAATGCTTAGGCATAAATCTAACCAGGGATGTATAGGACATATACAAAGAAAACTACAAAATCCTACTGCAAGAAACCAAAAGAGACCTACATAAATTCAAAAACATACCATGCACATGGATAGGTAGACTCAACATTGTGAAAATGTCAATTCTACCCAAAGCAATCTGCAAGTACAATGCAATGCCAGTCCAACAGCATTCTATAACAAGATGGAAAAACTAATCATTAAATTTATTTGGAAAGGTAGAGGCCACAGATAAGTAAATCACTATTGAAGAAGAAGAATAAAGCAGGAGGCCTCATACTATTTGACCTCAGAAACTGCTCTACAGCTACAATAGTCAAAACAGCCTGGTAATGGTACAATGACAGACACAGTAATCAATGGAATTGAATCAAGTATGCAGATGTAAATCCATCCACCTATGGTCAACTGATCTTCAGCAAAGGCCCAAAGTCCACTAAATGGGGAAAAGGCAGTCTTTCTAACAATTAGTGCTGGAAAAACTAGATGTCCATCTGTAAAAAATGAAACAGGACCCATACTTCACACCATACACAAAAACTAATTCAAAATAGGTCAAAGACCTAAATAAGAAATCAAAAGCTATAAAGATCATAGAAGAAAAAAGGTCAACACAAGAGTCCCTAATACATGGCATAAATGGCATACAAACCATAACCAACAATACACAAACACCAGAAGATAAGCTAGTAACTGGAATCTTCTAAAAATTAAACACTTATGCTCATCAAAAGATTTCACCAACCCAGTAAAATGAGAACCTACAGACTTGGAAAAAAAATTGGCCATGACGAGTCCAACAAAGTTGCAATCTCTAAATTCTGTAGGAAAATCCAGCACCTCTACAACAAAAAGACAAGTGAACCAATTAAAACATGGACAAAGTATATGAACAGATACCTCTCTAAAGAAGACATTCGCATGGCTAATAGACACATGAGAAAATATTTGCAATCGCTAGCCATTAGAGAAACATAAACGAAAACTACAATGAGACACCATCTCACCCCAACATTACTGGCACAAATAAAAAAAAAAAAAAAGAAATTCACAAATATTCCAGAGGTTGCAGGGAGATTGGAACTCTTATGCACTGCAGGTGGGAATGCAAAATGGTACAACCATTTAGGAAAAAGATAGGGTGGCTTCCTTAAAAAACTAGAAATAGAAATACTACATGATCCAGCTATCCCACTTCTAGGAATATATCCTAGAGAAATAAGAGCCATCATACAAACAGACATATGTGCACCCATGTTCATTGCGACATTATTAACAATAGGAAAAAGATGGACACAACCTAAGTGCCCATCAACAGAAGAATGGATAAACAAACTATGGTACATACACAACATGAAATACTATGCAATAATAAAGAACAATGATGAATCTGTGAAACATCTTACAACATGGATGAATCTGGAGGACATTATGCTGAGTGAAATTCAATCATGAAAGGACAAATACTGTATGAGATCACTGTTAGAAAAACTCATGGAAAGGTTTACACACAGAAAGAAACTATGATGGTTACGAGGGAGAAGAGTGGGGAGGGAAAATCACTAAACAATAGGTAAGTGGTAAATTTGGTGAAGGGTCAGATAGTACACAATGCTAGGAAAGTCAGCACAACTTGACCAAGGCAAGGCCATGGAAGCTTCGTAGACACATTCAAACTCCCAGAGGAACGGAATTACTGGGCTAAGGGCTGGGGACCATAGTCTCAGGGGACATCTAGCTCAATTGGCATAACATGATTTATAAAGAAAATGTTCTATATTCTACTTTGGGGAGCAACCTCTTGGGTCTTAGAAACCTGTGAGCAGCTATCTAAGATACTTCTCTGGTCAAGAGAGAATGAAGAGAACGAAAGACACAAGGGAAAGATTAGTCCAAAGGACTAATGGACCACAAGTACCACGACCTCCACCAGACTGAGTTCAACACAACTAGATGGTGCTCAGCTACCTAGACCAGCTGCTCTGATAGGGATCACAATAGAGGCTCCTGGACAGAGCTGGAGATAAATGTAGAACAAAATTCTAACTCACAAAAAAAGAGCAGACTGACTGGTCTGACAGAGAGGAACGGAAATAGAGAACTCAAGATTGAGAAGTGGACAGTGTTGACATGTCGTGGGGTTGGCAATCAATGTCACAAAACAATATGTGTATTAATTGTTTAATGAGAAGCTAATTTGCTCTGTAAACCTATAGCACAATAAAAAAAAGATCTATAATGACAACAACAACTCAAAAGATTAGATAGGAATCTTAGGGAACAGTGAGTTTATGCTGATGGGGGAGGAAGAACCCAGAAAATGAGGGTGAGAATGGTTGCACAACTTGAAGAATGTAATCAATGTCACTGAGTTGTACATGTAGAAACTGTTGAATTGGTGTATGTTTTGCTATGTATATTCCCAATGACAACAACAACAAAATAATTAAAACAAAAAACAAGGGAAAAAAAAAGAGCTTGGCTGCTAACGAAAAAGTTGGCAGTTCAAATCCAAAGCAGCTCCTTGGAAACCCTATGGGGCAGTTCTACTCTGTCTAGGGTCGCTATGAGTCAATATCGACTCAAGGGTAACAGATTTTTTTTTTTTTTTTGGTTTATAACTTCAAAAATTGCCTCTCCTTTTTTTCTTTCTTTTCTCTTTCTGGAACCCCATTAATCCATCTGGTAGAAGTTCTCACCTTATTCTCTTTGTCTCTTACCCTCTTCTCTAGTTTTCCTTTAGTATTTCTCAAATATTCACTCCTCTGAGTTCTGTTCCAGTACACTACCTCTTTCTTTGGCTGTGTTAATCTGCTCTTAAACTCCTCCACTGAGTTATTAAGGAGAACTTTAAATATCAGATTTTTTTCCTCAGTAATTCTAAGAACTTGAATCAAAATTACAATTCTTACTGTGATCTTTTGAATATATTAAGCATAGCTAATTTAACATTTGTGCTTTTTGAGTCTATTTTCTATAGCCACTCTTCCTCTGTTTTTATTGTTAGCTTTGTTTGATTTTATTTATATTGCTTTATCTGCTCATGTGCCAGGGTATTGTTTCTGATAGATAGGAGTTGTGTGACAAAGTTATAGAAATATAGTGGTGTTTAGAGCAATGATATCTTCCCACAGAGATTTTATGCTTTTTTCTAGCAGATGATTAGGGACACTAATATTCAAAGGCATATTAATCTAAATCCATGACTTGACGTACTTTGAAGCTTTTCTTTAGGGTAAAGGCTATCTTCTCCCCACTCTTATTTCTACGGCTTAACCTTTTAGATAAACTTTGAAAGTATAAAAGTTTCCTAGCTTCACAAATTTGGCAAGTCCTACACTCCAGTTTTTCTTCTCTAACCTGCTAGGAATGATTTCCTGATTTATCTGTTCAGCTACCTCTTCCATTATGGGCAGGGAAAAGTGACCTCCTTTGCTGGGATTATCATTCTGAATTCTTTAATATATTGTATTTTAATCCTAAAATACTTTGCTTTTTTTTTTACTTTCCAATATCTTCAATAAAATTTATTATTATTTTTGCTTTCCTATTGTTTCTGTGCAAAGATTGTCCTGAACTAACTGAGAGTGAATACACTTGTTATCTACATTTTCAGATCTACCCTGAGGATAAACAACTGAGCCAATGCATCTGAGGCTGAGCGAGTTTAAGAAACAGTTCTAGATGTCTTTTTAATTAATCAACGGGATGGTATACCATTCCTTGGCCTAGTGTACTGTCATAAACCATAATTTTCATGAGAAAATTCACTTAAGTGTATTTCCTCATTCATCTAAACTTGGAAGCTGGTTCCTCTACTGTATTAACTTACAAAGATATGAAAAATGGAAATAGTGCCAAGCTGTTTTCATGTCTTTGTAAGAGAATGCTAAGAAAATTTTCTTCTGTGTTGGCATTGTGGTTGACTTTCCAAAGCTACAAAAATCAAATGCTTAATCCTCGTGTCTTAATTATCTTGTCCTGCTATAACAGAAATACAATAAGTGGGTGACATTAAAAAACACATTTATTTTCTCACATTTTAGGAGGCTAAACAGAAGTTTGAATTCAGGGCACCAGCTCTGGAGGAAGGCGTTCTATCTGTGTCTCTTCGAGGGGTAGGTCCTTGTCTCTTTTCAGCTTCTGTTCCTTGGTTCCTTGGTGATCTTCAAGTGGCATGGTATCTACCCTCTCCCAACTATGCTTGCTATCCCTGGCTTAATCTGCTCTTTTATATCTCAAAAAAGATTGATTTAAGACACATCCTACATTATTGGAAAACCTGGTGGTGCAGTGGTTAAGAGTTCCGTAGCTAACCAAAAAGTTGGCAGTTTGAATCCACCAGCCACTCCTTGGAAACCACGTGAAGCAGTTCTACTTTTTCATATAGGGTTGCTATGAGTCAGAATAGACTCAATGGCAATGTTTTTTTTTGTTTGTTTGTTTTTGCTACATTATTAACACAACGAAAAAACACATTCCCATATGGAATTATAACCACGGGTAGAGGGGTTAGGATTTGCAACAGATATTTTGGGGCAGACACAATTCAATTTATAACACCCTACAATCAAGATAATTTGGGGGTCAAGCAACCATTACAGAGCCAAATAACTGGCAGTTGGACAGATTCTGCTACCAGAAACCATTATCTAGAATCTCTCATTATTCCGTATACAGTGGAGTTGCTAAAAGAGAAAGATTAATGGAACCATGTCATCATCAGCTTAGAAACGATTTTCCCTCCATTTTCTGTGAATGTTGCAACCTGACAATGACTCTCAAGGTCAAGTATAACAGGTCTTAGAGAACCAGATACATGAATACGCAGTGCTTCTGAGAATGACAGGCTTCTCTTTACGATGGTTTGGTATATCACACTGTATTTGCTGCTCTGACCTCTCAATTTGAGTAGAAGAGAAAGAATTTCAGAGAAATACTTGGGCACAGAGAGTGAGCAGAAGTGAAGTAGTCATTACAATCATTACTTGTTAAACCAAGAATGTGCAGGTTTCCCTTAGATCAATTAAACATTAGAAAAGATAATCACACTTTAGGCATTTTGCAAGTACCCTTTCAAGTTTAGCTGCTTCCAGATTAAGGAACACCAATGCAATTTTCTATGTTGTGTACCTCAGAGTTAAATACTGGTGAGGGATTGGTTGTAGCACCGCAATTTGTGTGAACTCCATTGAATTTACTCATATGCACCATATAGGAGTATCTGCATTTAGACACCCTCCCACAAAGATCCAATGTTAATCAAAAGAGATTTAAAGGAGCACCAGATAAATAAAAGGTGTTTGTCCTTTTCCATCTGTCTTCTGCCTTTGTCCCAATTACGAACTATCTCTGAGTAGAGAAGAGGCAATGAAAGGAGCCCAAGACTCCAACCAAATTTCAATGCCCGACCGAAGCTAGTCGAATATGAAGCTGATATTTTTAAATTGACCAGATTAACTCAATGTGACTAGCAAGTAATGGCTTTACATGATATGAAATTAAGAGCTGGGAAAGAAATTTCACCTGCGCACGATAGATTGGAGTGCCTAAAAAAATTATATATATATACTATTTCACATATAAACAAAGTCATAGATTTGGAGCAAAACCTAAGCCCTTCATACTGTCGGATTCTTAAACACTAGTGTTACATTTGAATAAAGTTTCTTACTTTAAAAAATAATCTATGAATATCTTTTATAATTTTATCTCACGGTAAACGTAAAAAAAACAAACCTAGAGCTGAGCCGTCGAGTCAATCCTGACTCATAGCGACCCTGTAGGACAGAGTAGAGCTGCCCCCTAGAGTTTCCAAGGAGCACCTGGCAGATTCGAACTTCCAACTGTTTGGTTCGCAGGTGTAGCACTTAACCACTACGCCACCAGGGTTTCCGCAGTAAGCATATGGCATAAAAACTGAAGTATTTTCAACTTTATTTAAAAAAAATGAGGACACTGAAGTTGGAAAAGCTAACGTGCCTAATTTTCTTAAGTTCCTATTGATGGTAAATTGAAAGTTAGGTATCATAACTCAGTACTTCAATAACAGTCATTATTTATTTAAGCAGAAAAAAGTACCTTATTGCTTACAATGTATTAAATAATTATAATTATGAATACACCAAATTTAACTCAATTTCAGATGGAACCCCAAATCTACATACATGGATAAGTATTTTTCTTTTTGTCTATAGTTGCAAAGACTGTCGTTTACTTAGTTTGCTCAGAATGACAGCTATTGTTCCGGCATGCCAGATGCAAATCAAGTTTAAAAACATAAGGTGTAGTCACGTAGAATGATTACTACATATGTCGTTAAAAAAAAAAAAAAGAACTTGCTGTGCAGTCAATGGCAACCCTGTGTGCCTAAAAATCGAAATGTGCTTCATAGGGTTTTCAATATGGATCATATTTTGGAAGTAGATTTCCAAGCCTTTCTTCTGAAGCAGCTTTGGGTGGACTCGAATCTCCAGCCTTTTGTTTAGCAGTTGAGTGCAGCATTTACAGTTTGTACCACCCAAGGAACCCACTATGTCATAGGAGTCTGCAAAAATAATTAAGCTTTTAAACTTGGTCATTGTATAATATTTTTAAGTTATTAACTAAATGTTAATTATTAATGGAATGTCTAGTTACACAAGGCTTTGCAATGTAGCAAATTTTTCTCTTTATCTGCTGTCTCTATCATGACCGTAATCCTAATATAATACATACAAATAACAATGATTGTGCCTTCCTTATTGCTGTAATGTTTTTTCCAAATTCTGAATGATGTGGGCAAGCCTATTACATTTATAACCTTAATATTTTCATGTGCCTATACAGTGTATTCTTCATAGAGATATTATAGAATTTATATACAATTGGATTATAATCAATTTACTTCCTTTTTTTCCTTACACTGGATATGAACAAGCACAAAAGCCATTCTTTTCCATCACAGAATCATTTCCTATGTAGATACTGAAATTTGGGAATAAAGAGATGAATAAATACATGAATAAAAGGGATATGTAAAAGATCTCTGAGACTGTTTAAATCACAGACAAATGTAAGGTACCACCAAGACTTACAGGTTTTAAATTCCTCAGAGAGAAGTCACCATGTTCATTTCTCATATTGGAACGCATTGTGTTCCAGATCTTAAAAGGATATAGATACATATAAAGACCAAAATATTTTTGAATTATACTAAAAATCTGCATAACAACACTTTTCATGATTTGACAAGTACTTCAAGTTTTTTTTTTTCAAATGCTTCACTTTGTAAGTAGTCTACAATTTAACAACGAAGTCTGTTAAACAAAATTTTCTAGTCAACATAATTTGGGAGAACAAGAAAAGAAAATTTGAAATTGTAATGCTTCTAAAATATAGTCATTAATTAATGTTTTATATTTTAAGCCAGATGAATCATTATCACAACACTGTTCATATAACTTGTGGGGTTCATATAATTAAAAGAATCATAAAATCAAAACCCGCTGCCATCAAGTCGATTCCGACTCATAGCGACCCTATAGGACAGAGTAGAACTGCCCCATAGAGTTTCCAAGGAGTGCCTGGCAGATTCGAATTGCTGACTTCTTGGTTAGCAGCCGTAGCACTTAACGAGTACGCCACCAGGCTTTCCAAAATAATCATAGTGTAGCCTAAATTTATTTTTGTAGTTCGCAATGCGGAACTTTTATAATTTACAGAAAAATAGAAGTGAAATCTGTTTTAGTTTTAGTGCATTTACTTTGCATGTTTTAGAAAAACTATGAATATCTCCTAAGAAGTTCTAAAAACATGAAAATTTTATAAAAATTACTTAATCTCATGATCAATATTTATGCAGAAAATATACATTAAATTTCACAAAGTATAAAGCTCTGTATTCAAAGTGCAACACAATAGTATGTATTGAACTGAATTTAATGAATAATGACACAGAGCGTGGAAATTCTATAAACATTACTGAAAACACTATCAATATTCACCTTGAAAATACACAAGAAATTACATACATTTGAAACACTACATTTGAAGTACGAAGCAATAATAACTGTGTCTTTTAAGAGCTGAGAAAATAAACAGAATTAAAACAACTTTACTCCATCTTAGTTACAGTGTGCCTTCAAGGAAAATGTAAGGTTTTCAGAAAATTCAGTAGGAGAAATAAACTTTACCATATTTTCAAATATGTTAATAGGCACTGTATTGGACAAACTCAGGCACAGCAGTTAAACTGAAGGATTTGCAAAATATCAGATCAAATGATGTGACAGGTAAAGAGACTCTAAAAGAACAAGCATACCTGTACAAACATCTATGAATTTCAGGTTTACATTTCATTGTTCTTTATACGCCCTCCCCCCAAAAAAACTCTTGGCGTGGAGTCGATTCCAACTCATGTCAACCACATGTATCTGTATTTTTGCTAAAAAAAAAAAAAAAAAAACAGCTCCAAATTTGTAGAAAACACTACGTTCTGGAGGAAGTTTTCAAAGACTTGTTTTACTTCCTGGTTCCTCAGGGAATAAATGAAGGGGTTCTGCATGGGGACAACAGAGGTGTTGAGAATAGAAACTCCTTTGGTCAATGATGCCTTTCTTTTGCAGAGGGATTGGCATACATGAAGATGCAGCTTCCATAAGAGATGGAAATGACAGTCATGTGGGAGGAACAAGTGGAGAAAGTTTTTTTTTCTCTTACTGGAAGATCGGATTCTCAGAATAGTCCTGATGACACACATGTAGGACAAAATCATTAATGCCAAAGTGAATAACAAAGAAACCAAAGCCAAGTAAAAACCAATTACTTCTAGGAGCCATGTATTTGAGCAAGATAGTTGTAAGAGGGGAAAATAGTCGCATGCAAAGTGATCAATGACTTTGGAAGCACAGTAATCTGGGGGGGAAGAAGCATAAGGGGTGGGAATATGGTCAGAAACACTCTCAGCCACACACATGACACAAGCAAGGAGCAGAGTTTCCTGTTCATGGTGCTCGTGTAATGCAGGGGCTTGCAGATGGCCACATAGAAGTCATAGGACATGGCTGTCAGAAGGTAAAATTCTGTCATCCTCATGAAAATAAAGAAGACTTGAGCTGCACAGTTGTTATAGGACATGGTCTTATCCCTGGTGATAATTGCACCCAGAAATCTGGGAATGCATACAGTTGTAAAGGAGATTTCAAGCACTGTGACCACTGTGTAGTTGTTCATTTCTCTCTCTCTCTCTTCAATTTTTCTTCTTTTAATCCCATTTAGACAAAAAAAGTATTAAGGGGAAGAGATGAAAGATATAATTCATCATGATCAGCATCATCATCTCTAATATTCTAAAATATCCTGTATAATCCATGCAAATTTTTTCTTATTTTTAAGATCTTGTTGGCATTCTTTTAATACACATTTATTAGTTATTTTATATTAAAAATACAGTAGTAGATAGGAAATCTTCACACAACAAAGCACATCTTTGGGAGACAATGAATAAAATAATTGTCATTTTATGTCCTATTTACGCAAACTCTGATTACAATTGTGTTGAAACAGTCATAAGAATTACATAGCCCTTTCTTTTCACTCAGATAATTTATTAGACAATCTATCTCCTAGAAAAAGAAATGGGTTACTTTAACTTACCAAAAAGTAAAAGTCAAACTTAGAAGCCTGAAGTAACAACTCATTATTTTTTTTAGGATATAAGAAATCAGTTGCCTTATTACAAGTAATATATTTAAATTTTTAACCCTAAGATTTATGGGTCTAATTGCCAAGACCATATGAGTACACTAAATACAATTGCTACAAGACAGAATAAGTAACCCAATTATTTAAAAAATACAAAAGTTTCAATTACTCACTGGTTTGTCTTCTTATTCCATCACGATCTTTAATGTTCCACTTCTGTAAGGCTTCCTAAAAATGTACATGCATGTATTTAAATAAAAACATTTTTATTTTTGAACTGAAAGAGGCATAATGTATTTATTTTTCATTTTGACTGAAGCACAAATTGAAAAGTGACTGCTAGCCTTTTATCTTATCAACTCTGTCGCTGGATTACGGCTCATTGCATTTTCCATGAAATTATCTTCCTGAGTGTCTTAGTATAATGTTGCTGCAACAGAAATAACACAAGTGGATGGGCTTTAACAAAGAGAAATTTATTTCTTCACAGTGAAGTAGGGTAAAAGTCCAAATTCAGGGCATCAATCTTTCCCCAGATAGGAGCTTCTCCATGGATGGACCCCAGATCCAAAGGACTCGCTCTGCTCCTGGTACTATTATCTTGGTGGTATGAGGTCCCACATTTTCTGCTTGTTTCCCTTCCTTTTATCTCCTGTAAGATAAAAGGTGGTGTAGGCCATACCCCAGGGAAACTCCCTTTACATTGGATCAGGGATGTGACCTGGGTAAGGGTGTTATAATCCTACCCTAATAGTTTTTAACATAAAATTACAATCACCAGATGAAGGACAACCACACAATACTGGGAATCATGGCCTAATCAATTTGACGCGTATTATTAGGGTACACAATTCAACCCATGACACTGAGTTATTAAGGTTTTTGGAAAAAATATTTCATTCCCTTGTAATTCCGTCTCACAGTTATTTTCTCCATAAGTCCACTTATCCAAATGGATATCCAGAAAAGTTAAGAAAAAACTTCTTTCATTTTCCTAACCTACTTAGCTTGTTCCCACATATTCAAATGCTATTTTGAATGTAGTAATAGTTTATCAATTCTATTAAAATCTTGACAGCTATCTCCTTTTGATTTTAGAGAGTAAAATTTCTGTTGTGAAGAATAAAATGTAAAATCGTTTTATACCTTCCAACAACTAGCAACATTCACACTAATCATACTTTATTTTATAATGGCTTAAAGGCAGTTTTTCAGGACATGAAAAGTAGAACGTCAGAAACCTTCAAAAGATGTGGAAATATTTTTAACCTCAGCAAAGACTGTGTACTGATCTTCTGGAAACCAGACAAAGTCAGGCCACATCTCTGCTATATTATAGACCATAAGGGAAATCTGGAAGGGGCCCTTGCATTTCTCAGTAACCTGCTCACTCCTCTCCCTAGCAGATCTCTCTTGAGAAGAGTTATATTCATCCTTGCATCCCACAGAGGACCTAAGATGGTGACTTCTATGTAATATTTATATCCATTAATAAGTTGCTTAATATTCATCCTTACTTCATATTATATGAGTAATAAAATAAGAAACCCACTTTCTTATAAAAGGTGAAATTTTGATCAAATTTGTAAAGAATTGTCTTCATTAGAAATGTGAAAGTTTTGAACATATGCCTTTCGGTTGGCAGCTGAGAATGTTAACCATTTGCACCAACCAGGGAATCCCATTATTAAAATTCACTTCTTTATTTGTCTAAACCTAGTAAATATATACGATTTCAGAACTGTGAAAACATATACCTATAATTTTACCACTGCATGTTTAGTATTTGTGATCTATTTCTCTTAGTTTTAGAGCATTGAAAAGATTTTGTTTACGCTGGCTGAGCTAAGTAGGTGGAATAGACAGATGCTCCCGGCGAACCCTCTATACAACAAAGACCCCCCCCAAAAAAGTGAAACAAGTATATTTATGACAAGCTAGAAGCCCTGAGCTTCAAAGGCAAGTTTAGAAAAAGAACAGAGGGGAAGGGGGAAGAAGAGACAGTACAGAAGTAGAGAGGAGTTACTGGGCCTGAATCTCGGAAAGCCCTCAGGCATCATTCCAGAGTGGCGGCAGTGGGTTGGTACTAGCATTTTGCCACAGTTTCCTTAGGGAGAAGCAGCCAGCCACACAGCCTACTCATACCTTCAGAACCAGAGAAGAATGGCGCTCTCAGCAAAAGCTAAGTGCTTCAATATGTTTCACCGCGCCCCCCACTCACAAGCCAGCTTCAGGGGCTGAATTCTCTGGGCCTGAGATAGGCACTGTTGAGTGCCTAGAGCCATCCTCCCAGCCACGGAGAAGGAAAAAATTTGCAATTGGGGGAAAAGATAATTTGCCAGCTCCACTAACCAGGGGAGCTCAGCACAGAAGTGGCCCCTGTCCAGGCATAAACAGTCCATGGACTTTGAGCACCTTTCCCCTCTGCATGGACCTGTGTGGGCCTATTTCAGGAGACTAGGCCCTTGTTGGCAGACTCTAACCATTTCAGCTGTGCGGCGGAAAGGTGGGTGATGTTTAGCATTGCTTTGCCCGTTAAACAGGGTCCTCACCTACCCACATGACGGGCCTAAGGACTGATAGCTCCACTCAGGTCACTCAGCCACCCACTACAGGGGTCCAAGGATAACTGGTACCTCCCAGTCTTTACAACCAAAAATATTAGGAGCCCATGGTCTGTCTGAAGAACCCACCCACCTGCGCACTCTAGGGAACAGGGACGCGCTTTCCTCAGAGACACTTGGGAGTCAGCTCTCAGCCCCACGCCTTTTTCAGAGTGTGACCCCCTGCTGCAATCAGATATTGGTATATACACCAATTACCACTGCCCCTCTAAGACTGTAGGACAGAGCCTGTACCACACACTTCATGATCAGCTACCTGGACACCTGAGCTGAATCCATACAAGAAAAGTGAATGGACTCCTAGAATGATATAACTGATAACAGCTCTTTCCATCTGAGGACAGGACGTCAGAGTTCCAAAGGTGAAAATAATCAAGCTAGCTCACTCAGCCAACCCATTTGGGCATATCAAAACAAAACAAAACAAAGCAAGAGGCTACGATACAGTAAGCAGGAATAAACTAATATAATAACTCATAGATGGCTCAGAGACAACAGTCAATATCAAGTCACATAAAGAAACAGACCATGATCACCTCAATAAGCTCTCAAAACAAAGAATCCAGGGATCTTCTAGATAAAAGTGCATTCCTGGAATTACCAGAGGCAGAATACAAAAGATTAATATACAGAACTCTTCAAGACATCAGGAAGGAAATGAGACAATACGCAGAACAAACCAAGAAACACACAGATAAAATAATTGAAGAAATTAAAAAGATCATTCAGAAACATAATGAAAAATTTAATAAGCTGAAAAAATCCATGGACAGACAGCAATCAGAAATTCAGAAGATTAACAAAAAAATTACAGAATTACACAACTCAACAGAAAATCGGAGGAGCAGAATTGAGCAAGTAGGAGCCATAATTTCTCAACTTGAAGATAAATCACTTGGCAGTAACATATTTGAGGAAAAATCGAATAAAAGAATTTTAAAAAATGAAGAATCTTTAAGAATCATGTGGGACTCTATCAAGAGAAATAACCTGCGAGAGACTGAAGAATGAGAACAGGGAGGGATAACAGAAAATATGTGGAGAGAATTGTTGTTTTTTGGCAGAAAACTTCCCTGATATTGTGAAAGATGAGAAGATATCTATCTAAGATGCTTATCGAATTCCACATAAGGTAGATGTTAAAAGATAGTCGCCAAGAGATATTATAATCCAACTTGCCAAAGCCACAGATAGAGAGAGTATTTTAATAGACAAAAAGTCACCTACAAAGGAGAGTCAATAAGAATAAGCTCAGACTACTATGCAGAAACCATGCAGGCAAGAAGGCAATGGGATGACTTATTTAAAAAAATTGAAGGAAAAAAATTGCCAACCAAAAATCATATATCCAGCAAATCTGTCCCTTAAATACAAAGGGGAAAGTAGGACGTATCTAGATAAATAGAAGTTTAGGGAATTTGTAAAAAAAAAAAACCAAAACTATGAGAAATACTAAAGGGAGCTCTTTTGTTAGAAAATCAATAATATCAGGCATCAACCCAAGACTAGAACACTGGACAGAGCAATCAGAAGTCAACCCAGACAGAGAAAAAAAAAAGCAAGATAAAAAAAAAACTCAACATTAAAAAAGTAAGAGGGACTAAGAAATGTAATCATAGATCTTCCATACGGAAAGGATGATACGGCGATACAAAGAAGTGAAAGTAAGGTTTAAATTTAGAAAACTAGGGGAAAACTTAATCTGTATGCTGAACAAATAATCCGAGAAGCTGGACTATATGAAGAAGAACGGGGCATCAGGATTTGAGGAAGACTCATTAGCAATCTGCATTAGGCAGATGATACAACCTTGCTTGCTGAAAGTGAAGAGGACTTGAAGCACTTACTAATGAAGATCAAAGACCACAGCCTTCAGTATGGATTACACCTCAACTTAAAGAAAACAAAAATCCTCACAACTGGACCAATGAGCAACATTATGATAAACGGAGAAAAGGTTGAAGTTGTCAAGGATTTCATTTTACTTGGATCCACAATCAACAGCCACGGAAGCAGCAGTCAAGAAATCAAAACACGCATTGCATTGGGCAAATCTGCTGCAAAGGACCTCTTCAAAGTGTTGAAGAGCAAAGATGTCACCCTGAAGACTAAGGTGCGCCTGACCCAAGCCATGGTATTTTCATTCGCATCATATGCATGTGAAAGGTGGACAATGAATAAGGAAGACTGAAGAAGAGTTGACACTTTTGAATTGTGGTGTTGGCAAAGAATATTGAATATACCATGGACTGCCAAAAGAACGAACACATCTGTCTTGGAAGAAGTGCGGCCAGAAAGCTCCTTAGAGGCAAGGATGGCGAGAGTGCGTCTTACATATTTTGGACATGTTGTCAGGAGGGATGAGTCCCTGGAGAAGGACGTCATGCTTGGCAGAGTACAGGGTCAGTGGAAAAGAGGAAGACCCTCAAAAAGGTGGATTGACACAGTGGCTGCAACAATGAGCTCAAGCATAACAACTATTGTGAGGATGGCGCGGGACCGGGCTGTGTTTTGTTCTGTTGTGCATAGGGTCACTATGAGTCGGAACCAACTCGACATCACCTAACAACAACAGGGGTAAATAATAAGGTAACCAAAAGGAGACAAAGTATTCTACTCATCAAAATAAAATACAAGAAAAAACACACAGCAGAAACAAAATCAACAACAAAGAGTATGAGGAAGGGACTATATATAATCTACTCAGCACATAAAATTAAGTGGGAAAAAGAAACTGTTAATAACACACACAGAAAGACATCAAAATGATAACATTAAATTCATACACATCCATAATCACGCTGAATATAAACGGACTAAATGTACCAATAAAGAGACAGAGAGTGGCAGAATGGATTAAAAAACACGATCTGTCTGTATGCTGCCTACAAGAGACACCTTAAACTTCGAGACACAAACAAACTAAAACTCAAAGAATGGAAAAAATACATCAAGCAAACAACAATCAAAAAAGAGCAGGAGTGGCAATATTAATTTCTGACAAACAGGCTTTAAAGTTAAGTCCATCATAAAGGGTAACAAACGACACTATATAATCATTAAAATTATTTTTTTATAAAAAGAAGATATAACCATATTTAATGTTTATGCACCCAATGATAGGGCTAAAAGACACATAAAACAAACTCTATCAGCATTGAAAAGTGAGATAGACAGCTCCACAATAATAGTAGGAGACTTCAACACATCACTTTCAGGAAAGGACAGGACATCCAGAACGAAGATCAATAAAGACGCAGAAGATCTAAATGCCACAATCAACCAACATGACTTCATAGACCTACAGCAAACAAGTATACTTTCTTTTCTAGTGCACATGGAACATTCTCTAGAATAGACCACATATTAGGTCATAAAGCAAGCCTTAGAAGAATCCAAAACGTGTAAATATTACAAAGCATCTTCTCTGACCATAACGTTATAAAAGTGGAAATCAATAACAGAACAAACAGGGAAAAGAAATCAAACACTTGGAAACTGAACAATACCCCGCTCAGAAAAGATTGGATTATAGAAGACATTAAGGATGAAATAAAGGATTGCATAGAATTCCATGAGAATGAAAACACTTCCTATCAGAACCTTTGGGACGCAGTGAAAGCAGTGCTCAGAGGTCAATTTATATCAATAAATGCACACATACAAAAAAGAAGAAGGGGCCAAAATCTAAGAATTATCCCTACGACTTGAATAAATATAAAGAAAACAACAAAAGAAACCCTCAAGCACCAGAAGAAAACATTTAATAAAAATTAGAGCTGAACTAAATGAAATAGAAAACAGAAAAACAATTGAAAGAATTAACAAGACCAAAAGTTGGTTCTTTGAAAAAATCAAAAAAAATTGATAAACCATAGGCCAAACTCACCAAAGTAAAACAGGAGAGGAAACAAATAACCTGAATAAGAATTGAGATGGGTGATATTACAACAGACCCAGATGAAATTAAAAGAATCATATCAGATTACTATGAAAAATTGTACTCTAACAAATTGAAAAACCTGGAAGAAATGGGTGAACTCCTAGAAACACACTATCTACCTAAACTAACACAAACACAGGTAGAACAGCTAAATTGACAGATAACAAAAGAAGAGATTGAAAAGATAATCAAAAAACTCCCAACAAAAAATGTCCTGGCTCTGACAGCTTCACTGCACAGTTCTACCAGACTTTCAGAAAAGAGGTTACTCCACTACTACTAAAGTATTTCAGACCATAGAAGAGGAAGAAATACTCCCAAACTCATTCTATGAAGCCAGCATATCCCTGATACCAAAATGAGCTGAAGACACCTAAAAAAGAAAATTACAGACCTATGTCCCACATGAACTGATACGCAACAATCCTCAACAAAATTCTAGCCAAGAGAATTCAACAACATGTCAAAAAAATAATTCACCATGACGAAGTGGGATTCATACCAGGTATGCGGGCTCAACATTAGAAAAACAGTTAATGTAATCCACGACATAAATAAATAAAAGACAAGAATCACATGATTTTATCAACTGATGCAGAAAAGGCATTTGACAAATTCAACACCCATTCAGGATAAAAACTCTCAGCAAAATAGGAATTGAAGGAAAATTCCTCAACATAATTTTTTTTTTTTATATACAAAGCCAACAGCCAACATCACCCTAAATGGAGAGAGCCTGAAAACATTCCCATTGAGATCGGGAACCAGACAAGGATGCCCTTTATCACTGCTGTTATTCAACATTGTGCTAGAGGTTCTAGCCAGAGCAATTAGGCTAGACAAAGAAACAAAGGGCATCCGGATTGGCAAGGAAGAAGAAAAATTATATCTATTTTCAGACGACATGATCTTCTACACAGAAAACCCTAAGGAATCCTCCAGAAAACTACTGAAAGTAATAGAAGAGTTCAGCAGAGTATCGGGATACAAATAGACATACAAAAATCAGTTGGATTCCTCTACATCTACAAAAAGAACTTCAAAGAGGAAATCACCAAATCAATACCATTTACAGCAGCCCCCAAGAAGATAAAATACTTAGGAATAAATCTTACCAGAGATGTAAGAGACCTTTACAAAGAAAACTGCAAAACACTTCTGCAAGAAACCAAAAGAGACCTACTTAAGTGGAAAAACCTACCTTGCTCATGGACAGGAAGCCTTAAAATTATAAAAATGTCTATGCTGCCCAAAGTGATCTATGTATTTAATGCAATTCCAATCCAAATTCCATGACATTCTTTAATAAAATGGAAAAACAAATCCCCAACTTCATAAGGAAAGGAAAGAGGCCTCGGATAAGTAAAGCATTAATGAAAAAGAAGAACAAAGTGGGAGGCCTTACTCTACCTGATTTTAGGACCTATTATACTGCCACAGTAGTCAAAACAGCCTGGTACTTGTACAAAAGCAGATACTTAGACCAACGGAACCGAACTGAGAATCCGGACATAAATCCATCCATACAAGAGCAGTTGATATTTGACAAAGGCCTGAAAACAGTTAAATGGGAACAAGACAGTCTTTTTAAAAACGGTGCCAGCATAACTGGATATCCATCTGCAAAAAAATGAACCAAAACCCATACCTCACTCCATGTACAAGAACAAGCTCAAAACAGATCAAAGACCTATGTATAAAATCTAAAACGACAGAGATCATGAAAGAAAAAATAGGGACAACGTTAAGAGAAACAATACACAAAACATTACTAAAAATGCAGAAGACGAAGTAGATAACTGGGAGCTCCTAAAAATCAAACACCTACACTCATCGAAAGACTTCAAAAAAGTAAAAAGATTACCTACAGATTGAGAAAACGTTTTTAGCTATGACATTTCTGATCAACACCTGTTCTCTAAAATCTACATGACAGTGTAAAAACTCAACTGAAAAACACAAACAACCCAATTTAAAAAATGGGCAAAAGACGCTTCACTAAACAAGACATTCAGGTAGCTAACAACATGAGGAAATTCTCATGATCATTAGCCATTAGAGAAATGCAAACCAAAACTACAACGAGATTCCATCTCACTCCAGCAAGGCTGGCATCAATCCAAAAAACACAAAACAATGAATGTTGGAGAGGCTGTGGAGAGATTGGAACACTTATACGCTGCAAGTGGGAACGTAAAATGGTACAACCACTTTGGAAATCCATTTGGCGCTTCCTTAAAAAGCCTAGAGAAATAAGAGCCTTTACATGAACAGATATATGCACTCCCATGTTTATTGCAGCACTGTTTACAATAGCTAAAAGATGGAAGCAACCAAGGTGCCTATCAACAGATGAATGGATAAATAAATTATGGTATAGTCACACAATGGAACAGTACGCATCGATAAAGAACAGTGAGGAATCTGTGAAACATTTCATAACATGGAAGAAACTGGAAGGCATCATGCCGAGTGAAAATAGCAAGTTGCAAAAGGACAAATATTGTATAAGACCACTATTATAAGAACTTGAGAAATAGTTTAAACTGAGAAGAAAACACTCTTTTGTGGTTATGAGAGGGGGAGCAGGGAGGGGGAGAGAGGGGCATTCACTAATTAGATAGTATATAAGAACTACTTTAGGTGAAGGGAAAGACAGCACAGAATAGAGGGGAGGTCAGCACAATTGGACTAAACCAAAAGCAAAGAAGTTTCCTGAATAAACTGAATGTTTCGAAGTTCAGCGTAGCAGGGGCAGTGGTTTGGGGACCATGGTTTCAGGGGACATCTAAGCCAAATGGCATAATAAAATCTATTAAGAAAACATTCTGCATCCCACTTTGAAGAGAGACGTCTGGGGTCTTAAACGCTAGAAAGCAGCCATCTAAGATGCATCAATTGGTCTCAGCCCACCTTCATCAAAGGAGAATGAAGAACACCAAGGACACAAGGTGATTATGAGCCCAAGAGACAGAAAGGGCCACATGAACCAGAGACTACATCAGCCTGAGACCAGAAGAACTAGATGGTGCCCGGCTACAACCAATGACTGCCCTGACAGGGAACACAACAGAGAACCCCTGAGGGAGCAGGAGAGCAGTGGGATGCAGACCCCAAATTCTCATAAGACCAGACTTAATGGTCTGACTGAGACTGGAAGGACCCCAGTGGTCATGATCCCCCATCTGTTGATGGACACCTTGGTCGCTTCCATCTTTTTGCTATTTCTGTAGGATATAGTCCAAGGAGTGGGATTGCTGGATGGTATGGTATTTCTATTTCTAGTTTTTTAAATAAGTGCCAAATCGACTTCCAAAGTGGTTGTACCGTTTTACATTCTCACCAGCAGTGTAGAAGTGTTCCAGTCTCTGCACAACCTCTCCAACATTTATTGTTTTGTGTTTTTTGGATTAATGCCAACCTTGTTGGAGTGAAATGGAATCCCAATGTAGTTTGGATTTGCATTTCTCTAATGGCTAATGATTACGAGCATTTCCTCATGTGTCTGTTAGCTATCTGAATGTCTTCTTTAGTGAAGTACCTGCTGATATCTTTTGTCCATTTTAATCAGGTTATTTGGCTTTTTGTAGTTGAGTTTTGCAGTACCACATAGATTTTAGAGATCAGATGCTGATCAGATAAATACGTCATAGCTAAAAACTTTTTCCCAGTCTGTAGGTAATCTTTTTACTCTTTTGGTGAAGTCTTTGGATGAGCATAGGTGTTTGATTTTGGGGAGCTCGCAGTTATCTAGTTTCTCTTCTACATTGTTAGTAATGTTTGGTTTACAGTTTATACCATGCATTAGGGCTCGTAGCATTGTCCCTATTTTTTCTCCCATGGTCTTTATCATTTTTGACTTGATGTTTAGGACTTTGAGGCATTTTGAGTTAATTTTTTTTCTCTGTGGATGGTGTGAGATACGGGGCTTCTTTCTTTTTTTTTTTTTTTTTTTGCAGATGGATATCCAGTTATGCCAGCACCATTGGCTAAACGGAGTGTCTTTTCTCCATTTAACTGAGTTTGGGTCTTTGTTAAATATCAGCTGCTCACATGTGGATGTATTTATGTTGGGATTCTCCATTCTGTTCCATTGGTCTATGTATCTGTTTTTGTACAAGTACCAGGCTGTTTTGACTGTCATTAGGTAGAGTGAGGCCTCCCACTTTGTTCTTCTTTTTCAGCAATGCTTTACTTATCCAGGGCCTTCTTCTCTTCCACATGAAGTTTGTGATTTCTTTCTCCATCTTATTAAAAAATGTTGTTGGAATTTGGGTCAGAATTGCATTGTATCTATAGATAGCTTTTGGGAGAACAGACATTTTTACAATGTTAAGTCTTCCTATCCATGAGCAAGGTATGTTTTTCCACTTATGAAAGTCTTTTTGGGTTTCTTGCAGTAGTGTCTTGTAGTTTTCTTTGTGTAGGTCTTTTACGTCTCTGGTTGGATTTATTCCTAGGTATTTTATCTTGTCGGGGGCTACTGTAAATGGTTTTGATTTAGTGATTTCTTCTCTGATGTTCTTTTTGTTGGTGTGTGGTGTGTGTGACGGAATTCAATTGATTTTTGTATGTTTATCTTGTATCCCAATACTCTGCTGAACCCTTCTATCAGTTTCAGTATTTTTCTTGAGGATTTTTTAGGTTTTTCTGTGTATAAGATCATGTCATCTGCAAATAGAGTTACTTTTACTTCTTCCTTTCCAATCTGGATGCCCTTTATTTTCTTTTTGTAGCCTAATTGCTCTGGCTAGGACTTCCAGCCCAATGTTGAATAAGACTGGTGGTAAGTCTCATCCTTGTCTGGTTTCTGTTCTCTAGGGGATTACTCTCAGGCTCACTCCATTTAGGATGATGGTGGCTGTTGGCTTTGTATAAATGCCCTTTATTACGTTGAGGAATTTTCCTTCTATTCCTATTTTGCTGAGAGTTTTTATCCTGAATGGGTGTTGAACTTTGTCAAATGCCTTTTCTGCATCAATTGATAAAATCATGTGATTCTTGTCTTTTTTTTTATTTATGTGGTGGATTACATTAATTGTTTTTCTGATGTTGAACCATCCCTGCATACCTGGTATGAATCCCACTTGGTCATGGTGAATTATTTTTTTGACATGTTGTTGAATTCTATTGGCTAGAATTTTGTTGAGGATTGTTGCGTATCAGTTCATGAGGGACATAGGTTTGTAATTTTATTTTTGTGGTGTCTTCAGCTCATTTTGGTATCAGGGATATGCTGGCTTCATAGAATGAGTTTGGGAGTATTCCGTCCTCTTCTATGGTCTGAAATACCTTTAGTAGTAGTGGAGTAACCTCTTCTCTGAAAGTCTGGTAGAACTGTGCAGTGAAGCTGTCAGAGCCAGGACTTTTTTTGTTGGGAGTTTTTTGATTATCTTTTCAATCTCTTCTTTTGTTATCTGTCAACTTAGCTGTTCTACCTGTGTTTGTGTTAGTTTAGGTAGATAGTGTGTTTCTAGGAGTTCACCCATTTCTTCCAGGTTTTCCAATTTGTTAGAGTACAGTTTTTCATGGTAATCTGATATGATTCTTTTAATTTCATCTGGGTCTGTTGTAATATCACCCATCTCATTTCTCATTTGGGTTATTTGTTTCCTGTTTTTCTTTTGTCAGCCTAGCCAATGGTTTACCAACTTTGTTAATTTTTTCAAATAATCAGCTTTTTGTTTGTTAACTCTTTCAATTGTTTTCTGTTCTCTAATTCATTTAATGCTGCACTAATTTTTATTATTTATTTTCTTCTGGTTCCTGAGGGTTTCTTTTTTTACTCTCTTTATTTGTGTCCAAGTTGTAGGGACAGTTCTTTGATTTTGGCCCTTTCTTCTTTTTGTATGTGTTCATTTATTGACATCAATTGACCTCTGAGCACTGCTTTTGCTGTATCCCAAAGGTTCTGATAGGAGGTGTTTTCATTCTCATTGGATTCTATGAGTTTGTTTATTCCCTCCTTAATGTCTTCTATAATCCAGTCTTTTTGGAGCAGGGTATTGTTCCATTTACAAGTATTTGATTTCTTTTCCCTGCTTTTTCTGTTTTTGTCTTCTACTTTTATGGCCTTATGGTCTGAGAAGATGCTTTGTAATATTTTGATGTTTTGGATTCTGCTAAGGCTTGCTTTATGACCTAATATGTGGTCTATTCTAGAGAATATTTCATGTGCACTAGAAAAGAAAGTATACCTTGCAGCTGTTGGGTGGAGTTTTCTGTATGTCCATGAGGTCAAGTTCGTTGATTGTGGCATTTAGATCTTCTGTGTCTTTACTGAGCTTCTTACTGGATGTCCTATCCTTCACCAAATGTGGTGTGTTGAAGTCTCCTACTATAATTCCAAAGCTGTCTATCTCACTTTTCAATGCTGTTAGAGTTTGTTTTATGTATCTTGCAGCCCTGTCATTGCGTGCATATGTATTTAATATGGTTATATCTGCCTAGTAAATTGTCCCTTTAATCATTAGATAGTGTCTTTCCTTATCCTTTGTGGTGGATTTAACTTTAAAGTGTATTTAGTCAGAAATTAATATTGCCACTCCTGCTTGTTTTTGATTGTTGTTTGCTTGATGTATTTTTTCCATCCTTTGAGTTTTAGTTTGTGTCTCTAAGTCTAAGGTGTGTCTCTTGTAGACAGCATATAGCTGAATTATGTTTTTTTATCCAATCTATGACTCTCTGTCTCTTTATTGGTGCATTTAGTCCATTTACCTTCAGGGTAATTATAGAGAGGTATGAATTTAGTGCTGTCATTTTGATGCATTTTTCTGTATTGTTGACAGTTTCATTTTCCACTTACTTTTTTGTGCTGAGAACTTTTTCTTTGTAAATTATGTGTTCGTCTTTTTCGTTGTAGATGAATTTGTTTTTGCTGAGTCTTTATGTTTACCTTGGTTTTTATTTTGAAGTTTGGGATTGTTAGTCTTATTTGTGGTTACCTTAATATCTACCCCTGTTTTTCTAAGTATGAACCTACTTTGTATCTCCCTACATTGCTTTGATTTCCTCTCCATATGGAAGGTTTATGCCTGCTGCATTTCATCCCTCTTTATTGATTATTGTCATCTTTTACATAATGATGTCAGTGATTCCACGTTTTGAGCATTTTTTAAAATCTTATTTCATTCTTGTGATTTCCCTATCTTAGTTGATATCAGGATGCTCTGTTCTGTGTCCTTGTGTTGTGTTGTTATCTGATATTATTGGCTTCCTATCCAGAGAATTCCCTTAAGTACTTCTTGTAGTTTTGGTTTGTTTTTTGCAAATTCTCTAAGCTTGTGTTTATTTCTAAATGACTTAATTTCCACTTCATGTTTGAGAGAGAGGTTTGTTGGATATATGATTCTTGGCTAGCAATTTTTCTCCTTCAGTGCTGTGTGTATGTCATCCCATTGCCTTCTTGCCTGCATGTTTTCTGCCGAGTAGTTGGAACTTATTCGTATTCATTCTACTTCGTAGGTAACTTTTCATTTATCCCTGGCTGCTCCTAAAATTTTCTCTTATCTTTGGTTTTGCAATTTTGATGATAACATGTTTTGGTGATTTTCTTTTGGGATCTGCCTTTTATGTGGTTCAATGAGCATCTTGGATAGATAACCTTTCATTTTCCGCCATGTCAGGGAAGTTTTCTGCCAACAAATCTTCAATAATTCTCTCTGTATTTTCTGTTCTCCCTTCTTCTTCTGGAATTCTAATCACACACAAGTTGTTCTTGATAGAGTCCTACTTGATTCTTAGTGTTTCTTCATTTTTCTAAATTCTTTTATCTGGTTTTTCTTTAAGTACATTGGTGCCAAGTGCCTTATCCGCCATCTCCACAATTCTGCATTTCAATTCCTCAATTCTGCTTCTCTGACTTCCTATTGATTTGTCTAATTCTGTCATTTTATTGTTAATCTTTTGGGTTTCTGAATGCTGTCTCTCTATGGATTCTTACAGCCTATTAAATTTTTCATTATGTTCTTGAATAATCTTTTTAATATCTTCAACTGCTTTATCTGTGTGTTCCTTGGCTTTTTTTGTACATTGCCTGATTTCATTCCTGATGTTGTCCCTGAAGTCTTGAAGTGTTCGGTATGCTAATCCTCTGTATTCTACATCTGGCAATTCCAGGATACATCTTCCTCTGGGAGAGACCTTGATTCTCTATTTTGGGAGTTTGTAGAAGCAATCATGGTCTGCTTCTTTATGTGATTTGATATTGACTGCTGTCTCTGAGCCATCTATAAGTTGTTCTAATAATTTATTTTATGTTTGCTGACAGTGTCCTTTTTGTTTTGCTTTGTTTCGATATACTCAGATAGGCTACTAGAGTATGCTAACTTGGTCATTGGAGCCCTTGAAGCACTAATGTCCTGTTACCAGATGGTTAGAACTGTTACCAGGTAAATAAGCCTATGAGTCCATTCACTATTCGTTAATAGAATCAGCTCAGGTGTCGTGACAGTCAGCCACCTACTGTGTGGTTTAAGCTCTCACCTACTATCTTAGAGGAGTAGTGGTGATAGTTGTATACACTGTTTTCTGGTAGCGGCAGGGGGTCACACCCTGAGGACAGTAGGGTGCTGACAGCTTTCCCCCAAATGTCAGTGAGGATGTAGCGTCTCTGTTCTCTACAGTGCTCTGTTGGGGGGACTCTGCAGCTGTGCCTTAGGCACCCAATGCTTATATCCGTAAAGACTGGTAGGCACCATTATCCTCAGATCGCTTTCGCGTGGTGCTGGGTGGCATGGATTAAGCCTCAGCCCTCCGGTCTGTACTGTGGGTAGGTGAAGGCTCTGTTTAATAAGTAGAGCAGTATCAGACCTCCAAAACCTGCCTCTCCATCACACAGCTGAAACAATTACAGTCAGACCTCTAACAGATTTGCCTTTGCATTATAATAGCCACCTGGTAGGGAACATAATTTTGAGGTTAATGAATAGCTTGAACGTGATGAATGCATTCTAACAAATATATCTCATCAATTTAATCTGTATATTGAGGTGTTTATGACATTTTACTTCTTTTGTTGTAGGTTACCCTTGAGTCTTCAGATTATTAACCACCTGATAAATCCACTAGAATCCTTCCTACCTACTTAAGGTGGCCTAGTGAATCCAGGGTTTCTGATAAATGCACTCATTTTAATACAATGAGCTCAGTGTAAAATCATGTGTTTCCTTCCCTGACTTTTGTTATGAGAATCCCTTTCAAAATAATTTTTCATATTTATGATCAAATTAATGAGCAAAATATTGTAAAACTTTTAATATCTATGCTCTCCTTCTAAGTAAGAATTTTTCATCCCATGGATAATGGCAGGCCTGATACATGTTATACACTAAAAGACAGTCTAGGAGTGGTAAATACACTCATAAGAAGAATTTTAAAGGCAACTACTTCAGGTGAGGTAATCAGTGAGTTCTAAATAATGCATGACCAATCTCATGAGGTAGAGGAAGAGGGATGCTTCTGTTGGCAAAGGAGGTTGGGTGGAACTTTTAGATTCAGGTACGCAGAGTCATTGAAATTCACAGAGACAGTGTCATCTCAGTTCAAAATTCTTCCATCTATTTGTTGATTCATTTAACAAACATTTTACTGACTGAGTGATCTACATCAAGCCATTTGGCAGGCAATTCTGAGCAAAATGTTCTCTTTGCTCACAAAATGCTCGTAATTTATCAAGAGAAAAGATGTTTTGGTAAGTTGTAAAAATTGCTATCATATTGATAATCATACCACTAGGCTTCTCCTTCTACTAGGCTTGTGTCATCCTAAATAACTACTTGTGAAATAAAAAATTAGACAGTGAAAAACTTATGAATAGCAGCTGAACATTGTCTAATATAATGCTGGAAGGTTGGAAGCCCCTCATGTTGGAAGGCACTCAGAGTATGACTGGGGAAAAGCTGCCTCCTCAAGGTACACTCGACCTTAATGACATAGATGGAGTCAAGCTTTTAGGACCTTCATTTGCTGGTATGGCATGACTCAGAATTAGAAGAACCAGCTGCAAGCATCCACTAATAATCAGCATGGAATTTATGAAGTATGAATCTAGGGAAATTGAAAGTCAACAAAAATTGTATGAAACGTATAAAGATCAATATCCTAGGCACTAGATAGCTGAAAAGGACTAGTAGTTGCCGTTTGGGTTAAGGCAATCGTATGGTCTACTATGCCAAGAAAGACAAATTGAAGAGGAACAGCATCACATTCATTGTCAAAAAGAACATTTCAAGATCTATCCTGAAGTACAATGCTGTCAGTAATAGAAAAATATCGACGTGCCTACAAGGAAGACCAGCTAATACGACAATTATTCGAATTTAAGAATCAACCACTAAGGCCAAAGATGAGGAAATTGAAGATTTTTACCAATTTCCAAATTTAAAATTGATCAAACATACTGGTAATTACTGGTGATTGAAATGCGAAAGTTGGAAACAAAGAAGAAGGATTGATCAATAGTTGGAATATGTGGCTTTGGTGATAGAAATGACATCAGAGATCCTGTGATAGAGTTTTGCAAGACCAACAACTTCTTAACAGCAATTATCTTTTTTTCAATAACATAAATTGCAACGATACACATGGATCTCACCAGACAGATTGGACAGGAATCAAATTGACTCCATCTGTAGAAAGAGGCAATGGAAAAGCTCAATATCATCAGTCAGAACAAATCAAGGGGCCGACTTCAGAACAGATCATCAACTGCTCATATGTAAGTTCACGTTGAAGCTGAAGAAAATTAGATCAAATCCACAAGAGCAAAATACCACCTTGAGTATCCCACCTGAATTTAGACACCATTCCAAGAATAGATTTGATGCACTGAACACTAATGACTGAAGACCAGACAAGTTGTGGAATGACATTAAGGACATCAGACACGAAGAATGCAAAAGGTCATTAAAAAGGAAAGACCAAAATGGATGTCAGAAGAGACTCTGAAACTTGCTCTTGAATTTTGAGTAGCTAAAGCGAATGGAAGGAATGACGAAGTAAAATAGTTGAACAGAAGATTTCAAAGGGTGGCTTGAGAAAAAAAATTGAGAAGACATAGTAAAGTATTATAGGGAAATGTACAAAGACATGGTATTAGAAACCAAATGGAAAGAACACACTCAGCATTTCTCAAGCTGAAAGAACTGCAGAATAAATTCAAGCCTTGAGTTGCAATATTGAAGGATTCCGCTGGGAAAATACTGAACAATGGAGGAAACATCAAAAGAAGATGGAAGGAATACACAGAGCCACTGTACCAAAAAGAATTGGTCAATGATCAACCATTTTAGGAGGCAGGATATAGCCAAGAACCAATGGTAGTGAAGGAAGAAGTCCAAGCTGCACTGAAGGCATTAAGAAAAAAAGGGTCCAGGAATTAAGAGCTACCAATTGAGTTGTTTCAACAAATGGATGCAGTACTAGAGGTGTTCACCTGTCTATGCCAAGAAATTTGGAAGACAGCTACCTGGCCAGACAAAAGTGCCCATTCCAACGAACGGTGATCCCACAGAAAGTGGAAATTATCAAACAATATCATTAATATCACACACAAGTAAAATTTTGCTGAAGATCATTCAAAAGCAGTGGCGACAGTACATTATGGGAACTGCCAGAAATTCAAACTGGATTAAGAAGAGGACATAAAACAAGGGTTATCGTTGCTGAGTAGATCATAACAAATTATGGATAACACTACAAAGAATGGGAATTCCAGAACACTTAATTGTGCTTATAAGGAAACTGTACATGGACCAAGAGGCAGTTGTTCAAACAGAACAAGGGGATTCAGCAACGTTTAAAATCAGAAAAGGTGTATATCAGGGTCATATCCTTTCGCCATATTCATTGAATCTGTATGCTGAGCAAATAATCCAAGAAGATGGAGTATATTAAGAAGAATGTGACATCTGGATTGGAGGAAGAATCATTAACAACCTGTGATATGCAGAGGTCGTGACCTTACTTGCTGAAAGCCAAGAGGACTTCAAGCACTTACTGATGAATATCAAAGACTAGAGCCTTCAGTATGGATTACACCTCAAAATAAAAAACAACAACAAAAAAACCCAAATCCAAAACTCTTCACAACTGGACCAATTAGCAGTATCATGATAAATGGAGAAAAGATTGAAGTTGTCAAGGATTTCATTTTACTTGGATTCACAATCAACGCCCACAGAAGCAGCAGTCAAGAAATCAAAGGATGCATTGTACTAGGAAAACTGCTGCAAAAGACCTCTTTAAAGTGTTCAAAAGCAAAGATGTTACTTTAAAGACCAAAATGTGTCTGACCCAAGCCATAGTATTTTAGCTCACCTCATATGCAGGCGAAAGAAGGACGATGAATAAGGAAGATCAAAGAAGAACTGATGACTTTGAATTATGGTGTTGGCAAAGAATACCATGGACTGACAGAAGAATGAACAAATCCTTCTTGGAAGAAGTTCAGCCAGAATGCCCCTTAGAAGCAAGCATGGTGACACATTATCTCACATGCTTTGGACATGTTATCAGGTGGGGCCAGTACCTTGAGAAGGACATCATGCTTGGAAAAGTAGAGGGTCAGAGAAAAAGAAGATTCTCAACTAGATGGATTGACACAGCAGCTGCAAAAATGGGCTCAAACTTAGCGGTGATTTTGTGAATGAGGAAAGACAGGCTGTGTTTCTTTCTGTTGTACGTGATGTCGCTGAGGGGCAACCAACTGATGGTAACTAACAACACAAATATTTGTTCTCAAGTACTTGGTTGGGCAACAATCTAGCTAACGGAATCTTAATATATTGCATAATGGAGTCCAGAAAATGTTTCCTGTTTGAGATAAAACCTCTGATCAGAAGAATTACTCATAAAGATTGAGGGTAGTGAAGAATCAGAATCTTGTTGATGTGTCATATAGTGTTTAAATCATTTCTAGTTATCTGTTGGAATAATGTCCCCTCAGATTTGTATTCAAAACAATTTACAATTTTTAGCTTATTATTATTATATGTAATTGGTAGATCCTCAACACCAGTCTCCATAAGAGATTACTTTTCCTTCCTTCCTTTTATTTTAATTAACTCCTTTGAGTCTCTTATGAACAACCTGATAAAACTGTAGCAACTGTGTAATTTTGTGCACAATTGCAAACATAGTCATTCTTTGTTATGAAAAGTGGGTTCCTTTAATCTGAGAGCGTTCCTAAAATATTCTTCTCTTAGAAAAACATATTTTCCTTTAAGTTTAAGTAATTAAGGAAAAAAAGTAGAGAAAAATTCTATCTGGCAATTAGAAAGCATATTCTAATTGAGTTATCGATAGTATCCTGGTCCTGTGATTTTTGTAGAGTGTGTGAAATTGGGAAATATTAACAGATGGGTATACTTTCCTGATTGCCCCTCTGATTTAAAGCCTTCTCAAGAAAAACACTGGAATTAAAGTTCTTATTCAAATAACTGAATGTTTTCTAATATTACAAAAGCAATAATATTCATCATTTATTGTTTGACTTTTGTTTATACCATATGCCCTTATGGGAAAAAGAGTATCAACACTCCCTGCATACGGCAAATCACTTGTAATTTGGAATAAATGTCTAGATAATAAAATTAGACAACTCTACAAATACAATGGTAATTACCATTGACATCTCAGGCGTCACATATTTTCTATATGTAGATGCAGTACTCAAAGCTGTCTGAATATACAGGGATACATATAAACTAGCGTGATAGATTTTTTAAAAATAATTTTTATTGTGCTTTAAGTGAAAGTTTACAAATCAAGTCAGTCTCTCACATATAAGCTTATATACACCTTACTACATACTCCCATTTACTCTCCCCCAATGAGCCAGCCCGCTCCCTCCTGCCAGTCTCTCCTTTCAAAACCCAAAACAAAAATTTTATAAGAAAATACACATTTTTGCTACATTAAGTAGAGTGAGAAAAATGAAATCAGGGAAAACACATCCTTCTATGCAAGGGTCAAACATTTTTATTCAAGTGAGATGCATATATTAATAACCTAGTGGAATGATTTTTAAAATGAATAAGGTAGTTGATTTAGAGATACCCTAATTTAAATACCCAATGGGACCTGTATATTAACTCTGAAATTAAAGACATGAATGTTCAGATAGCACTTCAACAGCTTCATTAAAATAAAGAGAAAATATCTCTTTTCCACCATGGATATACATACAAGACAGTAGTCTACTGAACATAAAGTATACAATTAACTCTGTAGCAAACAATGGGCCTATTCATCTATAGAGAAATTTTTTACTTATGTATTTAAGAAAAATGAAGTTGAGTGTCAGAAATAATATAATTAGGATCACAAGTGACTACTGACTTTCACTTCTATACTAGTCCTAGACTAACAAAAAGATTTAACGAAACTCCTTATTCCTAGTAATTAATATCACCCTCATCATTAGACTAAGAAGACAAAATTATTTACTGTAGTCTGCACAAACAGGAAAAAAGTAATATTTAAGACTTTATAAATTGTCTGAATCCAAGACAAAGTAAGATAATAATTGATTGTGTTTGTTTTTCCTATAGCTACATTTCTTTACCTACTTTATTTAGACTTTTGAAATTACTAACTGTGTCTTGAAGATATTTCAAAATGATGAGTTCAAATGCAACAGATTATGAGAAGACTGATGATTTGGAATCAGAAAAAATAATCATTGAAGAAAATAAGTCAAAGGAACGTGGAGCAGTACTGCATCAAAGCTAAAAAATTAATGGCGTATACTGGAGAATTTTGATCATACTTACGGAAAATATATAACTCCTAATAATTCTATATGTTTGATAAATTTAAAAAGTATTTTCATAAAGTAAAAGATGTTGAACATGCGTAGTAAATTGACACTGGCAAAGTTGGCAAAATTTTATAAAAACTTATTGCAATAATTTATTAAACGTACACAGAAAACACATCTCAAATAATACTTATCCTCTCTCTATTTAGAACATTTAAGCAGAATTCAGATTATTTGGAAATGATTAGCCAATATTTAAATCACTTTTCAAGTCCAAAGGAGAAAGAGAAGAAAGAACTTCGTATTGTAATAAGTAAAACTTTAATGTATACGGTACAGTGAATTAGAAGATGTTTAGGCTGATCTGTACTATAATTTTCGGGATCACCTGCTTTGTCAAACTGTGACAAATATTTACACTTGTTTACATTTCTGGTTATCAAGTTTTTTCTGATAGTAGCTTTAAAAAAGATCCTGTTATTTCTGCTTTTGTGTTTTTTTTCCCAATGTCGATTTAATAGGATTCATAAGTGAAATGAAGAACCAGTCAAAGGAGATAGAGTTCATTCTCTTGGGACTGACAGATGACCCAGAGTTGCAAATTGTGATTTTTATATTTCTCTTTCTCAATTACATTTTGAGTGTGATGGGGAACTTAGCTATCATCCCCCTCACGCTGTTGGATCTTCGCCTTAAGACGTCAATGCATTTTTTTTCTCTGAAATTTCTCCCACTTGGAAATCTTATTGACAACAATATCTATTCCTAGATTTCTGACAAGCATTGTGACTAAAAACAAAATCATTTCCTGCAATGGTTGTGCATCTCAATTGTTCTTTTTCCTCTTAATATGTGTTACAGAGTTTCACCTTCTGCCTGTCATGTCTTAAGACTCTTATGCAGCCATCTGCAAATAGTTGCATTATCCCATCATTATGAGAAGCCAAGTGTGCTACCAACTGGTACTCAGTTCATGGACAGCTGGCTTTCTGATTACCTTTCCACCGTTGGTCATAGGGCTGAAACTAGAATTCTGTTTTTCCAAAGTAATTGATCATTTCATGTGAAATTTCTATCTTACAGATGTCTTGCATAGACACTCACTTCCTAGAATTAATTTCATTTGTTTTTATCAGCTATAATACTTGTGGTCACATTGCTGTTACTGATTTTTTTCCTATACATATACAATCAAGACCATTCTAAAAATCCTTCCTGCTCAGAAAAGAACAAACGCTTTTTCCACTTGTTCTTCCCACATGATTGTAGTTTCCCTTACTTATGGTAGCTGTATCTTCATTTACTTAAAGCCATCAGCAAAAGAAAGGGTGTCTTTATCCGAAGGTATAGCTGTCATCTGTACTTCATTTGCTCCTTTATTAAATCTCGTCATTTATAGTCTAAGGAACCAGCAAGTGAAACAAGTTTTCAAGGATACATTCAAAAAGATTTTCACTGTTTTCAAAAAATGAGGAAAAAATTTTAAAATCTTGATGTAAACATTAAATAAAGATTATTGCTCCTATGTTCCTGTTTACTTAATCTGTTCTTTCAATTAACTTTCTTATAGCATTATAAACAAATTCAGTGTGATTCACTCTTCCCTACTTCTCTTTATGATTAATATTTCCTGCAGTGTTATAGAATTCTCCCTTTTAGATTTCACCACAAATTTATTATTGTTATTATTTTTACCTCCCAAGATAAGGAACTCTTTCCCTTAAAAAAAAAACTAAAAAAAAAAATCCAATTATACGTATATATTAATATACCGTGTACAGAAGTCCTGGTGGTATAGTGGTTAAGTGCTATGGCTGCTAACCAAAAGGTTGGCAGTTCGAATCCACCAGGTCCTCTGTGGAAACCCTATGGGGCAATTCTATTCTATCCTATAGGGTCGCTAGGAGTCAGATCAATTCGCCAGCATCGGGTTCGGTTTTTGGTTTTATACCCTGTACAAATGGTTGGATGAGTATAATTGATTAACATCCATTTCTTATAGGTACGCTTATCCTAGGTTCTACACTAGTCAAAATTTTGGCCCTTATTAGGATGAAACAGCTTACTGTGGAGGAAACAAAGAAACCAACAAATATCATAGATAGTAATTTCTCTTATAATAGAGCACTATTTTTTTTTTATACACAATGATGTGTTCATAGTAATGAATGCTTAATTATTTTAGTGAATCAGGAATGCAGTTCGAAAAGAGGTGATTCTTGTGACACTTGCAATATACATGAAAGAAAGTGTAAAGGAATGATATAGACGTGTGTAAGAGCATGCACACTATTTGGGGGCACTAGGAAGTAGTTCAAATATTGCTAGCTAGTATCACTATCCTGAAAATGAGTAACATATTGTTTTGTGTCAGCTAGCCAGGTTGTAACTCCAGATTTACATGTCAGCCTGGTTAAGTTTCCCAAACTCTCTATCGATAAGTTTCTCCATTCATGAAATATAAATAACAATTGTTCTTACTTGATAAGGTTATTTTCAGAATGAAATGAAGTATGTATAAAACAATTCAAGGTCACCACGTGGCCTACAATGAGCTCTCAATAAGTGTTAGCTGCCCTTTGGGAGGAAAAATTGTGTCAGTTGGGGTAGATTGTAACAATGCAAGAAAAAGAGGAAGGCTTTAAATCATAAAAAATTTGTTATTTTTGTTAAACAGTGCCGTCAAGTCAGTTCGACTCATAGCGACCCCATGTACAAAGGACAGAAACATTGATCCTGCACCATCCTCACAATTATTGCTATATTTGAGCCCATTGTGGTAGGCACTGTGTCAATTCATCTTGTTGAGGACCCTCCTATTTTTCGCAGATCTTCTGCTTTAGCAAGCATGATACCCCTCTCAAGGTACTCGTCTCTTATAAAAACATATCTAAAGTACTTGATGTCTCGCCATCCTCATTTCTAAGGAGCACTCATTCTGTACTTTTTTGAAGACAGATTTTTTCACCCTCCAGTCCATAGTATAGTCAATAAAAAAAAAAAACAACTTTTTTTTTCAATACCCTTTGCCAATGCCATAATTCAAATGCAAAAATTTTTCTTCAGTAATTTTTATTCCTTGTCCTGCTTTTGCATGCATATGTGGCAATTAAAAATATCATGGCTTGGGTGGGGTCCACCTTAGTCCTAAAAGTGAGGTCTTTGTTTTTAACACTTTAAAGAGGTCTTTTGCAACAGATTTGTCCAATGCAATGTGTTGTATGATTTCTTTTTTCATTTGACCTTTTTCTTTTTTTGTATTGTAATTTAGATGAAGGTTTACAGAGCAGATTCGTTGCTCATTAAACAATTAATACACATATTGTTTTGTGACATTAGTTACCAACCCCATAACATATCAACGGTCTCCCTTCTCAACCTTGGGTTCCCTATTACCAGATTTCCTGTCCCCTCCTCCCATCTCATCCTTGCCCCTGGGTTTGTGTGACTATTTACTCTCATTTTGTTTTATGAGCCTGTCTGATCTTTGGCTGAAGGGTGAACCTCAGGAATGACTTCAGTACTGAATTTAAAGTGTGTCCAGGGGGCATACTCTGGGTGTTTCTCCAGGCTCTGTCAGACCAGTAAGTCTAGTCTTTTTTTGTGAGTTAGAATTTTGTTGTACATTTTTCTCCAGCTCTGTCCAGGACCCTGTATTGTGATCCCTGTCAGAGCAGTACGTGGTGGTAGCCAGGCAACACGTAGTTGTGCTAGACTCAGTCTGGTGGAGGCTGTGGTAGTTGTGGTCCATTAGTCCTTTGGACTAATCTTTCCCTTGTGTCTTTGGTTTTCTTCATTTTCCCTTGCTCCAGATGGGGTGGGACAAGTGGAGTATCTTAGATGGCCACTCACAAGCTTTTAAAATGCCAGAAGCTACTCACCAAAGTAGGATGTAGAACATTTTCTTTATAAACTATGTTATGTCGATTGAGATAGATGTCCCCCGAGGCTGTGGTCGCCAGCCCACAGCCCAGTAATTCAGTCCCTCAGAGAGTTTGGATCTATGAAGCTTCCATGTCCTTGCCTTGGTCAAGTTGTGCTGAATTCCCCAGAATTGTGTATTGTCTTACTGTTCACCAAATTTACCACTTATCTATTGTCTAGTTGGCATTTTTCCTTCCCCAACCCTCCCCTTCCTAGGATTGTTTCTTGCTGTGTGTAAGCCTTTTCATAAGTTTTTATAATAGTGGTCTCATGTACTATTTGTCCTTTTGTGATTAATTTTTTACACTCAGCATAATGCCCTCCAGATTCATCCATGTTGTGAGATGATTCACAGATTCATCATTGTTCTTTGTTGCATAGTATTCCATTGTGTTTGTATTATAGTGGTTTATCCATTCAACTGTTGATGGCACTTAAGTTTTTTCCATCTTTTTGCTATTGTGAATAGTGCTGCAATGAACATAGATGTGCATATGTCTGTCCGTGTGATGGCTCTTATTTCTCTCGGATATATTCCTAGGAGTAGGATAGCTGTGTCATATGGTATTTCTATTTCTAGCTTTTTAAGGAAGCTGCCGTATCATTTTCCAAAATGGTTGCACCATTTTACTTTCCCACCAGCAGTGCATAAGAGTTCCAGTCTCTCTGCGGCCTCTCCAACATTTGTTATTTTCAGTTTTTTGGATTTGTGCCAGTAATGTCACGGTGAGACGGTATCTCATTGTAGTTTTGATTTGCGTTTCTCTAATGGTTAGTCATCTCGAGCATTTCCTCATATGTCTGTTAGCTGCCTGAATGTCTTCTTTAGTGAAGTGTCTATTCATATCCTTTGCCCATTTTTTTAAATTGGATTATTTTTTTGTTGTAGAGGTATTGGGTTTTCCTATAGATTTTAGAGATTAGACCTTTGTCAGATTTGCTATAGACAGTTTTTTTTCCCAGCGTGTAGGTTGTCTTTTTACCCTTTTGGTGAAGTCTTTTGATGAGCATAAGTGTTTAATTTTTAGAAGATCCCAGTTATCTAGCTTATCTTCTGTTGTTTTTGTATTGTTAGTTATGGTTTGTATGCTATTTATGCCATGTATTTGGGCCTCTAGTGTTGACCCTGGTTTTTCTTCTATGATCTTTATAGTTTGGGGTTTTATATTCAGGTCTTTGATCCATTTGAATTAGTTTTTGTTTATGGTGTGACATATGGGTCTTACTTCATTTTTTTACAGGTGGACATCCAGTTTTGCCGGCACCGTTTATTATAAAGACTATCTTTTCCCCATTTAACAGGCTTTGGACCTTTGTCAAAGATACAGTGACCAGGTGGGTAGACTTCCGTCTGGGCTCTCAGTTCTGTTCCACTGGTCAAAGCGTCTGCCATTGTACCAGTACCAGTTTTTTTGACTACCATAGCTGTATAGTAGGCTCTAAGGTCAAGTAGTAGGAGTCCTCCTACTTTGTTCTTTTACTTCAATAGTGCTTTACTTATCTGGGGCCTCTTTCCTTTCCACATAAACTTAATGATTACTTTTTCCATCTCTTTGAAGAATGCTGTTGGTATTTAGATCAGGATTGCATTGCATTCGTAGATTGCTTTGGGTAGAATTAACATTTTCACAATGTTGAGTCTACCTATCCATGAGCGTGGTAGGTTTTCCATTTATGTTTGTCTATTTGGTCTCTTGACATAGTGTTTTGAGTCTTTCTTTGTATAGGCCCTTTATGTCTCTGTTTAGATTTATTCCTAAGTATCTTGTTTTGTTTGTTTGTTTGTCTTTAGTTGCTATGATAAATGGTGTTGCTTTCCTGATTTTCTTTTTGTTTTTCTCTTTATGATGTATAGGAATCTGACTGATTTTTCTATGTGTATCTTTTATCGACTCGAAGGCAGTGGTTGGTGGGTGGATCTTTTATCCTGCTACTCTGCTGAATCTTTCCGTTAGTTCCAGCAGTTTTCTTGTGTAGGCATTTGGGTTCTTCATGTATAGTAATTTTACTTCTTCCTTACCAACTTGGATGTCCTTTACTTCTTTTTCTTGCCTTATTGCTCTAGCTAAGACTTCCAGCACAATGTTAAATAAGATTGGTCTTCTTGTTTTTGGGGGAGGGGGGATGTTTTCATCCTCTCTCTGTTAAGAATGATGTTGGCTGTTGGATTTGTATGAATGCAATTTATTACATCAAGGAATATCCCTCTATTCCTGTTTTGCTTGGTTGGTATCTGGTGGAGGCTGTCTTAAGTGCTAGATTCAGGTTGTTGTCCAATATTGTTTGTTTTCTAACTGAAGGACTCCCTTTAATAATTCTTGTAAGTTTGGTCTGGTTTTTCCATATTCCTTTCATTGCTATTTATCTGGAAATGTCCTAATTTTGCCATCATATTTGAGTGAGAGTTTTGCAGGATATATTATTCTTGGTTGGCAGCTTTTTGCATCACTTGATTTCCTGACTGCTGTTTTCATGGGTGTTGGTTGTGAATCCAATTAAAATGAAATCATCAGCAACTTCAACATTTTCTCCTTTTATCATGATATTGCTTATTTGTCCAGTTTTAAGATTTTTTTTTCTCTGTGTTGAGGTTTAATCTACAAAAAAAGTTTATATGCACTGAAAATGCACTGGCACCTAGTCTGGTAGGTCTGAACCAAAACCAAACTCACTGCCGTCTAGTCGATTCCGACTCATAGCGACCCTCTAGGGCAGAGTAGAACTGCCCGATAGAGTTTCCAAGGAGCACTTGGCAGATTCGAACTGCCGACCTCTTGATTACCAGCCATAGTACTTAACCACAAAAATTTAGTGTGATTAGATTATTGAGGTAAAAATTCTATGTGTCATACCTAAAATAACTTTTCAAATCACATTGAATAGTTTAGAAACGTGAACTGTAGGTGATTCTGTAGCAGATGTTTCATATAGGATTTTCTTTTTTTGGTATAAGCATTTACGTGATCAGATATTTACTTCATAAAGATTTCTCTGCCAAATGTCCTGAGGTTAGATTTTGAGACGTTTGTGTTTAGAAAGGCAAGTTGGAGGGCCAACGCTTTACGCTCAATAAGATATTCCAAATGTTTAAAACACAATAGTGGCAGTGAATCGAAATCTCAGGGAGTGAACTCAAGAGATGTTTAGGAGAACAAACTGAGGGAAACTATTGAACATTTGCATATCTGGAATAAGTGAAAGAAAGTTATAAAATGTTTGTTCTTGGGCCTAACCTACTTTCTCCTTCTGCACATAAACACTCAAGTTTTTAATGTCTTTTAAAAGAGACAGCTTTATTAATATACTGTCAGATTTTTAAAAAATCACCTGCAAAACATATGAGGTTCCAAACTGGATATAATTTGGCATAACAGACACATGAGTGAAGAATTCACTAGATGTTTGACGGTGTAACTATTATATATATGGGCCTGAATAGATATCATTTAGTTCAGATTTGTGTTGAAATTTGTTTTACAAATTTTCAAAGGAAGCATTGTGGGTCATCTACTTTTCCTTGGCAGAGAGAAGAGTGTGACGTTATGTGATTATATTCAAGGCCCTGAGAACCTCCATGCACACTGAGTTTGTTTCCTCAATTAGTTCCTTAAAAAAAAAAAACTAGACCTTTTAACTTCTTGCACTAAAATCTTTCCAATAAGCAGAGAAAAGAAAATCCTTGCTTTTAACATATAAAGAAGTAATTTGTGTGACAATATTTTTACAAAGAATAAATGGGACAGAGATTTATTAAATATTATTGAAAATAAGATATTATTAATTTGAATTTGTTCTAATTTGCTAAGTATAATCTTCACAGACTTTTTAAGAAAATAATATAAAATATATATTGGAAAATATACAACAGGAAATTTTAAAATTACACTAGAAATTATTGATTTAACACAATAGAGGCCTGAACTCAAGAAATAGACCAATTAAAAATGACATAAGACCTATGGAAAATAAATTGCAAGAAGGAAAACAGAAGTCATCTATTTAAATTAAATTTAAATAGTGAAACAACTCAATTGAAAGGCAGAAGTTGGAAAAATGCATGAAAAAGGAAACATGATACAAATATGCATCAGTCTACAACAGACACACTTAAGATTTGAAGACACAAATCGGGTGAAAATAAAGAACGGTGAAACATAAGCCATCTGCTGTGAATTGAAAGTGTCACTGCAAGTGATGAAGTCTTATCCCTTATGCCTGTCAGTGTAACCTTGTTTGGGGAAATAGGGTTATTCTTTTAAGATAATATCAGAGTAAGGTAGGTTCTGATCCTAATAACTTCTGACGGAAGTGTTATAAAAGGAGAGAACAGACAGGGAAATGTAGAGACTCACATAGGCAACAGAGACACCATGTGAAGATAGAGGCCAATGAGCCTACATGTATCCAAGGACTGTCAAAAAAAAGCCAGGGGCTACAAGAAGCCAGAAGAGAGAGGAGGATATTCCCCCAGAACAAAAAGAGAAAGATAATAGCCCTGCCAGTACCCTAAATTTGGACCTCTAACCTCCAAAATTGTGAGAGAATATATTAATGTGTTATGGAAGCCCTAGGAAACTAAGACACCAAGCGAGCAGTATCAAAAGAAAGCTGAATTAGCTATACCAATATCTGACATATTAGACTTTGAGTAAAAAAAGTTACCAGACAAAAAGAACATTTAAAAATTATAAAAGTGTTAATCCATTGGGAAGATCAAGTAATTAGGAAAATATACATGGGAGTGGAAGCCAAGATGGAAGACTAGTCAGATGCACTAAGCCATCCCGCTGCAACAAAGACATGACAAAACAAGTAAAACATATACAGACATCAATCGTGGATCCCTGAACCTTAAATGAAGGGTTAAAGTATTAGATGGAAGTTACTGAGAACAAGAAACTGATATAAAACGGAGCAGGAATAGAGATACAGAGTGGAGATTCTCTTGCCAAACGGCATGACTCAGCGTGGCCATCTTGGAATAAAACCAACAACCCCGCATACAGAAAGGCACCTCCACAGGATTCCCAATAAGAGATAGAGGCACAACACAGGCATACCCAGGGCTAAGTAAGATCACATTGCTGCCTGCAACTCAAGGAGGAGACCAAAATCTTTCCAGTGGTAATTACAGGGGAGCAATCCTACACTCCCCACCCCTCTGGGGAACAGCAGCTATAACCACCCCATCCTGGCAACCCCAAATGCCAGGAACCACAGTACCAACCCACCCTGTTGCCCTCCTCCATTTGGCATCCTCTGCCCCTGCCTTTGCCCCCCACCTCTTCCACCTTCTGGCTGTGGCCCCAGTGGGACCTGGCCCAAACCACTGGCCCTTTCCTGTAGGCTCCAGATGACTCCTGCCACCCACTGTGGCCCCAAGGGGACTAGACATGAACCTCAGGCCCTTCCCTGACAGCTCCAGACATCTACTGCCGCCTCCAGACATCTACTGCCACCAGCCTCACCCCAGAGGGTACACAAGCAGGATTCCAGACTCTTCCTCACTGGCTCTGGGCCCCTTGTGCTGTCCACCACGGCCCCAAGGAGACCCGGTTAGGAGCCCAGGCCCCTCCCTGCCTGCAACAGAAACCACAACACTACCCATCTGGTGAAAGAGATCAAGGAAAATGCAGACAAAACTAACCAATATATAGCCAAAGTCAAAGAAAACACAGACAAATCAATAAGAGAGTTCAGAAAAAATAATACAGAATAAAATTTCAAAATTAATAATTAGAAATCTTACAAAAACAGCAATTACAAATCAAAATGATAATCAACAAGATTTCAGAAATGACAGTATCATAAAAGGTTTGAGGAGCAGGTTTGAAACAATGGAAGACAGGATCAGAGAAACTGAAAACAAATCTTTGGATGCCAATTTGAGAAAAGTCAGAGAAAAGAATGAAGAAAAATGAAGAAACCATGAGAACGATGTGGGATACAATCAAGAGCAAAATTTTGTGAGTGATTGGAATTCCAGAATAGGGGGAGAAAATGGAAAACACAGAAGATCATTCAAGATTTGCTGACTGAAAACTTTCTTAGTATGAAAGATGAAATCTAACTATCTGAGAAGTTCAACAAACCCCATATAGGATTGTTGTTGTTTGGTGCTGATGAGTCAGTTCTGACTCATAGTGAGCCTATGTACCACAGAAAAAAAACACTGCCTAGTCCTGTACCATCCTTATAATCATTGTTATGCTTGAGGCCCTTGTTGCAGCCACTGTGGCAATAGATCTCATTAAGAGTCTTCCTCTTTTCCACTGACCCTGTACTTTACCAAGCATGATGTCCTCCAGGGACTGATCCCTCCTGACATGTCCAAAGTATGTAAAATGCAGTCTTGACATCGTTGCTTCTAAGGAGCATTCTGGTTGTACTTCTTCCAAGACAAATTTGTTCATTGTTTTGACAGTCCATGGTATATTCAATATTCTTTGCCAACACAATTCAAAGGCATCAATTCTGTTTCACTCTTCTAATTCGCTGTCCAGCTTTCAAACACATAAGAAGTGGCTGAAAATACCATGGCTTAGGTCAGGTGCACCTTAGTCTTCAAGGTGACATCTTTGCTTTTCAACACTTTAAAGAGGTCATTTGCAGCAGATCTGCCCAATGCAATGCAGCTTTTGATTCTTTGACTACTGTTTCCATGGGTGTTGATTGTGTATCCAAGTAAAATGAAATCCTTGACAACTTCAACCCTTTCTTCATATTTCAGAGTGTGGTTTATTGGTCCAGTTGCAAGGATTTTCTGTCTCCTTTATTTTGAGGTGTAATCCATCTTGAAGGTCTTTGATCTTCATCAGTAAGTTCTTCAGTTCCTCTTTACTTTCAGCAAGCAAGGTTGTGTCATCTGCGTAATGCAGGGTGTTAAGGAGTCATCTTCTAATCGTGATGCCCCGTTCTTCTTCATATAGTCCAGCTTCTCAGCATACAGATTGAAAAGGTATGGTGAAAGGATGCAAACCTGACACACACCTTTCCTGACTTTAAACCATTCAGTATCCCCTTGTTCTGTCCAAACAACTGTCTCTTGGTCTATGTACAGGTTCCTCATGAGCACGCTTAAGTGTTCTGGAATTCCTATTCTTCATGATGTTATCCATAATTTGTTATGATCCACACAGTTGAATGCCTTCTCATAGTCCATAAAACACAGGTAAACGTCTTTCTGATATTCTTTGGTTTCAGCCAGGATCCATCTGACATCAGCAATGATATCCCTGGTTCTACGTCCTCTTCTGAATCTGGCCTGAATTTCTGGCAGTTCTGTGTCAATATATTGCTTCAGCCACTTTTGAATGATTTTCAGCAAAATTTTGCTTACATGTGATATTAATGGTATTGTTTGATAATTTCCTCATTAGGTTGGATCCCCTTTCTTGGGAATAGGCATAAATATGGATCTCTTCCAGTCAGTTGGCCAGGAAACTCTCTTCCAAATTTCTTGGCATAGATGAGTGAGCACTTCCAGTGCTGCATCCATTTGCTGAAACATCTCAATTGATAGTCCGTCTATTCCTGAAGCCTTGTTTTTCCTCAGTGACTTCAGTACAGCTTGGATATCTTCCTTCAGTACCATCGGTTCCCGATCATTTGCTACCTCTTGAAATGGTTGCCCCCCGACTAATTCTTTTTGGTGTAATGACTCTGTGTATTCCTTCCGTCTTCTTTTGATGCTTCCTGCATTGCTTAATATTTTCCCCATAGAATCCTTCACTACTGCAACACGAAGCTTGACTTTTTTCTTCAGTTCTTTCAGCTGGAGTAATGCTGAGCGTGTCCATCCCTTTTAGCTTTCTATCTCCAGCTCTTTCTACAAGCCGCCCTTTGAAGTCTTCTGTTCAGTTCTTTTACTTTGTCATTTCTTCCTTTTGCTTTAGCTGCTCGATGTTTGAGCGCAAGTTCCAGAGTCTCCTCTGACATCCATCTTGGTCTTTTCTTTCTTTCCTGTCTTTTCAATGACCTCTTGCTTTCTTCACATATGATATCCTTCATGTGATTCCACAACTCATCTGTCCTTTGGTCGTTAGTGTTCATCGCATCAAATCTATTCTTCAGGTGGTCTGTAAATTCGGGTGGGATATACTCAAGGTCATATTTTGGCTCTTGTGGATTTGCTCTGATTTTCTTCAGTTTCAACTTGAACTTGCTTAAGAGCAATTGATGGTCCGTTCCAGACTCAGCCCCTGGCCTTGTTCTGACTGATGATATCAAGCTTTTTCATCATCTTTTTCCACAGATGTAGTCAATTTGATTCCTGTGTATTCCATCTGGTGAAGTCCATGTGTATAGTCACTGTTCATGTTGGTAAATATCCTCTTTGTTTACTATCCTTTTTGTTAGGCAGAGATAAATCTACTGTGGTGTATTCAAGAGAGAATCAGAAAATCTGTTTAAAAAATACTGTTATTGATTCTGTGTAAATAGCTTAATTACTAGGCTGTTAGGATGAACACATTTGAAGAGACGTCAGAAAAATATCTCTGTAAAAGCCCCCTGTGTGCTGATTAGAAAGAGAAAGAGATCCAACAAGGCTTACATTTGTTATTAAATGTTCCTGGATTTTAATGTGAGCAAGGTCTCCAATGACATTGAGAAAGCAAAGAAAAATTATGGGTTTGGAAGATACAAGTATTTTATTGCAAAATTCATTCCTATTACCTTTTAGGTTAATGATACAGAAGAAACAATTCACAATGTGTCTGTAAACAAAACTCTTGTGGAATTCATAGACAGTAATTATTTTTAGTATTCTATTGTTTTGTGTACAAAGAATTAGTACAGAATCCATTATATCGTGAGTGCTAGACCATAGTATTAAACCAATTAAATTCAGAATTACAGCAAAAGAAAACGTTCATGTGGGTCATGATAAAGTTTCAATGAACATATCTGAAACAGCATTTGCATTTGTCTAATAGAATAGCTCCGTGAACAAAAATTCACAATAATTTTCATTAAAACTTCCACTGGCACACATTTATGCATTAATAAAGGCTTGGGTACATTATTGGTGCCCTGATGGCACAGTGGTTAAGAGCCCAGCTGCTAACCGAAAGGTCAGTGGTTCAAATCCACCAACTGCTCCTAGGAAGCCACATGAGGCAGTTCTACTGACATGATTTGGCTCAATTTGGTTTGATTTGGGTCTATTCGGCTCGATTTGGCTGTATTTGGTCCTATTTGGCGCTATTCAGCTCTATTCAACTCTTTTCTACTCTGTTCATCTCTGTTCGACTCCATTCGACTCGATTCCACACCATTCTACTCCATTCTACACTATACTATCCTGCAGAACCCTACCCCACCCTTCCCTATCCTAATCTAGTCTGTTCTTTTCTATTCTGTTCTATTCTCGTTTTCTATTTTCTCTATTCCATCCTATGCTACTCTACCATACCCTACACTAAACTGACCTATGCTGTTCTATTCTATTTTCTTCTATTTCCTCTGTTCCACCGTATGCTACCCTACCCTATGCTACCCCACTGTACCGTACCCTACTACTTAGGGGTACTCAATAAGGGTACTAATTAGGGTACTAGCTTGGGCAAGGGGACTACTTAAGGCAAGGGTACTAGTTCAGGCTACTAGTTATGTTAAGGCCAGGGTACTACTTAAGAGTACTAGTTATGTAAGTGTATTATTTAAGGGTACTAGTTAAGGCCAGGATACTACTTCAGGGTACTAGTTCAGGCATGGGTACTTGTTGAGGGTACTGGTTAAGGCAGGGGTACTAGTTGAGATTACTAGTTAAGAGTACTAGTTAGTGCTAGGGAACTAGTTAAGGCAAGGGTACAAGTTAAGACTACTAGTTAAGGCAAGGGTACTAATTCATTCTACTAGTTAAGGTAAGGGTACTAGTTTGGATTACTGATTTAGGGTACTTGTCAAAGCAATGGTACTACTCAAGGCTAGTTGTCTAGGCTACTGATTTATGCCACTAGTCTAGCTGACTGGCCCAGCTTACTAGTCTAGGCTACTACTCTAGCCTTGTGTACTCTACTGTAGTCTACTTTCGTCTACCCTATCATAAACTACCCTACCCTAACCTATTCTATTCCAACTGATTCGATTCAAAGCATTTTGATGTGATTGGTCGTGATTATGCTTGAATCGGCTCGATTCAGCAACATCAGCTTGATTCAGCTCGATTTGGTTCGAATTGCTTCGATTCTGCTTGTTTCAACTCGATTTGGCTCGGTTCAGCCTTATTCAGCCCTATTTGGCTCGATTCGACTCTTTTCTACTCTATTTGTCTCTTTTTGACTCCATTCTACACTATTCTGTTCTACCCTACTCTAATCTAATCTATGCTAATCGATTCGATTGGACACGATTCAAAGCAATTCGACGCGATTCATCTCGTTTTGTTTCCATTTGGCTCGATTCAGCTAGAATTGGCTCTATTCAGCTATATCCTGCACTATTTGACTCTATTCTTCTCAATTCTACTCTTCTCTACTTTGCTCTTTTTACCCTACTGTACTATATTCTATTCTTTCAATTCTGTACTGTTCTGTTCTATTCTAGTCTACCCTCCCTGCCCCTAGCCTACCCTTCTCTAGTCTATTTGATTAGATTCGGTTTGACGCATTTCCACGCGATTCAACGCGATTAGGCTTGAATCAGCTCGATTCGGTTCGAATCGGCTCCATTTGGCTCGATTTGGCTTGAATTGCATCGATTCTACTGGATTCTGCTCGATAAGGCCAAATTTGACACTATTTGGCCCTATTCTGCTCTATTCGACTCTTTCCTACTCTATTCATCTCCATCTGTCTCTACTGGACTCCATTCAACTCCACTCCACACCATTCTACACAATTCTCTATTCTATTCTATTCTACCCTTCCCTATCCTAATCTATTCTAATCCATTCGATTTGATTTGAGTCAGTTAGAAGCGATTCGATGCAATTCGTCTTCTTTTGTCTCCATTCGGCTCAATTTGGCTATATTCTGCACTATTTGACTCTTTTCTACTCTATTCTATTCTGTTGTATTCTTCTATTCTGTCTCTCCTATGCTGTTGTACTCTCTTCTATTCTACCCTACCCAAACCTACTGCACCCCACCCAAATCTACCCTGCTTTAATCTATTTGATTCAATTCGATTCAGTTCGACGTGATTTGAGAGGATTCGACTCGATTCGATGAGATCCGAAGGCATTTGAAGGGATTTGAACAGATTTGACGAGATTCCATGCGATTCAATGTGATTCAGTAGGATTCTATGAGATTTGATGCAATTCGAAGTTATTCGACCTGATAAAATGGGATTCAACACGAAATGAAGCAATCTGACCTTGTTTGATGCAAAACTATGTGACTTGACTCGATTTGACGTGATTCGATGTGATTAGACACTATTCGGTGACAGTCAGTGCGATTCTGCTTGATTCAGCTCAGTTAGGTGCGATTCAGCACTATATGGCTCTTTTTGGCTGTATTCTGATCCCTTCAGCTCTATTCGTCTCTATTCGGCCTATTCAGCTCTATTCGACTCTACTCTTTTCCCCTCTATTCTATTCCTTCTGTTCTAATCTCTTCTATCTTACTCTACTCTGTTCTATTTTACCCTCCCAACACCTACTCTAATCTATACTTTTCGATTGGACTTGACCTATTTAACGCGATTCGACGTGATTAAGCTTGAATCGGCTCGATTCGCATGGATTTGGCTCTATTCGGCTCATTTAGGATCCATTCACCTCGTTTTGGCTTGAATCGCCTTGATTCTGCTCGATTCGGCCTTATTCGGCCCTATTCTGCTCTATTCGATTCTTTTCTACTCTATTCGTCTCTATTCGACTCCATTCTATTCCATTCCACACCATTCTACACTATTCTCCTCTATTCTATTCTACCCATCCCTATCCCAATCTATTCTAATTGATTCAATTTCATTTGACCCGATTTGAAGGGATTCAATGCGATTCATCTTGTTTTGTCTCCATTCGGCTCAATTCAGCTAGGTTCTGCACTATTTGACTCTTTTCTACTCTATTCTATTCTGTCGTATTCTTTCTTTCTGTTCTGTTCAGTTCTCTCCTATTCTGTTGTACTCTATTCTATTCAACCCTACCCAACCCTACTGCACCCCACCCAAACCTACTCTACTTTAATCTATTTGATTCAATTCGATTCAGTTCGACGCGATTTGAGAGGATTCGACGGGATTTGACGAGGTCCGAAGCATTCCACGGGATTCAAAAAGATTTGACGAGATTCCATGTGATTCGACGTGATTCAGCAGAATTCTATGAGATTTGACGCAATTCGAATTTATGTCACATGATACAAAGCGATTTGCAGTGATTCGATGACATTCGATGCAATTCGACACGATATGAAATGATTCGACACGGTTTGACACAAAATGATGTGATTCGACGCTATTCCGTGACAGTCGGTGCGATTCTGCTTGATTCAGCTCAATTAGGTGCGATTCGGCACTATACGGCTCTTTTCAGCTCTATTCAGCTCCGTTCAGCTCTATTTTCTCTATTTGTCTCTATTCAGCCTATTCGGCTCTATTCGACTCTATTCGAGTCTATTCCACCCTACTCTTTTCCACTCTTTCTATTCTGTTCTAATCTCTTCTCTTCTACTCTACTCTTGATTAAGCTTGAATCAGCTCGATTCAAATCGATTTGGCTCTATTCGGCTCAATTAGGCTCCATTCGGCTCAGTTAGGCTCCTTTCAGCTCGTTTTGGCTTAAATTGCTTCAATTCTGCTCGATTTGGCCTTTTTCAGCCCTATTCTGCTTTATTTGACTCTTTTCTACTCTATTCGTGTCTATTTGACTCCATTCTACTCCATTCTATTCATTCTACACCATTCTACACTATTCTGCTCTACCCTACCCTACACCACTCTAATTTAATCGAGTCAACATGATTCCTCTCATTTCTTCTCTATTCGGCTCTGTTCGACTCTATTATACTCTAGTCTACTCTATTGTACTCTAGTCTACTCTTTATTCTATTGTAATATTTCTATTCTGTTCTGTTCTATTCTACTCTATTCTACCCTACCCTATTCTACACAACTCTAATCTATTCTAATCCATTTGATTGGATTTGAATCAACCCATTCCGTAGCGATTCTGCTCGATTTTGCTCTAATCAAATCTCTTCTACTCTACTCTATTCCCCTCTACTCTACTCTAGCCTACTCTTTGCTGTATTCATTCTGTATTCTATTCTGCTCTGTTCTATTCTATTCTACTCTATTGTACCCTACCGTACCCTACCCTATCCGAACCTCCCCTACTCTAATCTATTCAATTCAATTCGATGAATTTTGACGTGATTTGGGTCGAATCAGTTCCGTTCATGTCCATTCGGCTCCATTTGTCTCGAACAGTGTCGATTCGGCTTGATTAGGCTCGATTCGGCTCCATTAGGCTCGATTCGCTGGATTCGGCTCGATTTGGCTCAATTCAGCTCGATTCGGCCCTCCTCGGCCCTATTCAGCACTATTCGGCTCTATTCAGCTCTTTTCTACTCTATTTGACTCCATTCGCTTCCATTGCTCATGATTCTACTCCATTCTACTCTACCCTACTCTAATTTACTGTAATTGATTCGATGGGATTCAACATGATTTGTCTCATTTCATCTCCATTTGGCTGAATTCGACTGTATTCAACTCTGTTCTACTCTACACTATTCTGCTCTGCTCTACCCTTTTCTACTCTATTCTATTGCACTCTTTGTATTCTCTTCTACTGTGTTCAATTTTATTTTACTCTATTCTATCCTACCCTACTCTAATCTATTCTACTGGATTCGATTCCATGCATTTCGATGCGATTCGGCTCAAATTGGCTCCATTGCACTCCATTCATCCCCCTTCAGCTCAAACCGGTCCGATTCAGCTCTAATCGGCTCCATTCGGCTCTAATAGGCTCTATTCAACTCTATTCGGCTCTATTAGATTCTACTGAACTCTATTATCTCTTTTCGACTGCAATACACCATTCTGCTCCATCCTTCTCTATTCAATTGTATTGTACTCTAATCTACTCTAGCCTATTCTAATCGATTGGATGTGATTTGACTTGAATCGATGGGGTTCAATGTAATTCGATGGGATCTGACGCGATATGGCACGATTTCGTAGGCTTCGGTGTGATTCATCTTGATTTCTATCATTTTGGCTCTTTTTGGCTCTGTTTGGCTGTATTTGGCTCTATTCGGCAATATTCAACTCTATTCTACTCTACTCTTCTATACTCTACAGCACTTGACCCTATTGTATTCTTTCAGTTCTGTTCTGTTCTGCTGAATTCTATTCTACCCTACCGTACACTAACCTTACCTGCCCTACACTAATCTGTTTGATTCGATTTGACACACTTTAATGTGATTCGACAAGATTTGTCTCGATTTAATTCGAATTTGGTCAATTCGGCTGCATTCAGCTCTGTTTGGCTCTATTCAACTCTATTTGACTCTTCTCTACTGTACTTGTCTCTACTTAATTCTATTCTATTCTTTCTATTGTGTTCTGTTCTGTTCTATTCTAACCCCTCCTACCCTACACTCCTGTACTCTAATCTATTTGATTCGATTCAATGCATTTCACCCCGATTCCATGTGATTAGGCTTGAATCGGCTTGATTTAGCTCTATTTTTCTTGAATCAGGTCAATTCAGCTCGATTCTGCTCAGTTCAGCATAATTATTCTCGATCCAAACTTATTCGGCCCTGTTCAGCTCTATTCAACTCTTTTCTACTTTATTCATCTCTATTTGGCTCCATTCAACTCCATTCCACACCATTCTACTCTGTTCGACTCCATTCTACACTATTCTACTCTATTCTATTCTGTTCTACCCTACCCTACTCTAATCTATTCTAGTCCATTCGATTCATCACGATTTGCCTCTTTCCCTCTCCATTCGACTCAATTCAGCTCGAATTGGATCTATTCATCTATATTCTGCATTACTCAACTCTGACTATTCTACTCAACTCTACTCCATTCTACTCTTTGTATTCTCTTCTATTCTACTCTTTTCTATTCTTCTGTGCACTACCCTACCGAATCCCAGCCTAACCTACACTACTTTTATCTGTTCAATTTATTCAATTCCATTCAATTCGACCCCATTTGACACAATTTGACGGAATTTGGTGAGATTCCATGAGATTCGACGGGTTTTGGTGGGATTGGATGGAATTCAATGAGATTCAATGCAATAGGATGCGATTAGGTGCGATTTGGCTTGATTTAGCTCGGCTCATTTTGTTTGTCTCTATTTGGCTTGTTCCAGCTCCATTCGCCTACATTCAGCTCAAATCTGGTCGATTTGACTCCATTTGGCCCGATTCGGTCCTATTTGGCCGTATTCGGCGCTATTCGGCTCTCCAGTTCTTTTCTACTCTATTCATCTCTGTTCCCCTCCATATGAATCCATTCCACACCATTCTATCCTATTCTATTCTACAGAACTCTAAACCACCCTACTCTATACTAATCTAGTCTGTTCTTTTCTATTCTGTTGTATTCTATTCTCGTTTTCTATTTTCTCTATTCCATCCTATGCTACTCTACCATACCCTACACTAAACTAACCTATGCTGAACCTATGCTGTTCTATTCTATTTTATTCTATTATCTCTGTTCCACCATATGCTACCCTACCCTATGCTCCCCCACCGTACCATACCCTGTACTCAATTAGGGTACTAATTAATGATACTAGGTTGGGCAAGGGTACTAGTTCAGGCTATTGTACTAGATAAGATTACTAGTTAAGGCAAGTGTACTAGTTAAGACTACTAGTTAAGGAAAGGGTACTAGTTAAGACTACTAGTTAAGGCAAGTATACTAGTTAAAGGTACTAGTAAGGCAAGGGTACTGGTTAACACAACTAGTTAAGGAAGAGTACTAGTTAAGGTCAGGGTACTACTTGAGGCTACTGGTTAAGGCAAGGCTACCAGTTAAGGGTACTAGTTCATGCAATGCTACTAGTTAAGGGTACTAGTTAAGGCAAGGGTACTAGTTCAGATTACTTATTTAGGGTACTTGTCAAGGCAAGGGTACTGATCAAGGCTAGTTGTCTAGGCTACTGATCTATGCCACTACTCTAGCTGACTAGTCCAGCTGACTAGTCTAGGCTACTACTATAGCCTTCTCTTGTCTACTCTGCTGCAGTCTACTTTTGTCTACCCTAGTCTACCCTATCATAAACTACCCTACCCTAACCTGTTCTAATCTATTCTATTTGATTCATTGCAAAGCATTTCGATGCGATTGGACTCGATTATGCTAGAATCGGCTCGATATGGCTCGATTCGGCACCATAAGCTCGATTCAGCTCGATTTGGCTCAAATCGCTTCGATTCAGCTCTTTTTGACTGGATTTGACTCGGTTCAGCCTTATTCGGCCCTATTTGGCTCAATTCTACTCTTTTCTACTCTATTTGTCTCTATGCGACTCCATTTGACTCCATTTTACTCCAGTCTACGCTATTCTGTTCTACCCTACCCAACCCTACTCTAATCTATTCTAATGGATTCGATTCGACGTGATTCGAAGCAATTAGACGCGATTCATCTCGTTTTGTTTCCATTTGGCTCAATTCGGCTAGAATTACCTCTATTCAGCTATTAAGCTCAAATCGGCTCAATTCGAATCGATTTGGTTCTATTCCGCTCAGTTAGGCTCCATTCAGCTCAATTAGGCTCCACTTGGCTCGTTTTGGCTTGAATTGCTTTGATTCTGCTCGATTCGGCCTTTTTCGGCCCTATTCTGCTCTAATCGACTCTTTTCTACTCTATTAGTCTCTATTTGACTCCATTCAATTCATTCCACACCATTCTACACTATTCTGCTCTACCCTACCGTAACCACTCTAATTTACTCTAATCTATTCGACGCGATTCCTCTCATTTCGTCTGCATTCGGCTGTATTCAACTCTACTCTATTATACTCCAGTCTACTCTAGTCTACTCTTCTCTATTCTATTGTGTTGTTTCTATTCTGTTCTGTTCTATTCTACTCTATTCTACCCTACCCTATGCTACACAACTCTAATCTATTCTAATCCATTTGATTGGATTGATTCAACACATTTCGACATGATTCGGCTCAATTTGGCTCTGTTCAAATCTCTTCTACTCTATTCCCCTCTACTCTACTCTAGCCTACTCTCTTCTGTATTTGTTCTGTATTGTTCTATTCTGTTCTGTTCTATTCTATTCTGTTTTATTCTATTCTACTCTACTCTATTCTACCCTACTCTACCCTACCATACCCGAACCTCCCCTACTCTCATCTATTCAATTCGATTCGACGAATTTTGACGCGATTCGGTTCAAATCAGTTCCATTCGTGTCCATTCAGCTCCGTATGGCTCAAAGAGTGTCGATTTGGCTTGATTAGGCTCGATTCGGCTCCATTAGGCTCAATTCACTGAATTCGGCTCCATGTGGCTCAATTCAGCTCGATTCGGCCCTCCTCGGCCCTATTCAGCACTATTCGGCTCTATTCAGCTCTTTTCTACTCTATTCAACTCCATTCGCTTCCATTGCACATGATTCTACTCCATTCTACTCTACCCTACTCTAATTTACTGTAATTGATTCGATGGGCTTCAACATGGTTTGTCTCATTTTGTCTCCATTTGGCTCGATTCGACTCTGTTCTACTCTACACTATTCTGCTCTGCTCTACCCTTTTCTACTCTATTCTATTGTATTCTTTCAATTCTCTTCTACTGTGTTCAATTCTACTTTACTCTTTTCTATCCTACCCTACTCTAATCTATTCTACTGGATTCGATTCCATGCATTTCGATGCGATTCGGCTCAAATAGGCTCCATTGTTCTCCATTCATCCCCCTTCAGCTCAAACCGGTCCGATTCAGCTCTAATCGGCTCCATTCGGCTCTAGTCAGCTCTATTCAGCTCTAATAGGCTCTATTCAGCTCTATTAGACTCTACTTAACTCTATTACCTCTTTTCAACTCTATTAGACTCCATTAACTCCATTCTATACCATTCTATTCCATCCTTCTCTATTCTATTGTATTGTACTCTAATCTACTCTAGTCTATTCCAATCGATTGGATGTGATTTGACTTGAATCGATGGGATTCAATGTAATTCGATGGGATCCGACGTGATACGGCACGATCCCGCAGGATTCGGCGCGATTCGTCTTGATTTCTATCACTTCGGCTCTTTTTGGCTTTATTTGGCTGTATTTGGCTCTATTTGGCACTATTCAACTCTATTCTACTCTACTCTTCTGTACTCTACAGTACTTGACCCTATTCTATTCTTTCAGTCCTGTTCTGTTCTATCCTGTTCTGTTCTACTGCATTCTATTCTACCCTACCCTACCGTAACTTACCCTGCTGTGATCTGTTCTATTCTATTCGACACACTTGAACGGGATTCTACCTGACTCGGGTCCTATCGGCTCGATTCAGCTCCTTTCTGCACCATTAAACTTGATTCGGTTCTACTCGGCTCTTTTCCACTCTATTCGGCTTTTTGGCAGTATTTGACTCTATTTGACTCTACTCTATTCTTTCTATTCTGTTCTATTCTACTCTATTTTATTCTACCCTACTGTACCCTAACCTTACCTGCCCTACACTAAACTATTTGATTCTATTCGACTCATTTCAACGAGACTCGACATGATTCGTCTTGATTCACCTCGAATTTGGTGGATTCAGCTGCATTCAGCTCTGTTAGGCTCTATTCAACTCTATTTGACTCTATTCTACTGTATTCGTCTCTACTTAATTCTACCCCATTCTATCCATTGTGTTCTGTTCTGTTCTGTCCTATTCTAACCCCTCCTACCCTACCCTCCTCTACTCTAATCTATTTGATTTGATTCAATGCATTTCAAAGTGATTCCATGTGATTAAGCTTGAATCGGCTTGACTTAGCTCTATTTGGCTTGAATCAGGTCAATTCGGCTCGATTCTGCTCAATTCAGCATAATTAGGCTCGATCGAACCTTATTCGGCCCTGTTGGGCTCTATTGAACTCTTTTCTACTTTATTCGTCTCTATTTGGCTCCATTCAACTCCATTCCACACCATTCTACTCTGTTCTACTCCATTCTACACTATTCTACTCTGTTCTACCCTACCCTACTCTAATCTATTCTAATCCATTTGATTCATCACGATTTGCCTCTTTTCCTCTCCATTCGACTCAATTCAGCTCGAATTGGATCTATTCATCTATATTCAGCACTATTCGACTCTCACTATTGTACTCAACTCTACTCCATTCTACTTTTTGTATTCTCTTCTGTTCTACTCTATGCTACTCTATTCTATTCTTCTGTGCCCTACCCTACCGAATCCCAGCCTATCCTACACTACTCTAATCTGTTCAGTTTAATTTGATTCCATTCAATTCCCCCCCATTTGACACAATTGGACTGGATTCAGTGAGATTCCACTAGATTCGACAGGTTTTGGTGGGGTTTGATGGAATTTGACGAGATTCGATGTGGTAGGATGCATTTAGGTGCGATTTGGCTCGATTTAGCTCGGGTCATTTTGTTTGTCTCTATTTGACTCTTTTTAGCTCCATTTGGCTCCATTTAGCTCGAATCTGGTCGATTCGACTCGATTCGGCTCGATTTGGCTTGATTCAGCTCTATTCGGCCCTATTTGACCCTATTCAGTGCTATTCGGCTCTATTCAACTCTTTTCTACTTTATTCATCTCTATTCAACTCCATTAGACTCCATTCCATTCCATTCTATTCTACAGGGGTACTCAATAAGGGTGCTAATTAAGGGTAGTAGTTCGGGTAAGGGTACTACTTAAGGCAAGGGTACTAGTTCAGGCTACCAGTTAAGCCCACTGTAGTAGTTATGGGTACTAGTTAAGGCAAGGGTACTAGTTAAGTGTGCTAGTTAAGGCAAGGGCAGTATTTAAGGTTACTTGTTCAGGCAACAGTACTAGTTAAGGCTACTAGTTAATTCAAGGGTACTAGTGAAGACTACTGGTTAAGGTAAGGGTACTAGTTAAGGTCAGGTTGGTAGGCAAGGCTACTAGTTAAGGGTACCAGTAAGGCAAGGGTACTAGTTAAGGCTACTAGTTAAGGCTACTAGTTAAGGCTACTAGTTAAGGCAAGGGTACTAGTTCAGGGTACTAGTAGGCAAGGGTACTAGTTAAGACTACTTGTTTAGGCAAGGGTACCTGTTCATATGACTAATTTAGGTACCTGTCAAGGCAAGGATACTATTCAAGGCTAGTTGTCTAGGCTACTGATCTATGCCACTAGTCTAGCTGACTAGTCCAGCTGACTAGCCTAGGATACTACTCTAGCCTTCTCTTGTCTACTCTACAGTAGTCCACTTTCGTCTACCCTAGTCTACCGTATCATAATCTACCCTATCCTAACCTATTCTAATCAATTTGATTCAATTCAAAGCATTTCGATGAGATTAGACGCGATTATTCTTGAATTGGCTCGATTTGGCACCATCAGCTCGATTCAGCTCAAATCGCTTCGCTTCAGCTCGTTTCGACTCGATTCGGCTCAATTCAGCCTTATTAGGCCCTATTCGGCTTAACTCGACTCTTTTCTATTTGTCTCTGTTTGGCTCCATTTGAATCCATTCTACTCTATTCTGTTCTACCCTACCCTGCTCTAATCTATTCTAATGGATTTGATTCGACACGATTCAAAGCATTTTGACGCGATTCATCTCGTTTTGTTTCCATTTGGCTCGATTCGGCTAGAATTGGCTCTATTCAGCTATGTCCTGCACTATTTGACTCTATTCGACTCAATCCTACTCTACTCTTCTCTACTTTACTCCTCTGCTCTACCTTACTGTACTATATTCTATTCTTTCTGTTCTGTACTGTTCTGTTCTATTCTATTCTACCCTCCCTGTCCCTACCCTACCCTTATCTCATCTATGATTCGATTCGACGCATTTCCACGCGATTCGACGCCATTAGGCTTGAATCAGCTCGATTCAGTTCGAATCGGCTCGATTTGGCTCCATTTCACTCCATTTGGCTTGATTTGGCCTGAATTGCATCGATTCTGCTGGATTCTGCTTGATTAGGCCTTCTTTGGCCCTATTCGGCCCTATTCTGCTCTATTCGACTCTTTTCTACTCCATTCGTCTCTATCCATCTCTATTTGACTCCATTCTATTCCATTCTACATCATTCTACACTATTCTCCTCTATTTTATTCTGCCCTTCCCTACCCTAATCTATTCTAATTGATTCGATATGATTTGAAACAAATCAAAGCGATTCAATGCGTTTTGTCTCCATTAGGCTCAATTCAGCTATGTTCTGCAATATTTGACTCTTTCTATATTCTGTTGTATTCTTTCTATTCTGTTCTGTTCTCTCCTATTCTGTTGTACTCTATTCCATTCTACCCTACCCAATCCTACTGCACCCCACCCAAACCTACCCTACTTTAATCTATTTGATTCAATTTGATTCAGTTCGACGAGATTTGACAGGATTCGATGGTATTTGATGAGATCCGAAGGCATTCGATGGGATTCAAAGAGTTTTAATGAGATTCCATGCGATTCAACTAGATTCAGCAGAATTCTATGAGATTTGACGCCATTCGAAGTTATTCGACGTGATACAACGCGATTCGCCTTGATTCGATGACATTCGACGCAATTTGACGCAATATGAAGCGATTCGACCCAGTTTGATGCAAAATGATATCATTGGATGTGACTCAACATGATTTGATGCGATTCGACGCTATTCGGCGACAGTCGGTGCGATTCTGCTTGATTCAGATCGATTAGGTGCGATTCGGCACTATACGGCTCTTTTTCGGCTGTATTCAGCTCCATTCACCTCTATTCTTCTCTATTCAGCCTGTTAAGCTCTATTCGAACCTACTCTTTTCCAATCTATTCTATTCCTTCTAATCTGTTCTAATCTCTTCTATTCTATTCTACCCTCCCTTCCCCTACTCTAATCCATACGTTTCGATTGGATTTGACACATTTAACGTGATTCAACACGATTAAGCTTGAATCTGCTCAATTCAGACCTATTTGGATCTATTGGCTCAATTAGGCTTCATTTGGCTCTTTTTGGCCTCAGTTGCTTCGGTTCTGCTCGATTTGGCCTTATTTGGCCCTATTCTGCTCTATTCGACTCTTCTACTCTATTCGTCTCTATTTGACTCCATTCTACTCCATTCCTTTCATTCCCCACCATTCTACACTATTCTGCTCTACCCTACCCTACACCTCTCTAATGTACTCTAATGGATTTGATGCGATTCCTCTCATTTCATCTCCATTCGGCTCTATATTTTTTTTCTATTATACTCTATTCTGCTCCTCTCTATTCTATTGTATTGTTTCTATTCTGTTCTGTTCTATTCTACTCTATTCTACCCTACCCTATACTACCCAACTCTAATCTATTCTAATCCATTTGATTGGATTTGACTCAACCCATTTTGACATGATTCGGCTTGATTCGGCTCTATTTGGCTCTGTTCAAATCTATTCTACTCTACTCTATTCCCCTCTACTCTACTCTAGCCTACTCTTTTCTGTATTCGTTCTGTATTGTTCTGTTCTATTCTGTTCTTTTCTATTCTATTCTATTCTGTTTTATTCTATGCTACTTTAGCCTATTCCACCCTACCCTATCATACCTGAACCTCCCCTACTCTAATCTACTCAATTCGATTCAACAAATTGTGACGCGATTTGGGTCGAATAGGTTCGATTCGTGTCCATTCAGTTCCATTTCACTCGAATAGTGTCGATTCAGCTTGATTAGGCTCGACTCGGCTCCATTAGGATCGATTTGCTGGATTCGGCTTGATTTGACCCAATTCAGCTCGATTCGGCCCTCTTCAGCCCTATTCAGCACTATTTGGCTCTATTCAGCTCTTTTCTACTCTATATGACTCCTTTCGATTCCATTGTACACCATTCTACTCCATTCTACACTATTCTAATCTACCCTACTCTAATTTACTGTAATTGTTTTCGATGGGATTTGACGTGATTTTTCTCATTTCGTCTCCATTTGGCTCGATTCAACTCTATTTGACTCTGTTCTACTCTACTGTACGCTATTCTGCTCTGCTCTACCCTTTTCTACTCTATTCTATTGTATTCTTTCTATTCTCTTCTACTGTGTTCAGTTCTATTTTACTCTATTCTATCCTACCCTACTCTAATCTATTCTCCTGGATTCGATTCCATGAATTTCGATGCGATTTGGCTCAAATTGACTCTATTGCACTCCATTCATCCCCCTTCTGCTCAAATCGGTTTGATTCAGCTCTGATCGACTCCATTCGGCTCTAGTCAGCTCTAATAGGCTCTATTCAGCTCTATTCGGCTTTATTAGACTACTCAACTCTATTATCTCTTTTCGACTCCATTCAACTCCATTCTAATCCATCCAACTCTAGTCTTCTCTATTCTATTGTCTTGTACTCTACCCTTCTCTAGTCTATTCTAGTTGATTGGATTTGATTTGACTTGAATCGATGGGATTCAATGCAGTTTGACAGGATTTGACGCAATATGTGACAATTCCGAAGGATTCAGCGCGATTCCTCTGGATTTCTATCGTTTTGGCTCTATTTGGCAATAGTCAACTTTATTCTACTCTGTTCTTCTATACTCTACACTACTCGACCCTATTGTATTCTTTCAGTTCTGTTCTACTGCATTCTATTCTACCCTACCCTACCCTAAGTTACCCTACTATAATCTGTTCTATTCTATTCAACACACTTGAATGGCATTCGAACTGATTGGGGTTGTATCGGCTCGATTCAGCTCCTTTTTGCACCATTAAACTCAGTTCGGTTCTACTTGGCCCTTTTCTGCTGTTTGCTCTCTTCAGCAGTACTCAACTCTATTTGACTCTAGTCTAGTCTACTCTTCTCTATTTTTTCTGTTCTGTTCTGTTCTACTCTATTCTATTCTACCCTACCCTACCCTAACCTTACCTGCCCTACACTAATCTATTTGATTTGAATCGACACATTTCAATGTGATTCAACATGATTCTTCTTGATTCACCTCGAATTTGGTCGATTCAGCTACATTCAGCTCTGTTTGGCTCTATTCAACTCTATTCTACTGTACTCATCTCTACTTAATTCTATTCTATTCTTTCTATTGTGTTCTGTTCTATTCTAACGTCTCCTACCCTACCCTCCTCTACTCTAATCTATTCAAGTTGATTCAATGCATTTCGACGCGATTCCATGTGATTAGGTTTGAATAGGCTTGATTTAGCTCTATTTGGCTTGAATCGGGTCAATTCGGCTCGATTCTGCTCGATTCAGCATAATTAGGCTCGATCCAAACTTATTCGGCCCTGTTCGGCTCTATTCAACTATTTTCTACTTTATTCATCTCTATTTGGCTCCATTCGACTCCATTCCACACCATTCTTCTCTGTTCTACTCTATTCTACACTGTTCTACCCTAAAAAAAAACCCTACTCTAATCCATTCTAATCGATTTGATTCATCGTGATTTGTCTCGTTTCCTCTCCAGTCGACTTGTTTCAGTTCAAATTGGATCTATTTCTCTCTATTCTTCGCTACTCGACTCTTACTCTTCTACTCAACTCTATTCCATTCTACTCTTTGTATTCTCTTCTGTTCTACTCTATGCTACTCTATTCTATTCTTCTGTACCCTACCCTACCGAATCCCAGCCTAACCTACACTACTCTAATCTGTTCAATTTAATTCGATTCCATTAATTGACCCCATTTGTCACAATTTGACAGGATTCGGTGAGATTCCACGAGATTCAACAAGTTTTGTTGGGATTTGATGGAATTCGATGAGATTTGATGCAATAGGATGCGATTAGATGCAATTTGGCTCGATTTAGCTTGGCTCATTTTGTTTGTCTCTATTTGGCTCATTTCAGCTCCATTTGGCCCCATTCAGCTCGATTCTGGTCGATTCGACTCGATTTGGCTTGATTCGGCTCTATTCGGCTTGATTCGCCCCATTTGGCTCTATTCAACTCTTTTCTATTCTATTCATCTCTGTTCGACTGCATTAGTCTCCATTCCACACCATTCTCCTCCATTCTACCCTATTCTATTCTACAAAACCCTACCCCATCCTACTCTAGCCTAATCTAGTCTGTTTTTTATTCTCGCTTTCTATTTTCTCTATTCCATCCTATGCTACTCTACGATACCCTACACTAAACTAACCTACCCTGACCTATGCTGTTCTATTCTATTTTCTCTGTTCCACCGTATGCTACCCTACCCTATACTACTGCACCGTACCATACCCTACTACGTAGGGGTACTCAATAAGGGTGCTAATTAAGGGTACTAGTTTGGGCAAGGGTACTACTTAAGGCAAGGGTGCTAGTTCAGGCTACTAGTTAAGGGAAGGGTACTAGCTAAGGCTACTAGTTCAGGCAAGAGTACTAGTTAAGGCTACTAGGTAAGGTAGGGTTACTAGTTAAGGCAAGGCTACTAGTTAAGGCACAGGTACTAGTTAAGGCAAGGGTACTTGTTAAGGGTACTGGTAATGCAAGGGTACTAGTTAAGACTACTTGCTAAGGCAAGGGTACTAGTTAAGGCTATTTGTGAAGGGAAACCTACTAGTTAAGGGTACTAGTTAAGGGAAGGATAGGAGATAAGGCTACTTTTAAGGCAAGGCCACTAGTTCAAGGTACTACTAAGGCAAGGGTACTAGTTAAGACTACTAGTTAAGGCAAGGATACTAGTTCAGATTACTAAATTAGGGTACCTGTCAAGGCAAGGGTACTATTCAAGGCTAGTTGTCTAGGCTACTGATCTATGCCACTAGTCTAGCTGACTAGTCCAGCTTACTAGTCTAGGCTATTACTCTAGCCTTCTCTTGTCTACTCTACTGTAGTCTACTTTTGTCTACCCTATCATAAACTACCATACCCTAACCTCTTCTATTCTAATCGATTTGATTCGATTCAAAGCATTTTGATGCGATTAGACGCGATTATGCTTGAATTGGCTCGATTCGGCACCAGCAGCTCGATTTGGCTCGAACTGCTTCGATTCACCTCGTTTCAACTCAATTCAGCTCGGTTCAGCCTTATTTGGCCCTATTCGGCTCGATTCGACTCTTTTCTACTCTACTTGTCTCTATTCAACTCGGTTTGACTCCATTCTACTCTATACCGTTCTACCCTTCCCTACTCTAATCTATTCTAATGGATTCAATTAGACGGGATTCGAATCAATTCGAAGCGATTTTTCTCATTTTGTTTCCATTTGACTCGATTCGGCTAGAATTGGCTCTGTTCAGCTATATCCTGCACTATTTCACTCTTTTTAACTCTATTCGACTCAATCCTACTCTACTCTACTTTACTCCTCTGCTCTACCCTACTGTACTGTATTCTATTCTTTCTATCCTGTACTGTTTTATTCGATTCTATTCTAAGCTCCCAGCCCCTCCCCTACGCTACTCTAATCTATGTGATTCAATTCGATTCGATGCATTTCCACAAGATTCTACCCGATTAGCCTTGAATCAGCTCGATTTGGTTCGAATCGGCTCGATTCGACTCCATTTCATTCCATTCGGCTCGATTTGGCTCGAATTGCATCGATCTTGCTGGATTCTGCTCGATTAGGACTTCTTTGGCCCTATTCGGCCCTATTCTGCTCTATTTGACTCTTCTACTCTATTCATTTCTATCCATTTCTATTCAACTCCATTCTATTCCATTCCACACCATTCTACACTATTCTCTTCTCTTCTATTCTACTCTTTCCTACCCTAATCTATTCTAATTGATTTGATTTGATTGGACCTGATTCAAAGTGATTCAACGCGATTCATCTCGTTTTGTCTCCATTCGGCTCAATTAGGCTATGTTCTGCACTATTTGACTCTATTCTCTGTTGTATTCTTTCTATTGTGTTCTGTTCTGTTCTCTCCTATTATGTTGTACTCTATTCTATTCTACCCTACCCAACCCTATTGCACCCCACCCAAACCTACCCTAATTCAATCTATTTGATTCAGTTCAACGCAATTTGACAGGATGCGACGGGATTCGACAAGATCCCAAGGCATTCGACGGGATTCGAAGAGTTTTGATGAGATTCCATGTGATTCGATGTGATTCAGCAGAATTCTATGAGACTTGACACAATTCGAAGTTATTCGACGTGATACAACGCGATTCGCCATGGATCGATGACATTCGATGCAACTGGACTCGATATGAAGCGATTCGACCTGGTTTGACACAAAATGATGTGATTGGACTTGACTAGACGTGATTCGATGCGATTCGAGGCTATTGTGCGACAGTCGGTGAAATTTTGCTTGTTTCAGATTGATTAGGTGCGATTCGGCACTGTATGGCTCTTTTCAGCTGTATTCAGCTCCATTAGGCTCTATTTGTCTCTATTCGGCCTATTCGGCTCTATTCGAACCTACTCTTCTCCACTCTATTCTATTCCTTCTATTCTACTCTACTCTATTCTATGCTACCCTACCCTGCCCTTCTCTAATACATACGTTTTGACTGGATCTGACACATTTAACGTGATCCGACCCGATTAAGCTTGAATCTGCTCTATTTGGATCGATTTGGCTCTATTTGGCTCAATTAGGCTTCATTTGGCTCGTTTTGGCTTGAATTGCTTCGATTCTGCTCGATTCGCCTTATTCGGCCCTATTCTGCTCTATTTGACTCTTTTCTACTCTATTCATCTCCATTTGACTCCATCTACTCCATTGTTTTCATTCCCCACCATTCTACTCTGTTCTGCTCTACCCTACCCTACACCTCTCTAATTTACTGTAATCGATTCAACGCGATTCCTCTCATTTCGACTCCACTCAGCTCTTTTCAGCTCTATTCAGCTCTGCTCTATTCGGCTCTACTCTATTCTACTCTTCTCTATTCTATTGTATTGTTTCTATTCTGTTCTGTTCTATTCTACCCTACCCTATGCTACCCAACTCTAATCTATTCTAATCCATTTGATTGGATTTGATTCAACCCATTTCAACACGATTCGGCTCAATTTGGCTCTGTTCGAATCTATGCTACTCTATTCCCCTCTACTCTACTCTAGCCTACTCTTTTCTGTATTCGTTCTGTATTGTTCTGTTCTATTCTATTCTGTTTTATTCTATGCTACTCTACTCTATTCCTCCCTATCCTACCGTACCCGAACCTCCCCTACTCTAATCTATTCAATTCAATTTGACGAATTTTGACATGATTTGGGTCGAATCGGTTCGATTCATGTCCTTTTGGCTCCATTTCGCTCGAATAGTGTCGATTCAGCTTGATTAGGCTCGACTCGGCTCCATTAGGATCGATTTGCTGGATTCGGCTCGATTTGGCTCAATTCAGCTCAATTCAGCTCTCTTTGGCCCTATTCGTCTCTATTCGGCTTTTTCCTACTCTATTTGATCCCATTCAATTCCATTGCACACCATTCTACTCCATTCTTCACTATTCTACTCCACCCTACTCTACTGTAATTTATTTGATGGGATTCGACGCTATTTGTCTCGTTTCGTCTCCGTTTGGCTCAATTCGACTCTATTTGACTCTGTTCTACTCTACTCTACACTATTCTGCTCTGCTCTACCTTTTTCTACTCTATTCTGTTGTATTCTTTCTATTCTCTTCCTCTATGTTCAATTCTATTCTACTCTTTTTTATCCTACCTTACTCTAATCTATTCTACTGGTTTTGACTCCACATACTTTGATGGGATTCGGCTCAAATTGGCTCCATTGCACTCCATGCATCCCCCTTCGGCTCAAATCAGTTCGATTCATCTCTAGTCGGCTCCATTCGGCTCTAGTCAGCTCTATTCAGCTCTAGTATGCTCTGTTCAGCTCTATTCGGCTCTATTAGACTACTCAACTCTATTATCTCTTTTCAGCTCCATTCCACACCATGCTTCTCCATCCGACCCTATTCTTCTGTATTCTATTGTCTTGTACTCTACCCTTTTCTAGTCTATTCTAATCGATTGGATTTGATTTGACTTGAATCGATAGGATTCAATGCAATTCGACGGGATTTGACGCGATATGGCACGATTCCACAGGATTCAGTGCGGTTCTTCTTGATTTCTATCGCTTTTGCTTTTTTTGGTTCTATTTGGCTGTATTTGGCTCTATTAGGCAATAGTCAACTCTATTCTATACTCTACACTACTCGACCCTATTCTATTCTTTGTTCTGTTCTATTCTATCCTGTTCTGTTCTACTGCATTCTATTCTACCCTACCCTACCCTAAGTTACCCTACTGTAATCTGTTCTATTCTATTCAACACACTTGAATGGGATTCAACCTGATTCAGGTCATATCAGCTCGATTCAGCTCCTTTTTGTGCCATTAAACTCGATTCGGTTCTATTTGGCCCTTTTCCTCTCTATTTGGCTCTTTTCAGCAGTATTCGACTCTATTTGACTCTAGTCTAGTCTATTCTTCTCTATTCTTTCTGTTCTGTTCTATTCTACTCTATTCTATTCTACCCTACCCTACCCTAACCTTACCTGTCCTACACTCATATATTTGATTCGATTCGACACAATTCAATGCAATTTGACACGATTCGTCTCGATTCACCTCGAATTTGGTTGATTCAGCTGCATTCAGCTCTGTACGCCTTTTTCTGGTTCTATTCAATTCTATTTGACTCTATCTTATTATGCTCGACTCTATTTAATTCTATTCTATTCTATCTATTGTGCTTTGTTTTGTTCTATTCTAACCTCTCCTACCCTACCCTCCTCTACTCTATTCAATTAGATTCAATGCATTTTGACCAGGCCAGGGTAGTAGTTAAGGATACTAGTAAAGGCAAGGTTACTAGTTAAAGGTAATAGTAAGGCAAGGCTACTAGTTAAGCCTACTAGTCAAGGCAAGGCTACTAGTTAGTTCAAGGGTACTAGTTAAGTCAGCTAGTTAAGGCAGGAGTACTAGTTAAGGCTATTAGTTAAGGCGAGGGTACTCGTTAAGGCAAGTGTACTAGTTAAGTCTACTTGTTAAGGCAAGAGTACTAGTTAAGGCTAGTTGTTAAGGCAAGGCTACTACTTAAGGGTACTAGTTAAGACAAGGGTACTAGTTCATGCTACTTGTAAAGGCCACTAGTTAAGAGTACTAGTAATGTAAGGGTACTAGTTAAGATTACTGGTTAAGGCAAGGGTACTAGTTCAGGTTACTAATTTAGGGTACCTTTCAAGGCAAGGGTACTATTCAAGGCTAGTTGTCTAGGCTACTGATCTATGCCACTAGTCTAGCTGACTAGTCCAGGTTACTAGTCTAGGCTATTACTTTAGCCTTCTCTTGTCTACTCTACTGCAGTCTACTTTCGTCTACCCTAGTCTACCCTATCATAAACTACCCTTCCCTAACCTCTTCTATTCTAATCGATTTGATTCTATTCAAAGCATTTCTATACGATTAGACGCAATTATACTTGAATCGGCTCGATTCAGCATCATCAGCTCGATTCAGCTCGATTTGGCTAGAATCGCTTTGATTCAGCTCGTTTCGAATCGATTTGGCTCTGTTCATCCTTATATGGTCCTATTCGGCTCGATTTGACTCTTTTCTAATCTATTTGTCTCTATTCGACTCCATTTGACTCCATTCTGCTCTATTCTGTTCTACCCTACCCTACTCTAATCTATTCTAGTGGATTCGATTCGACACAATTCGAAGCAATTTGACACGATTCGTCTCGTTTTGTTTTCGTATGGCTCAATTCAGGTAGAACTGGCTCTATTCAGCTATATCCTGCAGTATTTCACTCTATTCGACTTAATCCTATTCTACTTTTCTCTACTCCTCTGCTCTACCCTACTGTACTATACTCTTATTCTTTCTATTCTGTACTGTTTTATTAGATTCTATTCTACCCTCCTCGCCCCTCCCCTACCCTTATCTCATCTATTTGATTCAATTCGATTTGATGCATCTCCACAAGATTCAACGCGATTAAGCCTGAATCAGCTCGATTTGGTTCAATTCGGCTAGATTTGGCTCCATTTCACTCCATTCGGCTTGATTTGGCTTGAATTGCATCATTCTGCTGGATTCTGCTCGATTAGGCCTTCTTTGGCCCTATTCTGTTCTATTCGGCTCTTTTCTACTCTATCCGTCTCTATTTGACTCCATTCTATTCCATTCCACACCATTCTACACTATTCTCCTCTATTCTATTCTACCCTTCCCTACCCTAATCTATTCTAATTGATTCGATTTGATTTGAAACGAATCAAAGCAATTCAATGCGTTTCGTCTCCATTCAGCTCAATTCAGCTATGTTCTGCACCATTTGACTCTTTTCTACTCTATTCTATTTTGTTGTATTCTTTCTATTCTGTTCTGTTCTCTCCTATTCTGTTGTACTCTATTCCATTCTACCCTACCCAATCCTACTGCACCCCACCCAAACCTACCCTACTTTAATCTATTTGATTCAATTTGATTCAGTTCCACACGATTTGACGGGAATCGACGGGATTCAACGAGATTGGAAGGTATTTGATGGGATTCGAAGAGTTTTAATGAGATTCCATGCGATTTGACGTGATTCAGCAGAATTTTATGAGATTTGACACAATTCGAAGTTATTCGACGTGATACGATGCGATTTGCCGTGATTCGACGACATTCGTTGCAATTCGACACAATATGATGCAATTCGACCAGGTTTGACTCAAAATGATATGACTGTACGTGATTCGATGTGATTCGACGCTATTCAGTGACAATCGGTGCGATTCTCCTTGATTCAGATCGATTAGGTGCGATTCGGCACAATACGGCTTTTTTCGGCTGTATTCAGCTCCATTCAGCTGTATTCGTCTCTATTCAACTCTATTTGACGTCTACTCTTTTCCACTCTATTCTATTCTATTCCTTCTATTCTGTTCTAATCTCTTCTATTCTACTCTATTCTATTCTACCCTCCCCTTCTCTAATCTATACGTTTCGATTGGATTTGACGCATTTAACGCGATTCGACGTGATTAAGCTTGAATCGGCTCGATTCGGATAGATTTGGCTCTATTCGGCTCAATTATGCTCCATTTGGCTCGTGTTGGCTTCAGTTGCTTCGATTCTGCTCAATTCGGCCTTATTTGGCCCTATTCTGCTCTATTCGACTCTTTTCTACTCTATTCGCCTCTATTTGACTCCATTCTGCTCCATTGTATTCATTCCACACCATAATACACTATTCGACTCTATTCTGCTCTACCCAACCCTACACCACTCTAAGTTAGTATAATCGATTTGACACGATCCCTGTCATTTCATCTCGATTCGGCTCTATTCAGCTCTGTTCAACTCTACTCTATTATACTCTAGTCTACTCTTTCTGTTCTATTGTACTGTTTCTCTTCTGTTGTGTTCTACTCTACTCTACCCTACCCTACCCTACCTGAATCTCCCCTACTCTAATCTATTCAATTCGATTCAACGAATTTTGATGAGATTTGGGTCGAATCCATTTGATTCGTGTCCATTCAACTCCATTTGGCTCGAGTAGTGTAGATTCAGCTTGATTAGGCTTGATTTGGCTGCATTAGGCTCGATTCACTGGATTCGGCTGCTTTTGGCTCATTTCAGCTCGATTCAACCTTCCTCGGCCCTGTTCGGCTCTATTCGGCTCTTTTCTATGCTATTTGACTCCATTCGATTCCATTGCACACCATTCTACACTATTCTAATCTACCCTACTCTAATTTACTGTAATCGATTCGATGGGATTCGACGTCATTTGTCTCATTTCCTCTCCATTTGGCTCAATTCGACTCTGTTCTACTCTACTCTACACTATTCTGCTCTGCTCTACCCTTTTCTACTCTATTTTATTGTATTCTTTCTATTCTCTTCTACTGTGTTCAATTTTATTCTACTCTATTCTATCCTGCCCTACTCTAATCTATTCTACTGGATTCGATTCCATGCATTTCAATGGGATTCGGCTCAAATCGGCTCCATTGCATTCTAGTCGGCTCTGTTCGTCTCTAATAGGCTCTATTCAGCTCTATTTGGCTCTATTAGACTCTACTCAAATCTATTATCTCTTATCGACTCTGTTCAACTCCATTCTACACCATTCTAATCCATCCTACTCTATGCTTCTCTATTCTATTTTATTGTACTTTACCCTACTCTAAAAAAAAATCTAGTCTATTCTAATGGATTGGATTGGATTTGACTTGAATCGATGTGATTCAATGCAATTCAACGGGATTTGACGCGATATGGCATGATTCCGTGGGTTTTGGCCTGATTCATCTTGATTTCTATTGCTTCGGCTCTTTTTGGCTCTATTTGGCTGTATTCGGCAATATTCTAACTGTTCTACTCCACTCTTCTATATTCTACTCGACCGTATTCTATTCTTCCTGTTCTGTTCTATCCTGTTCTGTTCTACTGCATTCTATTCTACCCTACCCTAACTTACCCTACTGTAATCTATTCTTTTCAATTCAAAACACTCGAACGGGATTTGACCTGATTCGTGCCGTATCTGCTCGATTCAGATCCTTTTTGGCCATTAAACTCGATTCGGTTCTACTCAGCCCTTTTCCACTCTATTCGGCTCTTTTCGGCAGTATTCAACTCTATTTGACTGTAGTCTACCCTACTCTATTCTTTCTGTTCTGTTCTAGTCTCCTCTATTCTATTCTACCCTACCCTACCCTAACCTTACCTGCCCTACACTAATCTCTTTGATACGATTCGACACAATTATATGCGATTTGTCATAATTCGTCTCGATTCACCTCGAATTTGCTCGATTCAGCTGTATTCAGCTCTGTTCAGCTCTTTTCGGCTCTATTCATCTTGATTTGACTCTATTCTACTGTACTTGGCTCTACTTAATTCTATTCTATTTCTATTGTGTTCTGTTTTGTTGTGTTCTAACCTCTCCTACCCTACCCTCCTCTACTCTAATCTATTCAATTTGATTCAAGGCATTTTGACGCGATTCCATGTGATTAGGCATGAATCGGCTTGATTTAGCTCTATTTGGCTTCAATCAGGTCAGTTCAGCTCGATTCAGCATAATTAGGCTTGATTCAACCTTATTCGGCTCTGTTCGGCTCTATTCAACTCTTCTACTTTATTCATCTCTATTTGGCTCCATTCGACTCCATTCCACACCATTCTACTCTGTTCGACTCCATTCTACACTATTCTATTGTATCCTATTCTGTTCTACCCTACCCTACTCTAATCTATTCTAAACGACTCGCTTCAATGTGATTTGTCTCATTTCCTCTCCATTCGACTCGATTCAGCTCGAATTGGATCTATTCATCTCTATTCTGCACTACTCGGCTCTGACTATTCTTCTCTACTCAACTCTACTCCATTCTACTCTTTGTATTCTCTTCTCTTCTACTCTATGCTACTCTATTCTATTCTTCTGTGCACTACCCTACCAAATCCCAGCCTAACCTACACTATTCTAATGGGTTCAATTTAATTCGATTCCATTCAATTTCGACCCGATTTGACACAATTCGACGGGATTTGGTGAGATTCGACGGGTTTTGGTGGGATTTGATGGAATTCGACAAGATTCGATGCAATAGGATGTGATTAGGTGAGACTTGGCTCGATTTATTTCTGTTCATTTTGTTTGTCTCTATTTGGCTCGTTCCAGCTCCCTTCGGCTACATTCAGCTCGAATGTGGTCAATTCGACTCGATTCGGCTCGATTCGGGTCTATTTGGCTCTATGCAACTCTTTTCTAATCTATTCATCTCTGTTCGACTCCATTAGACTCCATTCCACACCATTCTACTCCATTCTACACTAGTCTATTCTACAGAACCCTACTCCACCCTTCCCTATCCTAATCTGTTCTTTTCTACTGTTGTATTCTATTCTCGCTTTCTATTTCCTCTATTCCATCCTATGCTACTCTACCATACCCTACACTAAACTAACCTACCCTGGCCAATGCTGTTCTAGTCTATTTTCTCTGTTCCAGCGTATACTACCCTACCCTACGTGACCCCACCACACCATACCCTACTACTTAGGGGTACTCAATAAGGACACTAATTAAGGGTACTAGTTGGGGCAAGGGTACTACTTAAGGCAAGGTTGGTAGTTTGGGCTACTAGTTAAGGCTAGGGTACTAGTTAAGGTTACTAGTAAAATCAATTGTACTAGTTAAGCCATCTAGTTAAGGCAAGGCTATTAGTTAAGGTAAGAGGACTAGTTATGGCTACTAGTTAAGGCAAGGGCAGTAGTCAAGGCTACTAATTAAGGCAAGGGTACTAATTAAGGAAGGGTACTAGTTAAGACTGCTAGTTAAGGTAAGATTACTAGTTGAGGCCAGGTTACTAGTTGAGAATATTAGTTAAGGGAAGGCTATTAGCTAAAGGTACTAGTAAGGCAAGGGTACTAGTTAAGACTACTAGCGAAGGCAAGAGTACTAGTTAATACAAGGGTACTAATTAAGGCTACTAGTTAAGCAACGGTAGTAGTACAGATTACTAACTTAGGGTACTTGTCAAGCCAAGGGTAGTATTCAAGGCTAGTAATCTAGGCTACTGGTCTTTGCCACTAGTCTAGCTGACTAGTCCAGCTTACTAGTCTATGCTACTTCTCTAGCCTTCTCTTGCTGACTCTACTGTAGTCTACTTTCATCTACTCTTGCCTACCCTATCATAAACTACCCTACCCTAAGCTCTATTGTAATATATTCGATTCAATTTGATTCAAAGTATTTCAATGACATTGGACGCAATTATGCTTGAATCAGCCCTATTCGGCTCGATTCAACTCTTTTCTACTCTATTTGTCTCTATTCGACTGCATTTGACTCCATTCTACCCTATTCTATTCTACCGTACCCTACACTACTCTAATCTATTCTAATGGATTCGATTCGACGAAATTCGAAGCAATTCGACACGATTCGTCTCGTTTTGTTTCCATTTGGCTCGATTCGGCTAGAATTGGCTCTATTCAGCTATATCCTGCACTATTTAACCCTATTCAACTCTATTTGACTCAACTCTGCTCTACTCTTCTCTGCTCTACCTTACTGTACTATATTCTATACTTTCTATTCTGTCCTGTTCTATTCTATTCTATCCTCCTCTCCCCTCCTCTCACCTATTTGATTCGATTTCATTCTACGCATTTCCACGCGATTCGAGGCGATTAGGCTTGAGTCAGCTCGATTTGCTTTGAATCGGCTCGATTTGGCTCCATTTCACTCCATTCGGCTCGATTTGGCTCTAATTGGGTCGATTCTGCTGGATTCTGCTCGATTAGGCCTTCTTTGGCCCTATTCGGCCCTATTCTGCTCTATTTGACTCTTTTCTACTCTATTCATCTCTATCCGTCTCTATTCTACTCCATTCTATTCCATTCCACACCATTCTACACTATTCTCTATTCTATTCTACCCTTTCCTACTCTATTCTAATTGATTTTATTTGATTTGACCTGATTCAACACAATTCGTCTCGTTTTGTCTCCATTCGGCTCAATTCGGCTCTGTTCTGCACTATTTGACTCTATCCTTCTCTACTCTATTCTATCCTGTTGTATTCTTTCTATTCTGTTCCGTTCTGTTCTCTCCTATTCTGTTGTACTCTATTCTATTCTACCCTACCCAACCCTACTGCACCCCACCCAAACCTACCCTACTCTAAATCTATTTGATTCAATTCAATTCAGTTCGACGCGATTTGACAGGATTTGACAGGATTCGACGAGTTCCGAAGGCATTCGACGGGATTCGAAGAGATTTGACCAGATTCTATGCTTGATTCAGCTCGATTAGGTGCGTTTTGGCACTATAGGGCTCTTTTCGGCTGTATTCAGGTCTATTCATCTCTATTCGGCCTATTCGGCTCTATTCGACCCTACTCTTTTCCACTCTATTCTATTCCTTCTATTCTGTTCTAATCTCTTCTATTCTACTCTATCCTCGTCTACCCGTCTCTAATCTATATGTTTCGATTGGATTTGATGCATTTAACACGATTCGATGCGATTAAGCTTGAATCGGCTTGAATCGGATCGACTTGGCTCTATTCGGCTCAATTAGGCTCCACTCGGCTCATTTTGCCTTGAATTGCTTCGATTCTGCTTGATTCGGCCTTATTCGGTCCTATTCTGCTCTATTTGACTCTTTGCTACTCTATTCATCTCTATTTGACTCCATTCTATTCATTTTACACCATTCTACACTATTCTACTCTATTCTGCTCTACCCTACCCTACACGACTCTAATTTAATCAATTTGACATGATCCCTCTCATTTCATCTCGATTCGGCTCTATTCAGCTGTATTCGACTCTATTATACTCTAGTCTACTCTTCTCTATTCTGTTGTTTCTATTATGTTCTGTTCTATTCTACTCCATTCTACCCTACCCTATAATAGCTACCCAACTCTAATCTATTCAAATCCATTTGATTGGATTTGATTCAACCCATTTTGACGCGATTCGGCTCGATTTGGCTCTATTGGAATCTATTCTATTCTACTCTATTCCCCACTGCTCTACTCTAGCCTACTCTTTCCTGTATTCGTTCTGTATTGTTCTGTTCTACTCTATTCTGTTTTATTCTATTCTACTTGACCCTATTCTACCCTACCCTACCATACCCGAAACTCCCCGCTCTAATCTATTCGATTCAATTCCACGAATTTTGACCCGATTCAGGTCGAATCGGTTCGATTCGTGTCCATTTGGCTCCATTTGGCTCGAATGGTGTCGATTCAGCTTGATTAGGCTCGATACGGCTCCATTAGCCTCGATTCACTGGATTCGGCTCGATTTGGCTCAGTTGAGCTCAATTCGGCCCTCTTCGGCACTATTCGACTCTATTCGGCTCCATTTGATTCCATTGCACAGTATTCTACTCCATTCTACACTATTTTACTCTACCCTACTCTAATTTGCTGTAATTGATTCGATGGGATTCTACACAATTTGTCTCGTTTCATCTCCATTTGGCTTGATTCAACTCTTTTTGACTCTGTTCTATTCTACTGTACGCTATTCTGTTCTGCTCTACCCTTTTCTACTCTATTCTATTGTATTCTTTCTATTCTCTTCTACTGTGTTCAATTCTATTCTACTCTATTCTATCCTACCCTACTCCAATCCATTCTACTGGATTCGATTCCATGCATTTCAATGGGATCCAGCTCAAAATGGCTCCATTGCACTCCATTTATCCCCCTTCAGCTCAAATCGGTTCGATTCAGCTCTAATCAGCTCCATTCCACTCTAGTCGGCTCTATTCGGCTCTAATACACTCTATTCAGCTCTTTTTGGCTGTATTAGACTCTTCAACTCTATTATCTCTTTTTGACTGGATTCAACTCCACTCAAGTCCATTCTACACCATTCTACTCCATCCTACTCTATTCTTCTCTATTCTATTGTATTGTACTCTACCCTACTCTAGTCTATTCTAATCGATTGGATTTGATTTGACTTGAATCAATGGGATTCAATGCAATTCTATGGGATTTGATGCAATATGGCAGGATTCCACGGGATTCAGAGTGATTCGTCTGGATTTCTATTGCTTTGGCTGATTTTGGCTCTATTTGGCTCTATTTGGCAATACTTGAGTCTATTGTACTCTACTCTTCTATACTCTACTCAACCTTATTCTGTTCTTTCAGTTCTGTTCAGTTCTATGCTGTTCTGTTCTACTGCATTCTATTCTACCCTAACCTACCTTAACTTACCCTACTGTAATCTGTTCAATTCTACTGGACACACTTGAACGCGATTCGACCTGATTCCGGCCATAACAGCTCGATTCAGCTCCTTTCTGCTCCATTAGACTCAATTCGGCTCTACTCAGCTCTTTTCCGCTCTATTCGGCAGTATTCAACTCTATTTGACTGTAGTCTACTCTACTTTGTTCTTTCTATTCTGTTCTATTCTACTCTATTCTATTCTACCTTACCCTACCCTAACCTAGTTTGCCCTACACTAATCTATTTGGTTCGATTCGACACATTTCAACGCAATTCGAAATGATTCGTCAGCGTTCACCTCGAATTTGATCGATTTGGCTGTACTCAGCTCTGTTCGGCTCTTTTCAGCTCTATTCAACTCTATTTGACTCTATTCTACTGTACTCGACTCTACTTAATTCTATTCTATTCTTTCTGTTGTGTTCTGTTGTATTCTAACCTCTCCTACCCTACCCTCCTCTACTCTAATCTATTCGATTCGATTCAATACGTTTTGAACCGATTCCATGTGATTAGGCTTCAATCAGCTTGATTTAGCTCTATTTGGCTTGAATCAGGTCAATTCGGCTCGATTCTGCTCGATTCAGCATAATTAGACTCGATCCAAACTTATTCGGCCCTGTTCGGCTCTATTCAACTCTTTTCTACTTTATTCTTCTCTATTTGGCTCCATTTGACTCCATTCCATACCACTCTACTCTGTTCTACTCCATTCTACACTATTCTACTCTATCCTTTTCTGTTTTACCCTACCGTAATCTAATATATTCTAATCGATTCAATGCATCGCGATTTGTCTCGTTTCCACTCCATTAGCCTTGATTCAGCTCAAATTGGATCTATTCATCTATATTCTGCACTACTTGACTCTGACTATTCTACTGTATTCAACTTTACTCTATTCTACTCTGTATTCTCTTCTGTTCTACCCTATGCTCCTCTATTCTATTCTGTGCACTACGCTACCGAATCCCAGCCTAACCTAACCTACATTAGTCTAATCTGTTCAATTTAATTCAATTCTATTTAATTCGACCCAATTTGACACAATTCGATAGGATTTGGTGAGATTCTATGAGATTCAACGGGTTTTGGTGGGATTTGATGGAATTCGTCGAGATTCGATGCAATAGGATGCAATTAAGTGCGATTTGGCTCGATTTAACTCGGCTCATTTTGTTTGTCTCTATTTGGCTCGTTTCAGCTCCAGTAGGCTACATTCAGCTCGAATCTGGTTGATTCGACTTGATTCGGCTCAGTTTGTCTCCATTCGGCTCGATTCAGCTTGATTCTGCCCTATTTGGCCCTATTCTGTGCTATTTGGCTCTATTCAACTCTTTTCTACTCTATTCATATCTGTTTGACTTCATTAGACTCCATTCCACACCATTCTACTCCATTCTACACTATTCTATTCTACAGAACCCTACCCCATCCTACCCTATCCTAATCTAGTCTGTTCTTTTCTATTCTGTTGTATTCTATTCTCCTTTTTTATTTTCTCTATTCCATCCTATGCTACTCTACCATACCCTACACTAAACTAACCTACCCTGACCTATGCTATTCTACTCTATTTTATTCTATTTTCTCTGTTCCACCATATGCTACCCTACACTACGCTACCCCACCGTACCATACCCTACTCCTTAAAAAAAAAAAACTTAGGGGTACTCAATAAAGTTACTAATTAAGGGTACTCAATAAAGGTACTAATTAAGGGTACTCGTTTGGGCTAGGGTACTACTTAAGGCAGGGGTACTAGTTCAGACTACTAGTTAAGGCAGGGGTACTAGTTAAGGCTACTAGTTAAGGCAAGATTACTAGTTAAGGCTACTATTTAAGGCAATGGTACTAGTTAAGGCCAGGGTGCTGATTAAGGCTACCAGTTAAGGCAAGGCTACTAGTTAAGGGTACGAGTTAAGGGTACTAGTTAAGGTGAGGGTACAAGTTAAAAGTACTAGTAAGGCAAGGGTACTAGGTAAGGCAAGAGTACTAGTTCAGAATACTAATTTAGGGTACTTGTCAAGGCAAGGGTTGTATTCAAGGCTAGTTGTCTAGGCTACTGTTCTATGCAACTAGTCTAGCTGACTAATCCACCTTACTAGTCTAGGCTACTACTCTAGCCTTCTCTGGGCTACTCTACTGTAGTCTACTTTCGTCTACCCTTGTCTAGCCTATGTTAAACTATCCTACCCTAACCTCTTCTGATCTATTCGATTTGATTCGATTCAAAGCATTTCGATGCGATTGGACGCGATTATGCTTCAATCAGCCCTATTAGGCTCGACTCGACTGTTTTCTACTCTGTCTCTATTTGACTCCATTTGACTCCATTCTACTCCATTCTGTTCTACCCTACCCTACTCTAATGGATTCGATTCGACGTGATTTCAAGCAATTCGACGCGATTCATCTCGTTTTGTTTCCGTTGGGCTCGATTTGGCTAGAATTGGCTCTATTCTGATATATCCTGCACTATTTGACTCTATTTCAGCTCAATCCCACTCTACTCTCCTCTGCTCTACCTACTGTACTATATTCTATCCCTTCTATTCTGTCCTGTTCTATTCTAGTCTACCCTCCCCACTCCTTCTCTAATCTATTTGATTCGATTCAATTCGATGCATTTCCACGCGATTCGACGCGATTAGGCTTAAATCAACTCGATTCGGTTCGATTTGGCTCCATTTCACTCCATTCGGCTGTAGTTCGGTTGAATTGCATCAATTCTGCTGGATTCTCCTCGATTAGGCCTTCTTTGGCCCTATTCAGCCCTACTCTGCTCTGTTCAACTCTTTTCTACTCTATTCATCTCTATCCGTCTTTATTCGACTCCATTCTATTCCATTCCACACCATTCTACACTATTCGCCTCTATTCTATTCTACCCTTCCCTACCCTAATCTATTCTAATTGATTCGATTTGATTTCACCCGATTCGAAGTGATTCAACGCGATTCGTCTTGGTTTGTCTCCATCGGCTCTGTTCTGCACTATTTGAATCTATTCTATTCTGTTGTATTCTTTCTATTCTGTTCTCTCCTATTCTGTTCTACTCTATTCTATTCTACCCTACCCAACCCTATTGCACCCCACCCAAACCTACCCTACTTTAATCCATTTGATTCAATTCGATTCAGTTTGTGGTGATTTGACAGTATTCAATGAGATCCAAAGGCATTTGACGAGATTTGAAGAGATTCCATGCAATTCGACGTGATTCAGTAGAATTCTATAAGATTTGATGCAATTCGAAGTTATTCAATGTGATACGACGCTATTCGGTGACGGTGCGATTCTGCTTGATTCAGCTCGATTAGGTGAGTTTCGGCACTGTACAGCTATTTTCGGCTCTATTCAGCTCCATTCAACTCTATTTGTCTCTATTCAGCCTATTTGGCTCTATTCGACTCTATTCGACCCCACTCTTTTCCACTCTATTCCTTCTATTCTGTTCTAATCTCTTCTTCTCTACTCTATTCTATTCTACCCTACCCTACCCTTCTCTAATTTTACGTTTCGATTGAATTTGATGTATTTAACGTGACTTGATGCAAAAGCTCGAATCGGCTCGATTCGGATCAATTTGGCTCAATTAGGCTCCATTCGGCTCGTTCTGGCTTGATTGCTTCAATTCTGCTCGATTCGGCCTTATTTGGCCCTATTCTGCTCTATTCGACTCTATTCGTCTCTATTTGACTCCATTCTATTCATTCCACACCATTCCATTCTACACTATTCTGCTCTACCCTACCCTACACTACTCTAATTTACACTAATCGATCCGACGCAATTCCTCTCATTTCGTCTCCATTCAGCTCTATTCAGCTCTATTATACTCCAGTCTACTCTATTGTACTCTAGTTTACTCTTCTCTATGCTATTGTATTGTTTCTATTCTGTTCTGTTCTCTTCTACTCTATTCTACCCTACCCTATGCTACCCAACTCTAATCTATTCTAACCCATTTAATTGGATTTGATTCAACTCATTTTGACACACTTCGGCTTTATTTGGCTCTGTTCGAATCTATTCTACTCTACTCTATTCTCCTCTACTCTACCCTAGCCTACTCTTTTCTGTATTTGATCTGTATTGTTCTGTTCTCTTCTATTCCATGCTATTCTATTCTACTCTATTCTACCCTACCCTACCCTACCTGAACCTACCCTACTCTAATCTATTCAATTCGATTGGACGAATTTTGACGCGATTCGGGTAGAATCAGTTCCATTCGTGTCCATTCGGCTTCATTTGGCTCGAATAGTGTTGATTCAGCTTGATTAGGCTCGATTCGGCTCCATTAGTCTTGATTCACTGGATTCAGCTCGATTTGGCTCAATTCAGCTCGTTCGGCCCTCTTCGGCCCTATTTGACTCTCTTCGGCTCTTTTCTACTCTATTTGACTCCATTCGATTCCATTGCACACCGTTGTACTCCATTCTACACTATTCTAATCTACCCTACTCAAATTTACTGTAATTGATTTGATGGGATTTGACGCAATTTGTCTCGTTTTGTCTCCATTTTGGCTCAATTCAACTCTATTCGACTCTGTTCTACTCTAGTCTACACTATTCTGCTCTGCTCTACCCTTTTGTACTCTATTCTTTCTATTCTCTTGTGCTGTGTTCAATTCTATTCTACGCTATCGTATCCTACCCTACTCTAATCTATTCTACTGGATTTGATTCCTCACATTTCGATGCGATTCGGCTTAAATCGGCTCCATTGCACTCCGTTCATTCCCCTTTGGCTCAGATCAGTTCGATTCAGCCTCTATCAGCTACAGTCAGCTCTAGTCGGTTCTATTCAGCTCTAATAGGCTCTGTTCAGCTCTGTTCAGTTCTATTAGACTCTAGTCAACTCTATTATCTGTTTTGACTCCATTCGACTCCATTCAACTCCATTCTACACCATTCTACTCCATCCTACTCTATTCTTCTCCATTGTATTGTATTGTACTCTAGTCTATTCTAATTTATTGGATTTGATTTGACTTGCAACGATGGGATTCAATGCAATTCGACATGATTTGGCACGATTCCATGGTATTCAGAGCCATTCGTCTTGATTTCTATCACTTCAGCTCTTTTTGGCTCTATTCAGCAATATTCAACTCTATTCTACTCTACTCTATTCTATTCTTTCAGTTCTGTTTTGTTCTATCCTGTTCTGTTCTACTGCATTCTATCCTACCCTACCCTAACTGACCCTACTGTAATCTGTTTGATTCTATTGGACACGCTTGAACACGATCCGAACTGATTCGGGTCGTATCGGCTCAACTCAGCTCCTTTCTGCTCCATTAGACTCGATTCGGTTCTACTCGGCCCTTTTCCACTCTATTCAGCTCTTTTGAGCAGTATTTGATTCTAGTCTACTCTACTCTTTCTGTTCTATTCTACTCTATTCTATTCTACCCTACCCTACCCTAACCTTACCTGCCCTACACTAATCTATTTGATTCAATTCGACACAATTCAACTCGATTCAACATGATTCACCTCGATTCACCTCGAATTTGGTCAATTCGGCTGTATTCAGCTGTTTGGCTCTATTCAACTCGATTTGACTCTGTTCTATTGTACTCGACTCTACTTAATTCTATTCTATTCTTTCTATTGTGTTCTGTTCTGTTGTGTTCTAGTCTAACCTCTCCTACCCTACCCTCCTCTACTCTAATCTATTTGATTCGATTCAATGCATTTTGACGCGATTCCATGTGATTAGGCTTGAATCGGTTTGACTTAGCTCTATTTGGCTTGAATCGTGTCAATTCGGCTCTATTCTGCTCCATTCAGCATAATTAGGCTTGATCCAAACTTATTCGGCCCTTTTCGGCTCTATTCAACTCTTTTCTACTTTATTCGTCTCTGTTTGGCTCCATTCCACTCTGTTCGACTCCATTCTACACTATTCTATTATGTTCTACCCTACCCTACTCTAATTTATTCAATCGTATTCTTCTGTGCCCTACCCCACCGAATCCCAGCATAACCTTCACTACTCTAATCTGTTCAATTTAATTTGATTCCATTCAATTCGACCCGATTTGACACAACTCGATGGGATTCGGTGAGAAAAACACAAGATCCGACGGGTTTTGGTGGGATTTGATGGAATTCGACGTGATTCAATCCAATAGGATGCGATTAGGTGCGATTTGGCTCGATTTAGCTCGGCTCATTTTGTTTGTCTCTATTTGGCTCGTTTCAGCTCCATTCAGCTAGAATCTGGTCGATTTGACTCGATTTGGCTCGATTCGGCTCTATTCAGCTCGATTCAGCCCTATTTGGCCCTAACCGGCACTATTCGCCTCTGTTCAACTCTTCTAATCTATTCATCTCTGTTCGACTCCATTAGACTTCATTCCACACCATTCTACTCCATTCTATTCTATAGAACCCAACCCCACCCTACCCTCTCCTAATCTAGTCTGTTCTTTTCTATTCTGTTGTATTCTATTCTCATTTTCTATTTTCTCAATTCCATCCTATGCTACTGTACCATACCTCACACTAAACTAACCTACCCTGACCTATGCTGTTCTATTCTATATTCTCTGCTCTACCGTATGCTACCCTACCCTATGCTACCCCACTATACCGTACCCTACTACTTAGGGGTACTCAATAAGGGTACCAATTAAGGTTACTAGTTCAAGTAAGGGTACTACTTAAGGCAAGAGTATTAATTCATGTTACTAGTTCAGGCCAGGGTACTAGATAAGGGTACTAGTTAAGGCAAGGAAACTAGTTAAGGCTACTAGTTAAGGCAAGGGTAGTAGTTGAGACTACTAGTTAATGCAAGGGTACTAGATAAGACCAGGGTACTAGTTAAGGATACTAGGTAAGGCAAGGGTAATAATTAAGTGCACTAGTAAGGCAAGGTCACTTGTTAAGACTACTAGTTAAGACAAGGGTACTAGTTAAGTGTACTAGTAACTCAAGGGTACTACTTAAGACTACTAGTTAAGGCAAGGGTACTAATTAAGTCTACTAGTTAAGGCAAGATACTAGCTCAGGGTACTAGTCAAGGCAAGGGTACTAGTTAATGCAAGGGTACTAGCTAAGACTACTAGTTAAGGCAAGGGTTCTAGTTCAGATTACTAATTTAAGGTACTTGTCAAGGTTAATTGTCTAGGCTACTGATCCATGCCACTGGTCTAGCTGACTAGTCCAGCTTACTAGTCTAGGCTACTACTCTAGCCTTCTCTTGTCTACTCTAGTCTAGTTTCGTCTACTCTAGTCTACCCTATCATAAACTACCCTACCCTAACCTGTTGTAATCTATTCGCTTTGATTCTATTCAAAGCATTTCAATGCGATTGGACGCGATTATGCTTGAATCGGCTCGATTCGGCTCGATTCGGCACCATCAGCTCGATTCAGCTTGATTTGGATCGAATATCTTCGATTCAGCTTGTTTCGACTCGATTCGGCTCAATTCAGCCTTATTAGGCCCTGTTGGCTCGATTCGACTCTTTTCTACTCTATTTTTCTCTATTCAACTCCATTTGACTCCATTCTACTGCATTTTACTCTATTCTGTTCTACCCTACCCAACTCTAATCGATGCTAATGGATTTGATTCGACGCGATTCAAAGCAATTCGACTCGATTCGTCTTGTTTCCTTTCCATTTGGCTCTATTTGGCTAGAATTGGCTCTATTCAGCTATATCCTGCACTGTTTGACTCTATTCGACTCATTTCTACTTTACCGCTCTCTGCTCTACCCTACTGTACTATATTCTATTCCTTCTATTCTGTCCTGTTCTATTCTAGTCTACCCTCCCCGCCCAACCCCTACTCTTCTCTAATCTATTTGATTCGATTCGATTCGACGCATTTCCACGCGATTCGACGCGATTAGGCTTGAATCAGCTCGATTCGCTTCGAATCAGCTCGATTTGGCTCCATTTCACTCCATTCGGCTCGATTTGGCTCGAATTGCATCGATTCTGCTGGGTTAGGCCTTCTTTGGCCCTATTCGGCCCTATTCTGCTCTATTTGACTCTTTTCTACTCTATTCATCTCTATCCGTCTCTTTTCGACTCCATTCTATTCCTTTCCACACCATTCTACACTATTCTCCTCTATTTTATTCTACCCTTCCCTACCCTAATCTATTCTAATTGATTCGATTTGATTTGACCTGATTCGAAGTAATTCAACGCAATTCGTCTCATTTAGTCTCCATTCGCCTATGTTCTGCACTATTTAACTCTATTCTACTCTACACTATTCTGTTGTATTCTTTCTATTCTGTTCTGTTCTCTCCTATTCTGTTGTACTCTATTCTATTCTACCTTTTTACCCAAACCTACTGCACCCCACCCAAGCCTACCCTACTTTAACCTATTTGATTCAATTCGATTCAGTTCAACGAGATTTGACAGGATTCGACGAGGTCTGAAGGCATTCGAAGGGATTCAAAGAGATTTGACGAGATTCCATGTGATTCGACGTGATTTAGCAGAATTCTATGAGATTTGATGTAATTTGAAGTTATTCGACGTGATATGATGCAATTCGCCATGATTCGACGACGTTCAACACATTTTGACGCGATACGAAGCGATTCGACCTGGTTTGATGCAAAACAAGGTGATTCGGTGCGATTCGACATGATTCGACTCTATTTGGGGATGGTCAGTGAGAGTCTCCTTGATTTAGCTTGATTGGGTGCAATTTTTCGACTGTACGCTGCTCCATTCAGCTCTATTCATCTCTATTTTCTCTATTCTGCTCTATTCGACTCTATTTGACCCTACTTTTTTCCACTCTATTCTGTTCTAATCTCTTCTATTCTACTCTACTCAATTCTACCCTCCTCTAATCTATACGTTTGGATTGGATTTGACACATTTAATGCGATTCGATGTGATTAAGCTTGAGTCGGCTCGATTCTGATCAATTTGACTCTATTCGGTTCAATTAGGCTCCATTCGGCTCGTTTTGGCTTGAATCACTTCAGTTCTACTCGATTCCACCTTATTCGGCACTGTTCTGCTCTATTCGACTCTTTTCTACCCTTTTCATCTCTATTTGACTCCATTCTATTCATTCCACACCATTCTATTCTACTCTCTTCTGCTCTACCCTACCCTACACCACTCTAATTTACTCTAATCGATTTGACGCGATTCCTCTCATTTCGTCTCCATTCGGCTCTCATTTCGTCTCCATTCGGCTCTATTCAGCTCTATTCGACTCTATTATACTCCAGTCTACTCTATTGTACTCTAGTCTACTCTTCTCTATGCTATTGTATTTTTTCTATTCTGTTCTGTTCTATTCTACCCTACCCTATGCTACCCAACTCTAATCAATTCTAATCCACTTGATAGGATTTGATTGAACCCATTTCAACGCGATTTGGCTCGATTTTGCTCTATTTGACTCTGTTCGAATCTATTCTACTCTATTCTCCTCCACTCTACTCTAGCTTAAGCTTTTCTGTATTCTTTCTGTATTGTTCTTTACTATTCTATTCTGTTCTACGCTATTCTACTCTACTCTATTCTACCCTACCCTACCATACCTGAACCTCCACTACTCTAATCTATTCAATTCAATTCAACGAATTTTGGTTCGATTCAGGTTGAATCGGTACGATTCGTGTCCATTCGACTCCATTTGCCTTGAATAGTGTCAATTCGGTTCTTTGGCTCGATTCGGCTCCATTAAGCTCAATTCACTGGATTCGGCTCGATTTGGTTCAATTCAGCTAGATTTGGTCCTCCTCGGGCTTTTCGGCACTATTCGGCTCTATTCTGCTCTTTTCTACTCTATTTGACTCCATTCGATTCCATTGCACACCATTCTACTCAATTCTACACTATTCTACTCTACCCTACTCTAATTTACTGTAATTGATTCAATGGGATTCGACGCGATTTGTCTCGTTTCGTCTCCATTTGGCTCGATTCAACTCTGTTCTACTCTATTCTACTCTACACTATTCTGTTCTACTCTACCATTTTCTACTCTATTCTATTGTATTCTTTCTATTCTCGTCTACTGTGATCAATTCTATTCTACTCTATTCTATCCTACCCTACTCTAATCTATTCTGTTGGATTCCATTCCATGCATTTCGATGCGATTTAGCTCATATCAGCTCCATTGCACTCCATTCACTCCCCTTTGGCTCAAAAAGTTTCGATTCATCTCTAATCGGCTCCATTCGACTCTAGTCAGTTCTATTCGGCTCTAATAGGCTCTATTCAGTTCTATTAGACTCTACTCAACTCTATTATCTCTTTTCGACTCCATTCAACTCCATTCTACTCCATGCTACTCTACTGTTCCCTATTATATTGTATTGTACTCTACCCTATTCTAGTCTATTCCAATCGATTGGATTTGATCTGAGTTGCATCGATGGGATTCGACGCGATACGGCACGATTCCACGGTACTCGGTGCCATTCGTCTTGATTTCTATCGCTTCGGCTCTTTTTGGCTCTATTTGGCTGTATTTGTCTCTATTCAGCAATATTCGACTCTATTCTACTCTACTCGTCTATACTCTACTTGACCGTGTTCTATTCTTTCTGTTCTGTTCTGTTCTATCCTGTTCTCTTCTACTGCATTCTATTCTACCCTACCCCTACCCTAACTTACTCTAATCTCTTCGATTCTATTGGACACACTTGAACACGATTTGGCCTGATTCGGGTCATATCGGTCCGATTCAGCTCCTTTCCACTCCATTAGCCTCGATTCGGTTCTACTCAGCTCTTTTCCTCTCTATTCGGCTCTTTTCGGCAGTATTTCACTCTATTTCACTCTAGTATACTTTATTCTTTCTGTTCTGTTCTAGTCTACTCTATTCTATTCTATTCTACCCTACCCTACCCTAACCTTACCTGCCCTACACTAATCTATTTGATTCTATTCGACACATTTCCACGCGATTCGACATGATTCGTCTCGATTCACCTCGAATTTGGTCAATTCGGCTGTATTCAGCTCTTTTCAGCTCTATTCAACTCGATTTGAGTCTAATCTACTGTACTCGACTCTACTTAATTCTATTCTTTCTATTGTGTTCTGTTCTATTCTAACCTCTCCTACCCTACCCTCCTCTACTCTATTCGATTCGATTCAATGCATTTCGACACGATTCCATGTGATTAGGCTTGAATCGGCTTGATTTAGCTCTATTTGGCTTGAATCGGGTCAATTCGGCTCGATTCTGCTCCATTCAGCGTAATTAGGCTCGATCGAACCTTATTCAACCCTGTTTGGCTCTATTCAACTCTTTTCTACTTTATTCGTTTCTATTTGGCTCCATTCAACTCCATTTCACACCATTCTACTCTGTTCGACTCCATTCTACACTATTCTATTGTATCCTATTCTGTTCTACCCTACCCTAATCTGTTCTAATTGATTCGATTCATTGTGATTTGTCCCGTTTCCTCTCCATTCAACTCGATTCAGCTCAAATTGCATCTATTCATCTATATTCTGCACTACTCGACTCTGACTATTCTACTCTACTCAACTCTACTCCATTCTACTCCTTGTATTCTCTTCTCTTCTACTCTATGCTACTCTATTCTATTCTTCTGTGCCTTACCCTACCGAATCCCAGCCTAACCTACACTATTCTAATGGGTTCAATTTAATTCGATTCCATTCAATTCGACCTGATTTGACACAGTTCGACGGGATTCGGTGAGATTCCACGAGATTCGACGGGTTTTGGTAGAATTTGATGGAATTCGAAGAGATTTGATGCAGTAGGATGCGATTAGGTGTGATTTGGCTCGATTTAGCTCAGCTCATTTTGTTTGTCTCTATTTGGCTCGTTTCAGCTCCATTCAGCTCGAATGGGGTCGAATCGACTTGATTCGGCCCAATTCGTCTCCATTCGGCTTGATTTGGCCCTATTTGGCCCTATTCGGCGCTATTCAGCTCTATTCAACTCTTTTCTACTCTATTCATCTCTGTTCGACTCCATTAGACTCCATTCCACACCACTCTACACTATTCTATTCTACAGAACCCTACCCAACCCTACCCTGTCATACTGAGTCTGTTCTTTTCTATTCTGTTGTATTCTATTCTCGTTTTCTATTTTCTCTATTCCACCCTATGCTACTCTACCTTTTCTATTCTGTTGTATTCTATTCTCGTTTTCTATTTTCTCTATTCCACCCTATGCTACTCTACCATACCCTACATTAAATTAACCTCCCCTGACCTATACCATTCTATTCTATTTTATTCTTTTTTGTCTGTTCCACCGTATGCTGCCCTACACTATGCTACCTCACCGTATCATACCCTACTATTTAGGGGTACTAAATAAGGGTACTAATTAAGGGTACTAGTTCGGCCAAGGGTACAACTTAAGGCAAGGGTACTAGTTTAGGCTACTAGTTAAGGTCAGGGTACTAGGTAAGGCAAAATTTCTAGTTGACTACTAGTTAAGGCAAGGGTACTAGTTAAGGCAAGAGTACTAGTTAAGACTACTAGTTAAGGCGAGGCTATTAGTTAAGATTCAGCTTGATTTGGCTCAAATCGCTTTAATTCAGCTCTTTTTGACTCGATTCAGCTCAGTTCAGCCTCAGTCAGCCCCATTCGGCTTGATTCGGCTCTTTTCTACTCTATATTTCTCTATTCGACTGCATTTGACTCCATTTTACTCCTTTCTACTCTATTCTGTTCTACCCTATCCTACTGTAATCGATGCTAATGGATTCGATTCGACGCGATTCGAAGCAATTCAATGCGATTCATCTCGTTTTGTTTCCATTAGGCTCAATTCAGCTAGAATTGGCTCTATTCAGCTATATCCTGCACTATTTGACTCTATTCGACTCAATTCTACTCTACTCTTCGCTGCTCTACCCTACTGTACTATATTCTATTTTTCTATTCTGTACTGTTCTATTCTATTCTACCCTCCCTGCCCCCCACCCTTCTCTAATCTATTTGATTCATTCGATGAGACGCATTTCCACGCGATTCGACGCGATTAGACTTGAATCAGCTCGATTCGCTTCAAATCGGCTCTATTTGGCTCCATTTCACTCCATTCGGCTATATTTGGCTCGAACTGCATCGATTCTGCTGGATTCTGCTCTATTAGGCCTTATTTGGCCCTATTCTGCCTATTCAACTCTTTCCTACTCTATTCATCTCTATCCGTTTCTATTCGACTGCATTCTATTCCATTCCACACTATTCTCCTCTATTCTATCCTACCCTTCCCTATCATAATCTATTCTAATTGATTCCATTTGATTTGGCCCGATTCGAAGCGATTTAATGTGATTCATCTCGTTTTGTCTCCATTCGGCTCAATTCGGCTATGTTCTGCACTATTTGACTCTATTCTACTCTACTGTATTCTATTCTGTTGTATTCTTTCTATTCTGTTCTGTTCTCTCCTTTTCTGTTGTACTCTATTCTATTCTACCCTATCCAACCCTACTGCACCTCACCCAAACCTACCCTACTTTCATCTATTTGACTCAATTCGATTCAGTTCAATGTGATTTGACAGAATTTGACGGGATTCCAAGAGATCCGAAGGCATTCGAAGGGATTCAAAGAGATTTGACCAGATTCTATGCAATTCGATATGATTCAGCAAAATTCTATGAGACTTGACGCAATTCAAAGTTATTTGACGTGATACGATGCGATTCGCTGTGATTCAACAACATTTGACGCGATATGAAGCGATTCGGCCTGGTTTGACGCAAAACGATGTGATTCGATGGTATTCGGCGACGGTGCGATTCTGCTTGATTCAGCTCGATTAGTTGCGATTCAGCACTATGCGGCTCTTTTCAGCTGTATTCAGCTCTATTCGTCTCTATTCGGCCTATTTGGCTCTATTCGACTGTATTCGACCCTACTCTTTTCCACTCTATTCTATTCTATTCCTTCTATTCTGTTCTAATCTCTTTTATTCTACTCTATTCTACCCTCCCCTCCCCTTCTCTAATCTATACATTTCTACTGGATTTGATGCTTTTAAAGTGATTCGACGCGATTAAGCTTGAATCGGCTCGATTTGGATCGGTTTGGCTCTATTCGGCTCAATTAGGCTCCATTCAGCTCGTTTTGGCTTGAATCGCTTCGATTCTGCTCGATTCGGCCTTATTTGGGCCTATTCTGCTCTATTCAACTCTTTTCTACTCTATTCGTCTCTACTTGACTCCATTCTACTCCATTCTATTCATTCCACACCATTGTATGCTATGCTACTCTATTCTGCTCTACCTTAACCTACACCACTCTAATTTACTCTAATCGATTCGACGCAATTCCTCTCATTTCGGCTCTATTATACTCTAGTCTACTCTATTGTACTGTAGTCTACTCTTCTCTATTCTATTGCATGATTTCTATTCTGTTCTATTTCTATTCTGCCTTGCCGTTCTGTGCTGTTCCCTGCCATGCCGTGCCCTGCCGTCCCGTCCCCTCTGCTCTCCTCCCCTGCTCTGCCCTGCCCTGATTTTCAGCGCGAATTGGCATGAATCAATGCAATTTTACCCAATTTGATGCCATTTGGCGCAATTCGACTTGATTCAACTAGATTCTATTCTATTTTTCTAATCTCTCTGTTCCACCCTTTGCTACCCTACCCTACCCTGCCCTAGTCTTTTCTTTTCTATTCTATTCTCTGTATTCCACCCTATGCTACCCCACCATATGCTACCCTAGCATGTGCTACACCTACCCTACCCTATCCTACCCTACCATACCCTACCCAATGAGTCAAGTCTACTAGTCAGGGCTAATTTCACTCAGCATAATGCCTTCCAGATTTGTCCATGTTATGAAATGTTTCACAGATTCATCACTGTTCATTATCAATGCATAATGTCCCATTGCATGACTATGCCATAATTTATTCATCCATTCATCTGTTGATGGGTACCTTAGTTGCTTCCATCTGTTTGCTATTGTAAACAGAGTTTCAGTGAACATGGGTATGCATATATCTGTTCGCGTAAAGGTTCTTATTTCTCTAGGATATATTCCAAGAAGTGGGATTGCTGGATCATATGGTATTTCTATTTCTAGCGTTTTTAAGGAAGTGCCAAATCAATTTCCAAAGTGGTTGTACCATTTTACTTTCCCACCAGAAGTGTATAAGTGTTCCAATATCTCCACAGCCTCTCCAACATTTACTGTTTTGTGTCTTTTGGATTAAACCACTATTGTTGGAGTGAGATGAAATCTCATTGTAGTTTTGATTTGCATTTCTCTAGTGACTAATGATCTTGAGCATTTCCTCATGTATCTGTTAGTTACCCTTCTTTAGTGAAGTTTCTGTTCATACCTTTTACCCATTTTTTAAATTAGGTTATTTGTCTTTTTGTAGTTGAGTTTCTGCAGTATCACGTAGATTTTAGAGATCAGGCACTGATCAGAAATTTCATAGCTAAAAACTTTTTCCCAGTCTGTAGGTAATCTTTTTACTCTTTTGATGACGTCTTTGAATGAGCATAGGTGTTTGATTTTTAGGAGCTCCCAGTTATCTAGTTTTTCATCTGCATTTTTAGTAATGTTTTGTATACTGTTTATGCCATGTATTAGGGGTCTTAACGTTGTCCTTTTTTTTCTTCCAGTGGGATGCAGACCCCAAATTCCCATAAAAAGACCAGACGTAACAGTCTGACTGAGACTAAAAGGACCCCAGTGGTCATGGCCCCCAGATCTTCTCTTGGCCCAGGACAGGAACCATTCCCAAAGCCAACTCTTCAGACAGGGATTGCACTGGACAATGGGATGGAGAGGGATGCTGAAGAGGAGTGAGCTTCTTGGATCTGGTGGACATCGGAGACTATGTTGGCATCTCCTGCCTGGAGGGGAGATGAGAGGGTGGAGAGGGTTAGAAGCTGGAGAAATAGACACAAAAAGAGAGAGTGGATGGAGGGAACACGCTGTCTCATTAGCAGGAGACAAATTGGCAGTAGGTAGCAAGGTGTATATAAGTTTTTGTATGAGAGACTGACTTGATTTGTAAACTTTCACTTAAAGAACAATAAAAATTAAAAAAAAGATTGAAAAAAAGTCTGTGAGTCATCATCAAGATACTCCATTCATCTCACCCTTTCAGGAGCAAGGAAGAATGAAGAAAACTAAAAATACAAGGGAAAGATTAGTCCAAAGAACTAATGGACCACATCTACCATGGCCTCCACCAGACTTAGTGCAGTAAAACTACTTGGTGCCTGGCTACCACCACTGGCTGCTCTGATAGGGATCACAATAGAGAGTTTTGGACACTCCTGAAGAAAAATGTAGAAAAATATTCTAACTCACAAAAAATACCAGACTTACTGGCCTGGCAGATTGCAGAAACCCCGAGTGTATGGCCCCCAGGCACCCATTTAGCTCAGTAAAGAAGTCACTCCTGAGGTTCACCCTTCACCCAAAGATTAGACAGACCCACAAAACAAAATGAGACTAAAGGGGCACAACAGCCAAGGGGCAAGGACTGGAAGGCAGGAGGCTGCAGGAAAGGCAGCAATAGGGATCCCAAGCTTGAGATGGGACAGTGTTGACATGTTGTGGTGTTGGTAACCAATGTCATAAAACAATATATGTATTAGCTGTTTAATGAGAAGCTAGATTGTTCTGTAAACCTTCATCTAAAGTACAATAAAAAACAAAGGTGGAAACAATCCAAGTGTCTATCAAAAGATATCGAATATGCAATATGTGACATAAAGATACGTGTGATATGTTGCAGCCATAAAGAGCGACGATGTTCTATTATTTGTAATAAATTGATGGACCTTGAATAGATTCTTCTGAGTGAAATAACTGAAATCCCAAGAACAACTACTGCATGATCCCACTTATATGAAAATCTACAGTAAGCAAAATACACTGTAGATTAAAGGCTAGGACGGTTGGAGGCAAAAAAGCATGGGGAGTAATTGTTAAAAACAAAATAACAGCAACAAAATGAATACTCCTAACCAAATGAAAAGGAACCTACGAAATATTGTATTTAAACTAGGTGATATTTTACTATACAAAGGCAGGCCAACCACCATTCTGCCAACAAAAGAGCACATAAAAACTATAAAACGGAGTCGTCATGTTGGAAATAACATACACAGCAGGCTGGTTAGGCTACAAGTAATCCATCTGTACTACAGAGAAGCAGTCACTGGATCATTCCAGAAAGAGGTGGCAGTATATTTTTGGGCAGTAGAATCCACTAAAAGGAAGGAGACTCAACATAAGGTGCAGCAATCCTTGGGTGGGTACAAGTGACGTAGGAGGCCTGTGTGGAGTCAACTGGGGTCCATAATGGTCACCTGATACCCTACGGTGTGTTTGTAGCTGCACATTAAAAAAATAATCATGGGGGAAAATAAAGAAGGTCAGGTCACCCTATCAGAAAAACAGAACGCTAACATGAGCTTCCCAGTGCCAGCAGCATCCTAATGGCTTCAGAAAAGAAAGGAGTCAGGAAAGTAAGAGTCATTTCTATTCACGGGTGGGCTTCCCCATGCTCTCTAGATCCACCCTCCCCACCCTCTCTCGGGGCCAGTGCTTCCCCCTGCCCTCCCTTGTCACTTATCTGACCCTAACCCTTGCTTTACTTCTTCCACTCCCACTGAACTGGCACCAAGCCTACCAGAGAAAGTGGAGATCAGCACCAAGAGATGAGACACACCACAGAAAGTGAATACATTCTCTCCTTGGGGTACTAAGGCCTCCTGTGACAGAAGAGACAAGGGGTGTGGCTGGGAAGCCCTACTACAAGAGGGATCTGGCATATTCTTCCAGATTGTTCAAGGAACACACACCCAGTTCCTCATGTCCCTTACCTGTCAGTTCCCCTGAGCCACCAGAGTGAGGCCCAGACCCACATACCTGCTCAGATTTCACTGAGACCTTCACCTGGATCTCAGGTCTCCCAGCACAGGAGCACATCAGAAGGTTCACACTGCCCACAGCCACGGTTGGAGAAATTCTGGCTGTGAAGGTCTGTATCTGGCTGTTTTTCAGCCAACTGAGGTCCCCTCAACTCAGGGTTCTTGGGGCCCTCTCTTCCCAGGCCCAGGTACTAACATTACATTTTCCTACCTCCTGGTTACTGGTGCTCTCTGACTCTAGAAAGGCTCCCCAGCTCTGAGGGGCAGCCTTTTGGTGGGACTCCCAAGCCAGGCTTGCCACAGGTGCACCTTTCTTACCAAAGTGACCTCTTTCATTTTTACAACTTTAAGGGGGTCTTTTGCAGCAGATCTGCCCAACACAACACGTCCTTTGATGTCCTGATTGCTGCTTCCTTGGTTACTGAATGTTGATTAAAGGGTCACGAAATCCTTGACAACTTCAAATATGTCTCTATTTCCTTTGTTAGTCCAGCGGGACAATTTTCATTTTCTTTATGTACAGGTGTGATTCACATTGAAGCTGTGATCTTTGAACTTCATCAGGTAGTTCTTAAAGTTTTCTTCATTTTCAGCATGCGAGTTTGTGTCGTCTTCATATCCCAGGTTGTAAATGACACTCCTGCAATCCTGATATCCCATTCTTCTTCATATACTCTGGCTTGTCAGATTATTTGTTAAACATAGAGATTGAAAAATTACGATGAAAGGATACAATATTGCTACACCTTTTTTCCAGGAACACATGGAAGGGCCGACATCCCCCAAATGTCCCACTCACAATCTCTGATAAAGTACCCCAATGATGTCTAAGTGTTCTTGCATTCTAATGACACACAGGCACATACACAGATACACACACACACTGACAAGTGTTGTAAATATTTATCAATTCACTCTCCACTGGGAATGCTGCAAGCCTTGATTTGTAAAGGATGGCAATTTACCTGATACAAATAATCCCACCACGGCCCATTTCAAGGTGCCAGCCTGATGTCATTTGTCCACAATTGGGCACATATATGCTCCATCTACTATCCCAAGTTAACAGGAACTGATTCCAGCATAACTGATCCACTTTCTTATGAGTATGTACACACTCCACCTGCACCATGAGAAGAACCCTTAACTCCCACCCCTAATATGTAAACCAAATATCGCTATATACTTTCAGAACACACAACTCACAACTCCTGAACAAACACATACAAATACTACCCATACCCTGAATATATATATATATATAAATACATACCACCTTTTACTGCCTAGAGTTTTACTGAAAATCTATGGTGGATATTCACAGCCATTCCTACAACTATATATGTGCTCTCCACACTTGCTGAACAGGCACATGTACAACCAAGAGTACCCGTATATACTCAGTGACCACTGTACACACAGTCAAACTATCTATCACCACCAAGGTCAAAATGCCACCCTAATACAGACCGACACAAAATTCCACATCTCTAAAACACATATAATACACAATTCCCAAAATGCATGCACAATTTATATAAACCCTCTCAGTTTCCAAATATACATACTTAACCTCCTACATCCTCCAGAATAAACACCCTAGAAAACCAATGAAACCAAATACAAACACAGCCACATACAGTCTATATTATAAATATATATATATATAAATACACCACACAAACACAGAAAATGCACATACAAACGGTACCACCAAATTCTGCAAGAATTAGACCAGAATAGGCAGAAAGAGGAACTCTGACTGCTTTCATACAGACAAAACCCACATACACTCACCCAAAACTCAACCATGGGTGTACGCCCCACACATTCAGAGATGCAGATAAAACTCTAAAACACCACCAATCCTAGCACTCTAGCTATTATACACACACAACCTACACCCCTACATGCCCAGGTGTGCACAAATACCAGACGCCACACATATGCACACACACAGACACAAATATCCCTAATTCCTCAAAGTACACATGACCCAAAACACTATAGCACATCTCTAGAACATAGCCTCACTTTCCCAACATCCACATATGTCCAAACACACATAGACATACCCTAACATTCTCCAAAGAAATACAGGTAGAATACTCCAAGAATAATTCACGCATCCACTCATGACTTACACACACCAGTATATACTCCCCACGCACAATGAAATAGCTCTTACACATCCTATAGAAATACACTGAAATCCCATTCCAGGTCCCATATCTCACGTTTCTCAAAATCTCACACATAACCATATCAACATGCCTCTAGTATATGTAAATACAATTCCCCACTCTCTGTGCAAATACAGAACCCCATCTTTTCGTCATATACACCCATCCTCGTTTCCCAGAAAATACCATACTCCCTACTGAAAAATATTACACATAGCCCTAGAAAATAGTCATCTAAACTGCCATGTCCCTTCATGAAACACACAAACTCATTACATATACAGCTGTCCTCATACCCCAATTATAGCCTAAAGTATCCAGGATACTAAACCTATGCTAAAATATGACCCTGTATCTTCCAGTACTAATGTAACCTCACAATGCCTGCCTATACATAATCCAACAATTCAAAATACTCAAACAGAAATCAATCCCCAATTTTCCAGAATACAGAATCATAGAAACCCCAGAATAAACATGGAAGGATGCATGTGCAACTCCAGAAAAGCACCCAAAGCAACACAACCATACGACATGCCCTGAGTACACACCAGTGACTCTCCCTCATTCCCCAAATATAGAAAAAGAACTGGTCCTACACCCAAACTAATATACACAGGTACACTCCCTCAAATGCCCCAAAGGAAAGCAGAGAAACCCATTCCAAACCTGCCATTATGTACACGCAAAGACCCAAAATTCATGGCAGAAGAGCCAGACCTAAAGTGTTCCCCTGAGCCACAATTTGTAAACAGCTCACCTCCAAGTCTTCGAGTGCACATGCTTATATCTCATGTCTTGCACACACCCACAAAAACACACTCATATTGAACCCCAAATATTCATGTAGACACCACCAATCCACACACTTAATACAAATACAAACTTCCCGAGAACCCATTCAACATATACACAACCTCCAAACTGTGAATTCATATAAACACATTTCTAACACAGCCCCTATAGGGGAGTAAAGCATAGTAGCAAAATTACTAAGGATGAGTTTGAGTAGCCTTTACCTTTGTTTGTAAGAGAATTGACAGGAGAAAGTGGAAGAGCAGTACGCTGTTGTCTGCAGGGTCTGAGGTCTTGCCCTCGACAGCCCAGACCAGCCACTAGACCTACCCTTAGGGACCCTGCCATTCCCTGCTCATGCCTGCGTGTCTCCCTGAAGAGGACCTTCCGCAACTGTTGCCTGAGGCCTTTAGAGTGCAGAAGTTCCTGTCCCAGGAGAGGATGCGCATGTGTGACCTCCTAAAGCAAGGCGGGAATGGGATCACCTGAGTCTTGCTGGTGCATTAGCTAAGTGCTAGGGCTGCTAACCAAAAGGTCACCAGTTTGAATCCACCAGCCATTACTTGGAAACCCTGTGGGGTCGTTCTACCCTGTCCTATAGGGTCGCTATGAGTTGCTATCGACTGTAAGGCAATTGGTTTATGGAGAGCAGTGCAGGAGCAGAATACAGAGCATCTGGGGCTCATTCTGAGGCTTCTTGGAAAGCAGGCTACACCTCCTCACCCGGAAGCTCCACGTTAGCCCTTCCGCCAAAGGAGCATGTTTGAAGCCACCACTCATGCTTTGTAAAAATTGTGGTCATTGCTGTTTTGTGCCATGGAGTCGATCCCCCCTCACAGAGACCCTATAGGGCAGAGTAGAACTGCCGATTGGCGTTTCCTAGGCTGTAATCTTTATGGGAGCAGATTCCCTGCTCTTTCTTCTCTAAAGCCAGAGCCTCAGTTGCTGGGTATTTGGTTAGCAGCCCAGCGCTTAACCTTGCACCATCAGGGCTCCTTACCTAAAGCATACCCTTTGCCATGTAGTCCATTCCGAGTTACAGCAATCCTATAGGACAGAGTAGAACTGACCCATAGGGTTTCCAAGGAGTGGACAATGGATTTGAACTGCCAAATTTGGGTTAGTAGTCAGGCTCTTAATCACTTGGCACCGCTTAAAATACAGTATCCTCGAATTGGGAATAGTGCTCTTACACATTTAGATACACTTTGGACCACATTCGTCTCTTCTTCTGAATGGACTTTCAAAAAATACTGTTTCTTTTTCCTATTCACTTTGAAAGTTCTTTTACACAACGGCACGGCCAAAGAATTTTAGACCTGGGAAACACTGTAAGATATGCTTTCTTCTGACTCCATTCTTAGGTTTTTCCTACTGTATTTATTGTCACACAGTATTTTTCATGCTGCATTTATTTAATACATAGACATTTCACAATAAATATTGATGTACCAAGGTTTTGTCTGAAATGTACTTGTTACCTTGACTAAGACAGTTGAGGGGCAGGTCCCAGAAAGTAGCCCCTGGCCTCGCCTAGGTCCTTGCTCCTCACAAGCTGAATGGCTTAAGATGCATCCTTAGCATATACAAGTCGGATAATAAAATTTATGGAACTTCTATTCTAAAATAAATATTTATGGAGTGAAAACAACTCCATTTACAATAGCATCTAAGAGAATAAAATATATAGGAATAAACGTACCCCGAGATGTAAAAGGCTTCTACAGTGAAATTATAAAATACAGCTGAAAGATACTAAAAAGGCCTAAATAGATGGAAAGACATTCTGTGTTCATGGATTGGAAGACTTAATATAATCAAGATGTCAGTACTACACAAAGTGATCTACAGAGAGAACAAAACCCTAATCAAAATTCCTACACCATTCATTACAGAAATGGAAAAAAAAATCCTCATTTTTCTATTTAAAGACAAGAGACCCCGGATGGTGAAAGCAATTTTGAAAAAGAATGAAGTAGCAGACCTCACATTTCCTGACTTCCAAACATATTACAAAACTACAGTAGATCAAAGCAGCCTGGTACTGGTTAAATGACAGACACACAGACCAAGGCAACAGAATTGAAAACCCAGAAATAAATCCAAACCTCTATGGTCAACTGATTTTCAGCAAGTGAGCCAAATCCATTTAAAGGAAAAAGAGTAGTCTCTTCAACAAATGGTGCTGGCTAAACTGGATTTCCCCAAGCAGATAAATAAAACAAGAACCATACCTCACACCATACACAAAAATTAAATCAATATGGATCAAAGACCTCGATTTAAGCCTAAAACCATACAGTTCTTGGAAGAAAATATAGGAGTAAACCTTTTTGGACCAAACTAATTTTCAATGATAGATTAGCAAACACAATAATGAATGCACAAGCATCAGATAATATGTAAGTGGGACCTCATAAAAAGTTAAATACTTATGCTCATCAAAAGACAATAAAAATAGAGAAGAGACAGCCTATAGGCTGGGAAAAATTATTTGGGAAGGATATAAGTGACTGGAGTCTAATATCTAAAATATATAGCAAACTTCTGCAACTTAATAACAAAAAGACAAATAACCATATAAAAACTGGCCGAAGAACATGAAAAGACATTTCACCAAAGGGAATATTCAGATGGCCAACAGACACATGAGAAGATGCTCAACTTCATTAGCCATCAGGGAAATGCAAATCAAAACCACAATGAGATACCATTTCACTCCCACTAGGATGACTAAGATAAAAAAAAATAATAATAAAAAAATGGAAGATAACAAGTGTTGGAGGTGTCATGGGGAAATCTGAACCCCTCGTCCATTGCTGGTGAAAATGCAAAATGATACAGCCATTTTGCAAAACAGCCTACTGGTTCCTCAAAAAACTGGAAGTGGAGCTGCTATATGACCCAGCAATTCCACTGCAGGTATATGCCCTAGGAATCTGGTAGAAGTGACACAAACATAAGGATACGTTTTTCATCGCAGCACTATTCACAGTAGCAAAACGATGGAAGAACCTAAGTGCCCATCGATCGATTAATGGATAAGTAAACTGTCATACATTCGTACAAGGAAATACTACTCAGTAATCCAGGAGTTCCCGAAACACCTTGGAACATGAAGGAACGTGGAGGACATTACCTTGAGTGAAATAAGTCAGTCACAAAAAACAAATATTGTATGTTATTACTTTTTTGAAATGATATGAACAAATAAAAATATATAGAAAATAATGTTCATTAGTGTTACCAGAGATGGGGTGGGGGAAAATGAAAATTCACTCACTAGATAGTAAACACTTGTTATTTCTGGTGATGGAAAAAGTAACACCAAATGAGAGTGAAATGTATACAGCTTGATGAAGGCAAACCATGTCAGTAAAATGTACACAAGGAAAAAGAACTTGTTGGTGATAGCATGTAACACACAATTTTGAAAGATAAGCAAAAACAACCAAAAAATATATATGTGAGTATATATATATGCACATAGGCATATATGTGTATAAGTATATATAAGTATACATAAGTGTGTATATAGGTGTAAACATGCATGGATATTAATATATATAATAAATCACATAGAGGAAATAGTAATAAATATTTCTTAGATATAATCAAACACCTCACGGAATTGTTTTTCTGGATTTGAAGCGTTAGGACCAGGGTCTCGCGAAACATCTTCGTCCACTGGCATGACATAGTTCATAAAGTTATATTTTACCTCTTAGTTTGCTGAATAGTGTCTGGGATTTCAAAAGCTTGATAGCGGCCTTCTAAGTTACAACTATTGGTCTCTACTACTTGTCTGCAGCAAAACAGAATGTAGGAAGCCAAAGATTTAAAAAACTTGTCTACAAGACAAATAGTCTACAGAAACCACGGCCTCATCTGCCCTGAGACCAGAAAAACTAGCTAGTGCCCAGCTATCACTACCATTCCTTGTGATTAGGGCCACAATAGATGGATTATGACAGAATGGGAGAAAAATGTGAAACAAAATCTCAAATTCATTAAAAAAAAAAAACAAGTTTACTGGACTGGTTCAGATTTGAGGACTCCCCAAAATCACTGCCCTGAAATACTCTTCAAATTTTGAACTGAATCAAACCCCTGAGGTCACCTTGTACCTGAATAACAGACTGGCTCCCAAAATAATGAACATCACCTGTAAACACTGTGCTCCTTAAAAATCACCTATATGGGACCAGACGGTCAACAATTTAAACAAAGATGAGAATGTCAGAGTCAGGGAAACGAGATTATAGGAAACAGAAAAACCAGAATGTAAATAAGGACAATGTTCAAGAATTGTGAAGAATGTAACCAATGTCACCGAACAAATTGTGGAGAAATTGTTGAATGGGAACCTAAAACACAGTAAAATATTATTTTTTAAAAAGTAACACACGAGGCGGAGCCAAGATGGTGGACTAGGCAGACGCTACCTCGGATCCCTCTTACAACAAAGACACGGAAAAACAAGTGAATCGATCACATACATAACAATCTACGAACCCTGAACAACAAACACAGATTTAGAGACAGAGAACGAACTAATACGGGGAAGCAGCGATTGTTTCCAGAGCCTGGAGCCAGCGTACCAGTCAGGTACGGCACAAGCACAGAGAGCAGCTCCACCCCCCTGAACTAACCCGGGGAGGGGGACCAGCCGGTTCCACGGGCGGCGTGGGATGCAGCCGGTAGGAGAAGTCCCCGGGAGGCAGTGACTGGTCTTGGAGCAGAAAGAGCAGCGTCCGAGCCGGGGAACCGTCCCGCAGGGATTTGGACTGGACGCAGGTATGGCATAAACACGGAGAGTTGCTCCACCCCCCTGAACTAACCCCGGGAAGGGGACCAGCCGGGTCGCGCGGGCGGCGTGGGACGCAGCCGGTAGAAGAAGTCCCTGGGAGGCAGCGACTGGTATTGGAGCAGGGAGAACAGCGCCCCAGCCGGAACACTCGGTCACGGCACAAGCACGGGGACCTGCTCCACCCATCTGAACTAACCCCGGGAGGAGGCCCAACTGGTTCTCGGAGGTGGCACGACCGCGTGGCTGGAGGGACGAGAAGTCCCCGGGAGGCAGCGACTGATTTTGGAGTCGAGAGTGCACCGTCCCAGTAGGGGAGCCTTGACGCTGGGCGTGGGGCTGGAAGCGGAGGATCTGACCGTGACTCCAGCGGGCCAGACCCCCCGGGGGCAATCTCCACACAGCCAGCACACATAGGCGACGTGCCCCGCGGGAGTCTCAGATATAATAGTCATTCCAAGCAAGACAAGCAACTCTGGCTATATTCTGAGGTGCTACTCTCCTATCTCTCTGTTCCCTCCCCCACCCTCCCCAGGCGGCTTCATTAACATCTGAATAGCCTGAGCCAGAGGGAGAACTCTGATAGGGATCTGACTGCATTTTTTTTTAGCGGATTTTCTGGAAAAACTAGTTTCCCAGTGATGGCTCGGAGACAACAATCCATATCAAACCACTTAAAGAAGCAGACCATGACAGCTTCTCCAACCCCCCAAACAAAAGAATCAAAATCTTTCCCAAATGAAGACACAATCTTGGAATTATCAGATACAGAATATAAAAAACTAATTTACAGAATGCTTAATGATATCACAAATGAAATTAGGATAACTGCAGAAAAAGCCAAGGAACACACTGATAAAACTGTTGAAGAACTCAAAAAGATTATTCAAGAACACAGTGGAAAAATTAATAAGTTGCAAGAATCCATAGAGAGACAACATGTAGAAATCCAAAAGATTAACAATAAAATAACAGAATTAGACAACGCACTAGGAACTCAGAGGAGCAGACTCGAGCAATTAGAATGCAGACTGGGACATCTGGAGGACCAGGGACTCGACACCAACATAGCTGAAAAAAAATCAGATAAAAGAATTTAAAAAAATGAAGAAACCCTAAGGATTATGTGGGACTCTATCAAGAAAGATAACCTGCGGGTGATTGGAGTCCCAGAACAGGGAGGGGGGACAGAAAACACAGAGAAAATAGTTGAAGAACTCCTGACAGAAAACTTCCCTGACATTATGAAAGACGAAAGGATATCTATCCAAGATGCTCATCGAACCCCATTTAAGATTGATCCAAAAAGAAAAACACCAAGACATATTATCATCAAACTCACCAAAACCAAAGATAAACAGAAAATTTTAAAAGCAGCCAGGGAGAAAAGAAAGGTTTCCTTCAAGGGAGAATCAGTAAGAATATGTTCTGACTACTCAGCAGAAACCATGCAGGCAAGAAGGGAATGGGACCACATATACAGAACACTGAAGGAGAAAAACTGCCAGCCAAGGATCATATATCCAGCAAAACTCTCTCTGAAATATGAAGGCGAAATTAAGATATTTACAGACAAACACAAGTTTAGAGAATTTGCAAAAAACAAACCAAAGCTACAAGAAATACTAAAGGATATTGTTTGGTCAGAGAACCAATAATATCAGATATCAGCACAACACAAGGTCACAAAACAGAACGTCCTGATAGCAACTCAAATAGGGAAATCACAAAAACAAATTAAGATTAATTTAAAAAAAATACACATAACAGGGAATCATGGAAGTCAATAAGTAAAAGATCACAATAATCAAAAAGAGGGACTAAATACAGGAGGCATTGAACTGCCATATGGAGAGTGATACAAGGCGATATAGAACAATACAAGTTAGGTTTTTACTTAGAAAAATAGGGGTAAATAATAAGGTAACCACAAAAAGGTATAACAACTCTATAACTCAAGATAAAAACCAAGAAAAACGTAACGACTCAACTAACATAAAGTCAAGCACTATGAAAATGAGGATCTCACAATTTACTAAGAAAAACGCCTCAGCACAAAAAAGTATGTGGAAAAATGAAATTGTCAACAACACACATAAAAAGGCATCAAAATGACAGCACTAAAAACTTATTTATCTATAATTAACCTGAATGTAAATGGACTAAATGCACCAATAAAGAGACAGAGAGTCACAGACTGGATAAAGAAACACGATCCATCTATATGCTGCTCTACAAGAGACACACCTTAGACTTAGAGACACAAACAAACTAAAACTCAAAGGATGGAAAAAAGTATATCAAGCAAACAATAAGCAAAAAAGAAGAGGAGTAGCAATATTAATTTCTGACAAAATAGACTTTAGACTTAAATCCACCACAAAGGATAAAGAAGGACACTATATAATGATAAAAGGGACAATTAATCAGGAAGACATAACCATATTAAATATTTATGCACCCAATGACAGGGCTGCAAGATACATAAATCAAATTTTAACAGAATTGAAAACCGAGATAGATACCTCCACAATTATAGTAGGAGAATTCAACACACCACTTTCGGAGAAGGACAGGACATCCAGCAAGAAGCTCAACAGAGACACGGAAGATCTAATTACAACAATCAGCCAACTTGACCTCATTGACTTATACAGAACTCTCCACCCAACTGCTGCAAAATATACTTTTTTTTCTAGCGCACATGGAACATTCTCTAGAATAGACCACATATTAGGTCATAAAACAAACCTTTGCAGAGTCCAAAACATCGAAATATTACAAAGCATCTTCTCAGACCACAAGGCAATAAAACTAGAGATCAATAACAGAAAAACTAGGGAAAAGAAATCAAATACTTGGAAAATGAACAACACCCTTCTGAAAAAAGACTGGGTTATAGAAGACATTAAGGAGGGAATAAGGAAATTCATAGAAAGCAACGAGAATGAAAATACTTCCTATCAAAACCTCTGGGACACAGCAAAAGCAGTGCTCTGAGGCCAATTTATATCAATAAATGCACACATACAAAAAGAAGAAAGAGCCAAAAGCAGAGAACTGTCCCTACAACTTGAACAAATAGAAACTGAGCAACAAAAGAATCCATCAGGCACCAGAAGAAAACAAGTAATAAAAATTAGAGCTGAACTAAATGAATTAGAGAACAGAAAAACAATTGAAAGAATTAACAAAGCCAAAAGCTGGTTCTTTGAAAAAATTAACAAAATTGATAAACCATTGGCTAGACTGACTAAAGAAATACAGGAAAGGAAACAAATAACCCGAATAAGAAATGAGAAGGACCACATCACAACAGAACCAAATGAAATTAAAAGAATCATTTCAGATTATTATGAATTATTGTACTCTAACAAATTTGAAAACCTAGAAGAAATGGATGAATTCCTGGAAAAACACTACCTACCTAAACTAACACATTCAGAAGTAGAACAACTAAATAGACCCATAACAAAAAAAGAGATTGAAACGGTAATCCAAAAACTCCCAACAAAAAAAAAAGCCCTGGCCCGGACGGCTTCACTGCAGAGTTCTACCAAACTTTCAGAGAAGAGTTAACATCACTACTACTAAAGGTATTCCAAAGCATAGAAAATGACGGAGTACTACCCAACTCATTCTATGAAGCCACCATCTCCCTGATACCAAAACCAGGTAAAGACATTACAAAAAAAGAAAATTATAGACCTATATCCCTCATGAACATTGATGCAAAACTCCTCAACAAAATTCTAGCCAATAGAATCCAACAACACATCAAAAAAATAATTCACCCTGATCAAGTGGGATTTATACCAGGTATGCAAGGCTGGTTTAATATCAGAAAAACCATTAATGTAATCCATCACATAAATAAAACAAAAGACAAAAACCACATGATCTTATCAATTGATGCAGAAAAGGCATTTGACAAAGTCCAACACCCATTCATGATAAAAACTCTTACCAAAATAGGAATTGAAGGAAAATTCCTCAACATAATAAAGGGCATCTATGCAAAGCCAACAGCCAATATCACTCTAAATGGAGAGAACCTGAAAGCATTTCCCTTGAGAACGGGAACCAGACAGGGATGCCCTTTATCACTGCTCTTATTCAACATCATGCTAGAAGTCCTAGCCAGGGCAATTAGGCTAGACAAAGAAATAAAAGGTATCCGGATTGGCAAGGAAGAAGTAAAGTTATCACTATTTGCAGATGACATGATTATATACACAGAAAACCGTAAGGAATCCTCCAGAAAACTACTGAAACTAATAGAAGAGTTTGGCAGAGTCTCAGGTTATAAAATAAACATACAAAAATCACTTGGATTCCTCTACATCAACAAAAAGAACACCGAAGAGGAAATAACCAAATCAATACCATTCACAGTAGCCCCCAAGAAGATAAGATACTTAGGAATAAATCTTACCAAGGATGTAAAAGACCTATATAAAGAAAACTACAAAGCTCTACTACAAGAAATTCAAAAGGACATACTTAAGTGGAAAAACATACCCTGCTCATGGATAGGAAGACTTAACATAGTAAAAATGTCTATTCTACCAAAAGCCATCTATACATTTAACGCACTTCCCATCCAAATTCCAATGTCATATTTTAAGGGGATAGAGAAACAAATCACCAATTTCATATGGAAGGGAAAGAACCCCCGGATAAGCAAAGCACTACTGAAAAATAAGAAGAAAGTGGGAGACCTCACCTTACCTGACTTCAGAACCTATTATACAGCCACAGTAGTCAAAACAGCCTGGTATTGGTACAACAACAGACACATAGACCAATGGAACAGAATTGAGAACCCAGACATAGATCCATCCACGTATGAGCAGCTGATATTTGACAAAGGACCAGTGTCAATTAACTGGGGAAAAGATAGCCTTTTTAACAAATGGTGCTGGCATAACTGGATATCCCTTTGCAAAAAAATGAAACAGGACCCATACCTCACACCATGCACAAAAACTAACTCCAAGTGGATCAAAGACCTAAACATAAAGACTAAAACGATAAAGATCATGGAAGAAAAAATTGGGACAACCCTAGGAGCCCTAATACAAGGTATAAACAGAATACAAAACATTACCAAAAATGATGAAGAGAAACCCGATAACTGGGAGCTCCTAAAAATCAAACACCTATGCTCATCTAAAGACTTCTCCAAAAGAGTAAAAAGACCACCTACAGACTGGGAAAGAATTTTCAGCTATGACATCTCCGACCAGCGCCTGATCTCTAAAATCTACATGATTCTGTCAAAACTCAACCACAAAAAGACAAACAACCCAATCAAGAAGTGGGCAAAGGATATGAACACACATTTCACTACAGAAGATATTCAGGCAGCCAACAGATACATGAGAAAATGCTCTCGATGATTAGCCATTAGAGAAATGCAAATTAAAACTACGATGAGATTCCATCTCACACCAGCAAGGCTGGCATTAATCCAAAAAACACAAAATAATAAATGTTGGAGAGGCTGCGGAGAGATTGGAACTCTCATATACTGCTGGTGGGAATGTGAAATGGTACAACCACTTTGGAAATCTATCTGGCGTTATCTTAAACAGTTAGAAATAGAACTACCATACAACCCAGAAATCCCACTCCTAGGAATATACCCTAGAGATACAAGAGCCTTCATACAAACAGATACATGCACACCCATGTTTATTGCAGCTCTGTTTACAATAGCAAAAAGTTGGAAGCAACCAAGGTGTCCATCAACGGATGAATGGGTAAATAAATTGTGGTATATTCACACAATGGAATACTACGCATCGATAAAGAACAGTGACAAATCTCTGAAACATTTCATAACATGGAGGAACCTGGAAGGCATTATGCTGAGCGAAATGAGTCAGAGGCAAAAGGACAAATATTGTATAAGACCACTATTATAAGATCTTGAGAAACAGTAAACCTGAGAAGAACACATACTTTTGTGGTTATGAGGGGGGGAGGGAGGGAGGGAGGGTGGGACAGGGTTTTTTATTGATTAATCAGTAGATAAGAACTGCTTTAGGTGAAGGGAAAGACAACACTCAATACATGGAAGGTCAGCTCAATTGGACTGGACCAAAAGCAAAGAAGTTTCCGGGATAAAATGAATGCTTCAAAGGTCAGCGGAGCAACTGCGGGGGTCTGGGGAACATGGTTTGCGGGGACTTCTAAGTCAATTGGCAAAATAATTCTATTATGAAATCATTCTGCATCCCACTTTGAAATGTGGCGTCTGGGGTCTTAAATGCTAACAAGCGGCCATCTAAGATGCAGCAATTGGTCTCAACCCACCTGGAGCAAAGGAAAATGAAGAACACCAAGGCCACACGACAACTAAGAGCCCAAGAGACAGAAAGGGCCACATGAACCAGAGACCTACATCATCCTGAGACCAGAAGAACTAGTTGGTGCCCGGCCACAATCGATGACTGCCCTGACAGGGAGCACAGCAGAGGACCCCTGAGGGAGCAGGAGATCAGTGGGATGCAGACCCCAAATTCTCATAAAAAGACCAAACTTAATGGTCTGACTGAGACTGGAGGAATCCCGGCGGCCATGCTCCCCAGACCTTCAGTTGACACAGGACAGGAACCATCCCCGAAGACAACTCATCAGAAATGAAAGGGACTGGTCAGCGAGTGGGAGAGAGACGCTGATGAAGAGTGAGCTAATTATATCAGGTGGACACTTGAGATTGTGTTGGCAACTCTTGTCTGGAGGGCGGATGGGAGGATAGAGAGAGAGGGAAGCTGGCAAAATTGTCAAGAAAGGAGAGACTGAAAGGACTGACTCAAGAGGGGGAGAGCAAGTGGGAGTAGGGAGTGAGATGTATGTAAACTTATATGTGACAGACTGATTGGATTTGTAAACGTTCACTTGAAGCTTAATAAAAGTTATTTAAAAAAAAAAAAGTAACACGCTTAGAACAGACGGCGGTGGTGCTTGCACAACATGATGAACACAGTGTCACTGAATTGTGCATGTGAAGAAGGTGGGAATCACACGTGTGTTGTTACATATATATTGACCACAATAAAAAGAAAATTTAAAATATTTATGGAATCAAATAAAGCTCCAGGATTCGTTATACTTTCTGATATATAAGACCTAAGCAAATACACTCCCATTTAAGAAATGCACGCTTAGTCCAAATCCAAAGATTGCTGCTTAAGAGGCCGTTCCTAAAATGAGAAATAAACTCGATTGACATGTGAACCCTCTCAAGCTTGCTCTTTGTAAAACCCCTGATTCCAGACTTAACCTCCCAGCCTTCCTACCAGACAGGGCAGACAGCTGTGCTGCCTCTAAAAAGGAAGAAATCCGTCACCCAAGGGTCAGTTTTGCCTCAGGCAGCCCTGCTGTTCATTCAAACATCCTAGGCTGCCTTGCAATAAGAAATGTTTGATTTTCACATCACCTGCCTTTGGCACTTCCTACTACATTGTATTTGCATTTTTACATGCACTATATCATTCTCTCAGTGTCCCCTGGCTCTACAAATCTTCTAGGAATGAATGTAAGAGATCTCCTAAGGAAAAGGTCCTCAATATATGTACTTCAGTTTACTTTTTCTTCTGTGTTGTGATTAGGAATACATGGCAGCCCGTGTTATTTCCTTAATGCCTACACACTAGGTAATGTGAAAACAACATTTGGTTGCCAAGACAAAGGTGCCGGGAGAAGAGCTGTCACTGAAGAAGCTATCTGGAACTGTCTGACTTTTGAAATAATTATGTACAATTATTGAATTACATTCATTGTCAGAAATACAAACTTAAACACAAATATAAAATAAAATAACCTGAGAAGCAACAAGAACCTACTTTTGGTCATGGAACTAGAGGCTGCTGGCCTTCCTTTGAGGCCGTGGAGCTTATCCAGAAAGAGGATCATGAGTAAGGCTGGTCATGCTGGAGCTCCCAGAGCTTTCAGTAGTGGACAGGAATTTTGGGACACAAGGACTGCTTCCTAAACAATGATGCATACTGTTGTAGGTGAAAACATCACAAAGTTTAGTGAGAGCAAAAAGAAAGTTTTTTTTCGGCATACATTCAAAGAGGCAAAAATTGAAAAGCAGCCAAGCATGCTGGCAGAGCCATGTCTGCCCAAGTCCAAGGAAATATTACAGAATAAGCAAGAATGGGAAAATGGACAAGCATGCTGCCACAGCCATGCCTATCTGAGTCCAAAGAACATTACGAAGTCATCTGTATATATTAACACTACCACATGGGCAAAACCATTGAAAGCTTCACCTGTTCACAGGTTGGCTAGAAATTGTGATCCTACATTGCGAACTGTCCCTCTCAACAATCATTGGCACAGGTTTCAGTATTGACAGTCAGGCAGGTCTTCAATGGTCCAACAAATTTCTATCCACTAAATGTTAATAGAAAAAGATAAGAGTGGAAAGTCTTTTCTGTCCTGGCTTTTCCAAAAGGCTCCCTAAAAGATATTTTCCAAGATTATCTTAGCTATTGTCTTCATGCCTCGGGGCACACTTGATGTGTCCCTGCGAGTCCTTGCAAGCCCTTGTGAGCCTAGCTTCAGCTGGGTCACCTTTTCTGTACTCAAGGAGAGGGAATAATGACTCCAATATTATTTCCTAAATCAATACACGCACTGTGTGCATACACACTCGAAACACAATGGAACTTCTGAGACAATCCTAATTTCAAACACTGAGTTTCCTTGTTGTCATATGTACCCCAGCCTTCATTAGACAACGTTTCCCAAATTTTGTTCATGAAGTATTGGTGCCCTTGTAATAATGCAAGAACCTACCACCTTGAGTAAGGAGCAGGGTGAGTTTAGGGGCACAAAAGTAGATACGTTGATAAGAAGTCTAGAGTACAGCCTTTGTGCTGTCGATAAGAGAAAGAACCCACAAATGGCCCTAAGAGGTTCATACCAGTTGTGTTGGCAATGTAATTTGAAGGAAACAGACGGTAGTGTTTTTGTTTTGTTTTGTAGCATTTTGCCTGTCAGGTCCCCTTCAGGAATGTCTCCTCATCCCAACATGCCCTCCGCCCCTCCCCCACCGTAGAATGTCTTGAGTCCTACATTCTACTCCTGTCTAGATTGAAACTTCTCCCTCCTTTCCTTGGATCTCTGAACATCTGTTGGAGCCAGATCATACTGAGTCCAGGATGTGGCGACTTCACATGCTGAAGCTTGCCAGACAGCTGTGGTCAGTGACCAAGCCTGTGGAGATGACTTCAGCAGGAGGTAAGTTGGTGGGGAGGTAGTGTGTTGTGTTATCAGACCCCTGCCACCCCCTCAACCTTTGGAAATTCAAATTTGACACTTCCCTTGGGGACAAGCTCTCTGAGCAGAAGTAAGGAGTAAACTCTTGATATCACCAAGGACATCCCACCAGGGGAGAATGAAGAGGCAGATGGGAAAAATGAAACAGGATGTTGGCAAAAAAGGAAAGGGGTTTTATACCGTGCATCATGAAAAGAAACACTAGGTAGCAGATGGGGAAACCACTCTTTTGAAGGCTCAGTCCTTCAAGAAATTCTGGAGGATGTCTTTCACTTTAGAAGGTCCGTTCCCTGCTATTGAGCTTGCTGGGGGCATTTCAGACAGAGTGGATGTCAACCCTGTTCCATGTGTTGGAAAGAGCATATGAGGATGGCAGGGTGTCTGTCAGGAATTCCTGAGACAGGCTCTGAGAGTCAGTGACACCTTGGGTCTCTTACTTCTGGGTACTCAGAGGCCTGGGGGTCTGGTTGAACTGCTCACAAGTTCTCTACTGGGAAACTTCTGAACTGGAGGGAAGGAACATAAAATTCACTGCAGGGACTTTTCCAATATTTACCATTTCCTCGTTCCATACTGCCACTCATCACTTGAGATTCATTGCGCTGATTCCCAGTGACCAGGCAGGGAATTCGGATGACCTAACACCTGGTTGCCTTTCCTCCACCTCCATTTGCACTTTTCCTTTGTCACAACAGCAACTCCAGTGCTGGAACCGAATATGACCATGAATCCTGGTGCCTCCACGTCTCCTTTCACTGCACTGCCCTTTCCCCAGCCCACTCTTGCACCCCCACACCAAACACCCTGGGAGCAGGACCCACTAACCATTACGACTTTATCATGCTCTCACCCTGAACTGCATGTCACTGTTCCAGTGTTCCTATTCCCTGTTGACTGTGCTTTTCTAAAGGCAGAAAGAGTGTCCTTGTCTTCACTTGGACTAGGACATTAACACAAAACAACAATAATATTTGTATCTGCTATCATTTGCTGAATATTTCATGCGAGATTTTTCTCAGTGATTGTTAAAGATACAGTTAAATGTCAAAATTATCTCATGATTTAGAGACCATTCCCGTTGTACATATGGGGAACAACTCATCCAAGGTCACGAGTCAGTAAGAGGAACCCAGGTTGGTTCCAAAAGAAAAAAAAGCCAGTGTTGTTAGGTTAATTCTGACTCATGGTGATCCCAAGCATTTCACAACAGTGTTCCATGGGGTATTTAGTGATTGAGTTTCTTAAGGAGATCACCAGGCATTTGTTTCAGGAAGCCTCTGTGTAGGCTCAAACTACCAACCTTTCGATCACTAGCCGGATCCTTATTCCTTTGTGCCGGGGACTTCCCATGGTTTCAAATTGTATAGTCTTTTACTGTTACAAATAAGGCATTGATGCAGTTAAAAAAAAAAAAAGAATTCTTTCCGTTACAATTAATCTCCTCTGAAGTGTAATTTGCATGCAATGGAACTTGCCCATTTCAATTTATAATTTAAATACCATCGTGTAACCATCATCCAACCAACATTTAGAGCATGGATTCTGCATCACCTCACTGTTGTCTTTCAGGTACTTAGTGAGGAATAGCTTTAGGCTCTGCTGATTTTGGCAGTCACCATTCGGAGGCCACAAGGTAGAGCTGGTGAGAAGCCCCTGAGGACTTCTTATATTTTTGAACAGGAAGAGGATTGACATCTGTCTCTGTGATGAGACCTCTTTACCCATGGTCTCATTAAATGGCTGTGTGGGGAGTTCTTATTATAAAAAGACACTTCCACACTATTGATGAGCACTGTGATGTTGGGAAAGTAGCTTCATTCAGAGAACATGCTGGCCCTGCCCATCTCCCAAAACTGTGATGCTATGGACTCTGCTACCTTGACCCTCCTTGTGCCCTTGATGGCAGCCAGGGCACAGCCAAGCATGCTTCACTTTTCTCCATCATAGAAGGACTTGATTCTTCAGGGTACATTCTCTCTCCAACCCATGACATAGATCTCACAAAAATGAGCCCCAGATCTCCCAGCTCTGTTCATCACCAGCCCTTCTGGCAATCTACTTCATGCAATCCTGATGTGGAATTTTCAGTCCTGGGTCAAGATGCTGAGAATCTCCTATTACTCTCTCCTAATTCCCAGAATTCATGTCTTACCACTTACAAATTCAGTAAAACAGAGAAAAACAAACATGCAAGAACTCAAGAATATCTACCAAGTCTGTATAACATAAATATTGCAAACACACAGGGCTCTGAATATACAAAACAATTTTAGAAAAGAAGAAGAAAGTATGGGGCTCACACTTCAAGATTTAAAGTATCACTACAAACACACAGTAAACAAAACAGTTTTGTACTGGCATTAGGATAGACATAGAGACTAAAGGAATAGGGTGCCCAGAAATGAATTCATACATCTTTGCCGAATTTGTTTCAACAATGATGCAAGCCCATTCCATGGGAAAAGAATAGTCCCTTCAACAAATGATGCTGGGACAACTGGATCTCCACATGGAAAAGTATGAAGTTGGACACATACTCTACATCAAATACAAAAATTAGCTCTAAAAGGATCAATGACCTGAATATGAGAGCTAAAACCATAAAACTCTTAGAAGTATAACCCAGGGTTATATTTTAGGATTTTTTTCCCACATCTTCTTAGATATGACGCAGGAAACAATAGATAAATTTCTCTTGGTGAATATTTAAATCTTTTGTGCATCAATGAGCATTATCGAGAAAATGGAAAGTGAAGACAACTACTGATTGTGAGAATGTGCTCGGAATCTCTACTCTGCTTAAGGGTTTCATATCCTGATATATAGACTGCCTAGAGCTAAATACAAAAACACCAACAACCCATCTTAAAAAATGGACAAAAGACTTTAAGGCATTATTCCAAAGAAAATATACAAATCGCCAGTAAGCACATGAAAAGATGTTCAATATTATCAGTCAGTGCGGAAATGCAAATCAAAATGACAGAGAGGTATCATTTCTTATCACATCGATGGATGTTGCCAGAATAAAAACGAACAAACAAGGAAAAAAAAAAAAAGATTTGGTGAGGATGTGGACAAACGGGGAGTGCATTGCTACTGGGGATATGATGTGCTGCAGCCACTGTAAAATACACTTTGGTGGCTCCTCAAATAATTTAACACAGAATTACCATATGCCTTGTAATTCCACTCCTAGGCATGTACACAAATGAACTGAAAGTAAGAACAGGTACTTGGACACTCACGTTCATTGTAGCATTATTCACTGAATGAAAAAGGTGGAAACAACCCAAGTGTCCATCAAAAGATGATTGGATAAGCAAAACATGACAAATACATACATGCAATATTATGCAGCCACAAGAGCAGTGGAGTTCTGTTACTTGCAATAAATGGATGAACCTTGAAAACATTGTTATGCATGAAGTAACTGAAATCCCAAGAACAATTATTGCGTGATCCTACTTACATGAAAATCTACAACACGCAAAGATAGAGAGCAGATTAATGGTTCGGAGAACTGAAGGCACAAAGCATAGGGAGTCATTGCTGAAAACAAAGCAACAAGAAAAAGAATATTCAAAACCAAAGGAAAAGAAACCTATGAAACCTAGCATGAATTATTAAATATTGTATTTAATATAAAATTTGTTTCAACAATGATGCAAGCCCATTCCATGGGCAAAGAATAGTCCCTTCAACAAATGATGCTGGGACAACTGGATCTCCACATTTTATATTGTAAAATATGTGGTATTTTACAATATAAAAGAAGGCCGATCACCACTCTGCCAAAAAAAGAGTACGTAATTACTACAAAGTACGGTCATCATGTTGGGAATAATGCTACACTGAACATATAAAGCAGACTGGCCAGGCTACAAGGGATCCATTTGTAGTACAGAGAAGAAGTTACTTGATCATTCCAGAAAGAGGTGTCAGTACACTTTTACGCAGTAGAATCCACCAAAAGGAAAGAGAGTCGCCATAAGGTGCAGAAGTCCTTGAGTGGGTACAAGTGAGGTAGGAGGCCTATGTGCAGTCAACTGGGGTCCATCATGGTCACATGACACCCTCTGGTGTTGTTTGATGTTGCACACGACATGGGGGAAAATAAAGAAGGTCAGATCACCCTATCAGAGGAAGAGGACGCTGAGATGAAACCTGCAGGATTGGTTTTCTGGATTTTAAGTTATTAGGACCAGAGTCTCATAGAACATCTTGGCATGATATAGTTCATACAGTTATGTTTTATATCCTCATTTGCTGAGTAGTGTTTGTGGTTTTAAAAGCTTGTGAGTGGCCTTCCATGATACAACTGTTGTTCTCTATTCATCTGCAGCAAAAGGCAATGTAGAAAACCAAAGACTCAAAGGAGAAACTTGCCTACAAGACAAAGTCTAAACAAACCTCGAGCTAATCTACCCTGAGGCCAGAAGAACTCGATGGTGCCAGATACCACTACCATCCCTTGTGATCAGGGCCACAATAGATGGATTCTGACAGCATGGGAGATAAATGTGGCACAGAATTTCAACTCATTTAAAAAAATTGGGGGGGGTACCAAGATGGCTGACTGCGCGGAAGCTCCAGCTGACCCCTCTTGCAACAAAGATTCAGAAAAACAAGTGAAGCAATCACATACATGGCAATCTAGGAACGCTGACCATCAAACTGAGAACTAGGGAATTGACCTGAGTAATAGGGAAGTGAGAATCCACGTACCGAAGGAGGGTGCAGTCCCGGAGTCAGGTGAGCTGCTCCCCAGCCCCGAGGCCTCAGGGGAATGAGAAACCGCTCGCTGAAGAAGCGACCAGTTCCAGAGCCAGGCAAGCCACGTCCCAGACCTGAACCCTTGCGGAGTCTTGGAAGCAGAGCTATGGAGATGATCATGGCTTCCTGAGACAAGGCAAACAGGGATGCAGTGCTAACCCCCTGGGCAATCTCCACAGGGACCTAGCCCATGCACACGGGCTACACACTCCTCCGGAATCTCAGATAAAACAGTCCTCACCACACAAGAGAAGTGAGTTTATCTAATTTACTACCTCCGATCTATCTGATCCCTCCCCTCCCTGCCCCAGCCGGCTTCATTAACATTGGAATTCCCTGGGCCAGAGATTGAAGTGCTTTGCAGGTTTTTTTTTTTCTTTTCTAACCCATTCTCCTGGCCTGGAAAAGCAGCAACTAACAATCAGATGAAAAATCCTTTCCTAATTTCTCTAAACTGGAATAGCATTACAGAACAAGCGCCATTCAGGCATAAGAGATCCACAGTCTTTGGCTTTCACCCCTACCTGGAACCAGGTGGCTATTTTAATGCAAAGGCAATTCTTTTAGAGATCAGCTGTAATTGTTGTAGCTGAGCAGTGGGAAGGCAAGTTTTGGACCACTCCACCTATTAAACAGAGACCTCACTGATCTGTAGCATGGAACTGAGGGCTGAGGCTCCATCCACACCACCTAACCACCTGCTAAAGGGGTCAGAGGATAGCAATGCCTACCAATTTTTAGAGGTACAAGCATTGGGTGCCTAAGGTACAGCTGCAGAGCCCACCCACCAGACCACTCTAGAGAACATAGATGCTCTTTCCTCACTGGCACTTGGGGGAAGGCTGTCCACACCCTGCCCTTCTCAGAGTGTGACCCCCTGCCGTTACAAGAAACCAGTACATACACCCATCACCACTACTCCTCTAAGTTAGTAGCAGAGAGCCTACACCACACACTAGCTGACCCACTATCAGAACACCTGAGCTGATTCTATTCAAGCATAGTGAATGGACACATCGGCTCATATACTGGGTAACAGCTCAAACCAGCTGGTAACAGGAATAAGCAATTCAAAAGCTCCAACAATTAAGTTAGCTCATTCTAGTAGTCCATCTGGGTGTATTGAAACAAAACAAAAGAAAACAAGAAGATAAGACTCAGCAAGCAAATATAAAATAAATCATTACAATAACTCATAGATGGCTTGGAGACAGCAGTCGATATCAAATCACATAAAGAAGCAGACCATGATTGCTTCTACAAACCCCCAAATCAAAGAATCAAAATCTTTCCCAAATGAAGATACATTCGTGGAGTTGCCAGATATAGAACATAAGAAACGAATGTACAGAATGCTTCAAGACATCAGGGATGACCTCAGAAATGAAATAAGGCAATCTACAGAAAAAGTCAAGGAACACACAGATAAAGCAGTTGAAGAAATTGAAAAGATTATTCAAGAACATAGTGAAAAATTAATAAGCTGCAAGAATACACAGAGAGACAGCATTCAGAAATCCCAAAGATTAACAATAAAATTACAGAATTGGACAACTCAATAGGAAGTCAGAGGAGAAGAATCGAGGAATTAGAATGGAGAGTGGGAGAGTTGGAGCATAAGTCAATTGACACCAATGTAATTGAAGAAAAATCAGATAAAAGAATTTTAAAAAATGAAGAACCCCTAAGAATCATGTGGGACTCTATCAAGAAGAATAACTTGCATGTGACTGGAGTTCCAGAAAAGGGAGGAATAACAGAAAATACAGAGAGAATAGTTGAAGATCTGTTGGCAGAAAACTTCCCTGGCATTGTGAAAGATGAAAGGATATATATCCAAATGTTCATCGAACCCCATACAAGACAGATCCCAAAAGAAAATCACCAAAATACATTATCAAATGTGCCAAAACCAAAGATAAAGAGAAAATTTTAAAAGTAGCCAGGGATAAACAAAAAGTCACCTACAAAGGGGAATCAATAAGAATAAGTTCAGACTACTCGGCAGAAACCATGCAGGCAAGAAGGCAATGGGATGACATATATAGAGCTCTGAAGGAGAAAAACTGCCAGCCAAGAATCATATACCCAGCAAAACTCTCTCTCAAATGGAAAGGTGAAATTAAGACATTTACAGATAAACACAAGCTTAGAGAAGTTGCAAAAACCAAACCAAAGCTATAAGAATTACTAAAGAAAATTATTTGGTCAGAAAATCAATAATATCAGATACCAACACAACACAAGGTCACAAAACAGAACATCCTGATATCAACTCAGATAGGGAAATCACAAAAACAAAATAAGATTAATTAAAAAAAAATGATCAAAACAGGGAATCATTGATGTCTTTATGTAAAAGATGACAATAATCAAAAAAGAGGGACTAAATACAGGAGGCATAGATCTTCCATACGGAGAGGAAACCAAGGCAATAGAGGATGATACAAGTTAGGTTTTTACTTAGAGACATAGGGATAAATATTAAGGTAATCACAAAGAGGTCTAACAATTCCAAACTTCAAAAAAAAAAAAAACCCAAGATAAACATAACGACTCAGCAAAAACAAATTCAACTGCTATGAAAATGAGGAACACACAATTTACAAAGAAAAACTTCTCAGCACAAAAAAAGGAAAGGGAAAAATGAAATTGTCAACAACACACAGAAAAAGGCATCAAAATGACAGCACTAAACTCACACTTATCTATAATTACACTGAATGTAAATGGCTTAAGTGCACCAATAAAGAGACAGAGTGCCACAGACTGGATAAAACAACATGATGCGTCTATATGCTGCCTACGAGAGACATGCCTTAGACTTAGAGACACAAATAAACTAAAACTCAAAGGATGGAAAAAATATATCAAGCAAACAACAATCAAAAAAGAGCAGGAGTGGCAATATCAATTCCTGACCAAATAGACTTTAAAGTTAAATCCACCACAAATGATAAAAAAGGACACTACATAATGATTAAAGGGACAACTTACCAGGAAGATATAACCATATTAAATATTTATGTACCCAATGACAAGGCTGCAAGATATATAAAACAAACTCTAACAGAATTGACAAGTGAGATTAGACAACTCCACAATTATAGTAGGAGACTTCAAAACACCACATTCAGTGAAGGACAGGACATCCAGTAAGAAGCTGAACAAAAACACCGAAGATCTAATTGCTACAGTCAACCAACTTGACCTCATAGACTTATACAGAACACTCCACCCAACAGCTGCAAAGTATATTTTTTTTCTAGTGCACATGGAACATTCTCTAGAATAGACCACATATTAGGTCATAAAGCAAACCTGTACAGAATCCAGAACATTGAAATATTACAAAGCATCTTCTCAGAGCATAAGGCCATAAAAGTAGAAATCAATAACAGAAAAACTAGGGAAAACAAATCAAATACTTGGAAACTGAACAATACCCTGCTCAAAAAAGACTGGGTTATACAATACATTAAGGAGGGACTAAAGAAATTCATAGGATGCAATGCGACTTAAAACACTTCCTATCAAAACCTTTTGGACACAGCTAAAGCAGTGCTCAGAGGTCAATTTATATCAATTAATGCACACATATAAAGAGAAGAAAGAGCCAAATCAAAGAACTGTCCCTACAACTTGAACAAATAGAAAGAGAGCAACAAAAGAAACCTTCAGGGACCAGAAGAAAACAAATAATAAAAATTAGAGCATAATTGAAAAACAATTGAAAGAGTTAACAAGCCCAAAAGCTGCTTCTTTGAAAAAATCAACAAAATTGATAAACCATTGGCCAGGCTGACTAAAGAAATACAGGAAAGGAAATAAATAACCCAAAAAGGAAATGAGGTGGGCCATATCACAACAGACACAACTGAAATTAAAAGAATCCTATCAGATTACTATGAAAAATTGTACTCTAACAAATTTGAAAATCTAGAAGAAATGGATGAATTCCTAGAAACAGACTACCTACCTAAACTAACACAAACAGAAGTAGAACAACTAAATAGATGCATAACAAAAAAGAGTTGGCTTCACTGCAGAGTTCTACCAAACTTTCAGAGAAGACTTAACTCCACTACTACTAAAGGTATTTCAAAGCATAGAAAAGGATGGAATACTCCCTAACTTATTCTATGAAGCCAGCATATCCCTGATACCAAAACCAGCTAAAGACAACACAAAAAAGAAAATTACAGACCTATATCCTTCATGAACATAGATGCAAAATCCTCAACAAAATTCTAGCCAATAGAATTCAACAACATATCTAAAAAATAATCCACCTCAACCAAGTGGGATTTATACCAGGTAAATAAGGATGGTTCAATATTAGAAAAACAATTAGTGTAATCCACCATATAAATAAAACAAAATACAAGAACCACTTGATTTTATGAATTGATGCAGAAAAGGCATTTGTCAAAGTCCAGCACCCATTCTTGATACAAACTTTCAACAAAATAGAAATAGAAGGAAAACTCCTCAACATAATAAAGGGCATTTACACAAAACCAACAGCTAACATCATCCTTAATGGAGACATTCTAAAAACATCCCCCTTAAGAACGGGAACCAGACAAGGATGCCCCTTATCATCACTCTTATTCAACATTGTGCTGGAGGTCCTAGCCAGAGCAATTAGGCGGGATAAAGAAATGAAGGGCATCCAGATTGATAAGGAAGAAGTAAAAATATCTGTTTGCAGGTGACATGATCTTATACACAGAAAACCCTAAAGAATCCTCAAGAAAACTACTGAAACTAATAGTTCAGCAAAGTATCAGGTTACAAGATAAACATACAAAAATTATTTGGATTCCTGTACACCAACGGAAAGAAGATTGAAGAGGAAATCATCAAATCAATTCCATTCACAGTAGTCCCAAAGAAGATAAAATACTTAGGAATAAATCTAACCAGAAACGTAAAAGACCTATACAAAGAAAACTATGAGGTACTACTACAAGAAACCAAAAGGGACATACCTAAGTGGAAAAACATACCTTGCTCATGGATAGGAAGGCTTAACATTGTAAAAATGTCTATTCTACTAAAACCCATCTATATATGCAATGCAATTCTGATCCAAATTCCAGCAGCATTTTTGAATGAGATGGAGAAACAAATCACCAACTTCATATGGAAGGGAAAAAACCCCGGATAAGTAAAGCATTGCTGGAAAAGAAGAACAAAGTGAGAGGCCTCACTCTTCCTGATTTTAGAACCTATTATACTACCACAGTAGATAAAAAAGACTGGTACAACAACAGACACATAGACCAATGGAACAGAATTGAGAATCCAGATATAAATCCATCCACATATGAGCAGCTGGTATTTGACAAAGGCCCAGTGTCAGTTAATTGGGGAAAAGACAGTCTTTTTAACAAATGATGCTGGCATAACTGGATATCAATGTGCAAAGAAATGAAACAGGACCCGTACCTCACATCATGCACAAAAACTAACTCCAAATGGATCAAAGACCTAAACATAAAGTCTAAAACGATAAAGATCATGGAAGAAAAAATAGAGACAACGTTAGGAGCCCTAATACATGGCATAAACTGAATACAAAACATTACTAAAAATGCTGAAGAGAAACCAGATAACTGGGAGCTAATAATAATCAAACACCTATGCTCATCTAAAGACTTCACCAAAAGAGTAAAAAGACCACCTAGAGATTGGGAAAAAATTTTCAGCTATGACATCTCCGACCAGAACCTGATCTCTAAAGTCTACATGATTCTGCTAAGACTCAACCACAAAAAGACAAACAACGCAATTAAAAATGGGAAAACAATATGAACAGACACTTCACTAAAGACGACATTCAGGCAGCTAACAGATACATGAGGAAGTGCTCTCGATCATTAGCCATTAGAGAAATGCAAATCAAAACTACAATAAGATTCCATCTCACTCCAACAAGGCTGGCATTAATCCAAAAACACAAAATAATAAATGTTGGAGAGGCTGTGGAGAGATTTCAACACTTATACACTGATGGTGGGAATGTGCAATGGTACAACCACTTTGGAAATCTATTTGGCGCTTCCTCAAAAAGCTAGAAATAGAACTATCATAGGACCCAGGGATCCCACTCCTCGGAATATATCCTAGAGAAATAAGAGCCTTTACACTAACAGGTATATGCACACCCATGTTTATTGGAGCACTATTTACAATAGCAAAAAGATGGAAGCAACCAAGGTACCCATCAAAGGATGAATGGATAAATAAATTATGGTATATTCACACAATGGAATAGTACACATCGGTAAAGAACAGTGATGAATCTGTGAAACATTTCATAACATGGAGGAACCTGGAAGACATTATGCTGAGTGAAATTAGTCAGTTGCAAAAGGACAAATATTGTATAAGACCACTATTATAAGATTTTGAGAAATAGTTTAAACTGAGAAGAATGCATTGTTTTGTGGTTATGAGAGGGGGGAGGGAGGGAGGGTAGGAGAGGGATATTTACTAATTAGATAGTAGATAAGAACTACTTTAGGTGAAGGGAAGGACAACAGTCAATACAGCAGAGGTCAGCACAACTGGACTAAACCAAAAGCAGTTTCCTGAATAAACTGAGTGCTTCAAAGGTTAGTGAAGCAGGGGCAGGGGTTTGGGGACCATGGTTTCAGGGGACATCTAAGTCCATTGGCATAATAAAATCCATTAAGAAAACATTCTGCATCTCACTTTGAAGAGTGGCGTCTGGGATCTTAAATGCTAGCAAGCAGCCATCTAAGATACATCAATGAGTCTCAACCCACCTGGATCAAAGGAGAATGAAGAACACAACGACACAAGGTAATTACAAGCCCAAGAGACAGAAAGGGCTACATGAACCAGAGACTACATTGTCCTGAGACCAGAAGATCTAGATGGTGCCTGGGCACAACCGATGACTGCCCTGACAGGGAACACAGTGGATGACCCCTGAGGGAGAGGGGAACAGTGGGATGCAGACCCCAAATTCTCATAAAAAGACCAGACTTTATGGTCTGACTGAGGCTAGAAGGACCCTGGTGGTCATGGTCCCCAGACCTTCTGTTGGCCCAGGACAGGAACCATTCCTGCAGCCAGCTCGTCGGACATGCATTGGACTGGACACTGGGTAGTAGAGGGATGCTGGTGAGGAGTGAGCTACTTGGATCAGGTGGACACTTGAGACTATGTTGGCACCTCCTGACTGGAGGGGAGATGGGAGGGTAGAGGGGCTTAGAAGCTTGCGAAATGGACACGGAAAAAGAGAGTGGAAGGAGGGAGCAGACTGTCTCATTAGGGGGGAGAGTAATTGTGGGTATGTAGTAAGGTTTTTTTTAGCAAGGTGTATAGGAAACCCTGGTGGAGTAGTGGTTAAGTGCTACAGCTGCTAACCAAAAGGTCAGTGGGTTGAATCCACCTAGGTGCTCCTTGGAAGCTCTACGGAATCGACTCAACGGCAGTGGGTTTGGTTTTGGTAGCAAGGTGTATGTAAGTTTTTATGAGAGAGACTGACTTGATTTGTAAACTTTCACTTAAAGCAAAATAAAAAATATATATTTATCATCAAATACAGAAAAAGAGGGGGGCTTACTGGACTGGTTCACACTTGAGGACTCCCTGAAATCACTGCTTTGAGATACTCTTCAAACTTTGAACTGAAACTAATCCCAGTAGCGAAATAACAGATTGGCTCACAAAATAATGAATACCTCTCATAAGTAACGTGTCGCTTTAAAAAAATCATCTATATGAGAGCAAATGGTAAACAATTACTTTAAAACAAAGATGAGGAATGTAAGAGTCAGGGGAAGTAGATTATTGGAAGGTTGCAACTGCCTATCTAGGATAAAACTATTGGTCTCTACTCCTCCAGAATAAAAGAAAGAAAGAAACCAAAGGCTCAAAGAAGAAACTAGTCTACAGGACAAATAGTCTACATGAGCCATGACCTCATCTACCTTGAAACCAAAAAAAAAAAAAACTAGATGGTGCCCGGCTACCACCTCCGACTATTCTTATCAGGGCCACAGTAGATGGACCCTGATAGTATGGGAGAAAAATGTGGAATAGAACCTCAAATTCATAAAAAACTAAACAAAAACCAGACTGGTTGAGACTGGAGGACTACTGTCCTGAGATACTCTTTAAACCTTGAACTGAAACTAGACCTGAGGTTATCTTTTAGCTAAATAATAGATAGGCTCCTAAAATAAAGAATACCACCCATGACTACTGTGATCCTATAAAAAATCATCTTTATGGGACCAAATAGTCAACAATTACTTTAAAACCAAGGTAAGAATGCAAGGAGGCAGGGCAACTAGATTAATGAAAGTGGAACAACCATAACAGAAATATTGAGAATGTTCACAAATCATGAAGAATGTATCCAATGTCACTGAACAATCTGTGCAGAAATTGTTGAATGAGAACCTAAACTGCTATATAAGCCTTCACTAGAAACATATTATTATACTAAAAAGAGTATTTTCTAATTTCCTTTGTGATTTCTTCTTTGAACCAAGAATTATTTAGAAGTACACTGTTTAATTTTCTACTATTTGGAAAATTCATGGATATTTTATTGTTATTGGTTTCTAATTTCATAGCATTGTGGTCAGATAACATACTCTATGACGCCGATCCTCCTGAATGTATTGAAAGCTGTTTTAGGGCAGTGGCATAGTGGTTAAGGGATGTGGCTGCTAACCAAAAGGTCAGCAGTTTGAATTCACCAGTGGCTCCATGGAAACTTCATGGAGCAGTTCTACTGTCTGATGGAGTCACTATGAATCAGAATCGACTCAACAGTATAAGGTACTTAAGGTCCCCTGGTGGTACAATGGTTAAGCACTCGGCCGCTCACTGAAGGCTTAGAGGTTCAAATGTACCAGCCACTTTTTAGGAGAAAGATGTGGCAGCCTTCTTCCATAAGACTACAGCCTTGGAAACCCTATGAGGCACTTATAGCCAGTACTAGGGTCGCTATGAGTCAAAACTGACTCAATAGCAATGGGTATCTAAAGTCCTCAGGTGGCACAAGTGGTTTGCTTTTGTCTATTAACCTAAAGGTTGGTGGTTCAAACCTACTCAGTGGCACCACAGAAGAAAGGCCTGGCAATCTGCTTCCATAAAGATTAGAGCCAAGAAAACCCTATGAAACAGTTCTACCGTAACACATGGGGTCACCACGAGTTAGAATTTGGGTTATACGGTCTAGTTTGATGAATGCTGCATGTATACTTGCAAAGAATTAGACTCTGCAATGGTTAAGTGTATTATTTCTGTAAATGGCAATTAGGTTAATCTGGTTGATAATGCTATTCAAATCTTTTATATCCTTACTGATTTGTCTATGTGTTCTAACAATTAATAAGGAAGAGGTGTTACTATCTCTTTTTGTTTGACTTTCTGCAATTTGAATATGATATGCCTGGGTGCAGATTTTTTCGTATATATCTTGCTTTGTCGCTATGAGTAGGAATCAGTCCGACAGCAACGGGGTTTGGTTTTGAATTTATCTTGCTTAGTGTTTTCTGGGTCTACTGGATTTGTAGTTTGGTGTCTGTCAACAATTTTGGAAAATTCTCAGTCCTTGCTGCTTCAAGTCTTTCTTCTGTTCCTTTCTCTCTTCTCCTCTTAGTATTCCCATTATGCGTATGTTACATGTTTTGTGATTGCCCCACAGTTCTTGGATAGTCCTTTTTTTTTTTCCTCCAATCTTTTTTTCTCTTTGACTTCCAGTTTGAGAAGTTGCTACTGAAATATCTTCAAGCTCACTGATTCTTCCCTCAGCTATTTCCAACCTACTAGTAGGGGCATCAAATGCCTTATTCATTTCTGCTGCAAATTTTGATTTCTCACATTTCCTTATTGTTCACAATTTTTTTGGTTAGACTACTCATCTATTCTTGCCTGTTGTCCACTTTTTCCATCAGAGCCCTTAACATATTAATCATAGTCATTTGAAATCCCCAGTCTGATAATTCTAACACCTCTGGCATTATCTGAGTCTGCTTGTGATACCTAGCCTTTCTCTTCAGATTGTTTTTTGCTTTATAGTATGCCTTGTAATTTTCTGTTGAAAGCCAACATGATGTATAGATAAAAGGAACTTATTCTTTTGGATGTAAAGTTTTGTAATGTTCATGCAGAGGTAAAGTGTGGGGAAAGAGAATGCTTGTATGGAACATAAGTCATATTATGTCACTCTTCTACTTAAACTTTGCCTTTTCTCTCAAAGGAAAAGTCAAAGTCCTCTAAGTGGCTAACAAGTCCTACATGATCTGGCTTCCATTACTACTTTGGTCTCACCTCCTACTGCATTCCCCCCTTGCTCCATTACAGCCTTTCTGGTTTCCTTACTGTTTCTCTAACACATCAGGCATGCTCTTGCCTCAGGACCTTTGTACTTGTGTCCTCTCCTGAAATGGTCTTTCTTTAGCCATTCCCACGGCTTGTGCTCGACTCAAATGTCACCTTATCATAGACACCTTCCTTTCTACCCTACATTAAAAGCAATCCTCCTTCCCGCATCTACCTTCTCACCCTCTCCTAGAATTCCCTTTCCTCTTATGCAGCTTCATGCTTTTCTCCAAAGCACATTTCACCATCTTATTTGTCTGTTTATTTATTATCTATCTTCCTGACTATAGGATGTATGTTCCATGAGGGCAGAGTCTTGCCGTTTTTCATTCACTGCTGGATACCCCCTGCCTAGAACAGTGCCCAGTACATAGCAGCACTCAATAAACATTTGTTGGATAGAATACTAAAGAATAGACTAATCAATGGAAAGATGCAATTATTGGGCAGCACTGAGAACTGGAAAACCTGCTTTAGAGCCTTGATTCTGACTCCATAAAAAGTTTCCCAATGACTTCCCCTTTCTGCTTCCCTAGACCTCCTTGCTCCAGCCCCATCTCTTTCATAGCCTTTCCAGCTTTCCACCCAATGCTGGAAGCGGCAGTGCCTGAAGCAGACGGTCCACCGGGCACAGGTAGGACACAAAGTGATGGTGCAAGGGCAGGGAAGGCAGCTGCGATAGCTTATCCATATCCATACCTTAGCTTTGGTTGGCTGTGCTGAAAAAGATCCACGTAAATCCTGTAGGATGCCACTAGACAACATAATAGAGAATTTGTCGTAAAATAAGGAAGAGTTCACTGACTCAGCTGATAAGACATTGAGACTCTTCATCTTGGAGTTGTCCACTCATCCAGGCTCTGGGCACAATCTTTAGTTCACAAAGAAGCCATGGTATAAAAGATCTAACTGTGAAAACAGATTGTTTGGGCTCAGATCCTGACTCCGTCACTTACCAACTATGGTATCTTGGAAAATTTGTGTCATTAAACTGGGTCAGTTAAAAGGATATAATAATATCAATCACATACAGATTTTGGAAGGATTAAATAAGTGTGAAGTGGTAACTACAGAAACGGGCACAGAGGGAGGGCTCTATGAGAGGTATTGTTACAATTATTAAACATTACCATCACCACCCCAGTACATACAAAATGAACTTCAGTATTTTCAAGGGTGGGAAAATTAATATACAGAAAAAAAAAATTATTTTTAATGCTCTTTTAACACAGATATCATCTAAGCCTTCGTAATTACGCCATGTGATGCAAAAAGACCAAAACTGTCTATAAACATTTGATGAAGAAAATCATCGTAATTTCAAAAAGAATGAAATATCTTACTGTAAAGTTTTCACCCATCTTGTTCTTCCCAACACCTATGAGAAGTCCTAATAGCACACAAAGATAAAAGAGCAAAATAGGATGAAAATCCCAATGAATTAATGTCGGAAAATTGTATGATGTTCTTTAACATTAAAAATAAATAAATCTGACTTTAAACTAAAGTATTACACACTACTAAAAACTTGATCATGACATGTAACAGAGTTTAATGTACATTTTCACCCATATGAATTAAAAAAAATTTTTAAATAATTTTTATTGAGCTTTAAGTGAACATTTACAAATCAAGTCAGTCCGTCACATATAAGCCTATATACACCTTATTCCATACTCCCACTTACTCTCCCCCTAATGAGTCAGCCCTTCCAGTCTCTCCTTTCGTGGCAATTTTGCCAGTTTCTAACCCTCTCTACCCTCCCATCTCCCCTCCAGACAGGAGATGCCAACACAGTCTCAAGTGTCCACCTGATACAAGTAGCTCACTCTTCATCAGCATCTCTCACCTACCCATTGTCCAGTCCCTTCCGTGTCTGATGAGTTGTCTTCGGGAATGGTTCCTGTCCTGGGCCAACAGAAGGTTTGGGGACCATGAACGCCAGGATTCCTCTAGTCTCAGTCAGATCATTAAGTCTGGTCTTTTTTATGAGAATTTGGGGTCTGCATCCCACTGATCTCCAGCTCCCTCAGGGGTTCTCTGTTGTGCTCCCTGTCAGGGCAGTCATCGGTTGTGGCCGGGCACCAACTAGTTCTTCTGGTCTCAGGATGATGTAAGTCTCTGGTTCATGTGGCCCTTTATATCTCTTGAGCTCATAGTTATCGTGTGACCTTGGTGTTCTTCATTCTCCTTTGCTCCAGGTGGGTTGAGACCAATTGATGCATCTTAGATGGCCGCTTGTTAGCATTTAAGACCCCAGACGCTACATTTCAAAGTGGGATGCAGAATGTCTTCATAATAGTATTATTTTGCCAATTGACTTAGAAGTCCCCTCAAACCATGTTCCCCAGACCCCCGCCCCTGCTCCGCTGACCTTTGAAGCATTCATTTTATCCCGGAAACTTCTTTGCTTTTGGTCCAGTCCAGTTGAGCTGACCTTCCGTGTATTGAGTGTTGTCCTTCTCTTCACCTAAAGTAGTTCTTATCTACTAACTAATCAGTAAACAACCCTCTTCCACCCTCCCTCCCTCCCCCCCTCGTAACCACAAAAGTATGTGTTCTTCTCAGTTTATACTATTTCTCAAATCTTATAATAGTGATCTTATACAATATTTGTCCTTTTGCCTCTAATTTCACTCAGCATAATGCCTTCCAGGTTCCTCCATGTTATGAAATATTTCACAGATTCGTCACTGTTCTTTATCGATGCGTAGTATTCCATTGTGTGAATACACCACAATTTATTTAACCATTCATCCGTTGATGGACACCTTGGTTGCTTCCAGCTTTTTGCTATTGTAAACAGAGCTGCAATAAACATGGGTGTGCATGTATCTGTTTCTGTGAAGGCTCTTATTTCTCTAGGGTATATTCCGAGGAGTGGGATTTCTGGGTTGTATGGTAGTTCTATTTCTAACTGTTTAAGATAACGCCAGATAGATTTCCAAAGCGGTTGTACCATTTTACTTTCCCACCAGCAGTGTATAAGAGTTCCAATCTCTCTCCGCAGCCTCTCCAACATTTATCATTTTGTGTTTTTTGGATTAATGCCAGCCTTGTTGGAGTGAGATGGAATCTCATCGTAGTTTGAATTTGCATTTCTCTAATGGCTAATGATCAAGAGCATTTTCTCATGTATCTGTTAGTTACCTGAATATCTTCTTTGGTGAAGTGCGTGTTCATATCCTTTGCCCACTTCTTGATTGGGTTGTTTGTCTTTTTGTGGTTGAGTTTTGACAGAATCATATAGATTTTAGAGATCAGGCGCTGGTCGGAGATGTCATAGCTGAAAATTCTTTCCCAATCTATAGGTGGTCTTTTTACTCTTTTGGTGAAGTCTTTAGATGAGCATAGGTGTTTGATTTTTAGGAGCTCCCAGTTATCTGGTTTCTGTTCGTCATTTTTGGTAATGTTTTGTATTCTGTTTATGCCTTGTATTACGGCTCCTAAGGTTGTCTCTATTTTTTCCTCCATGATCTTTATCATTTTAGTCTTTATGTTTAGGTCTTTGATCCACTCGGAGTTAGTTTTTGTGCATGGTGTGAGGTATGGGTCCTGTTTCATTTTCTTGCAAATGGATATCCAGTTATGCAGCACCATTTGTTAAAAAGACTATCTTTTCCCCACTTAACTGACACTGGGCCTTTGTCAAGTATCAGCTGCTCATATGTGGATGGATTTATATCTGGGTTCTCAATTCTGTTCCATTGGTCTATGTGTCTGCTGTTGTACCAGTACCAGGCTGTTTTGACTACTGTGGCTGTATAATAGGTTCTGAAATCAGGTAGAGTGAGGCCTCCCACTTTCTTCTTTTTCAGTAATGCTTTGCTTATCCGAGGCTTCTTTCCCTTCCATATGAAGTTGGTGATTTGTTTCTCTATCACATTAAAAAATGACATTGGAATTTGGATCGGAAGTGCATTGTATGTATAGATGGCTTTTGGTAGAATAGACATTTTTACTATGTTAATTCTTCCTATCCATGAGCAAGGTATGTTTTTCCACTTAAGTAGGTCCTTTTTAGTTTCTTGTAGTAGTACTTTGTAGTTTTCTTTGTATAGGTCTTTTACATCTTTGGTAAGATTTATTCCTAAATATTTTATCTTCTTGGTGGCTACTGTGAATGGTATTGATTTGGTATTTCCTCTTCGATGTTCTTTTTGTTAATGTAGAGGAATCCAAGTGATTTTTGTATGTTTATCTTATAACCTGAGACTCTGCCAAACTCTTCTATTAGTTTCAGTAGTTTTCTGGAGGATTCCTTAGGGTTTTCTGTGTATAAGATCATGTCATCTGCAAACAGAGATAACTTTACTTCCTCCTTGCCAATGCCGATGCCCTTTATTTCTTTGTCTAGCCTAATTGCTCTGGCTAGGACCTCTAGCACAATGTTGAATAAGAGCGGTGATAAAGGGCATCCCTGTCTGGTTCCCGTTCTCAAGGGAAATGCTTTCAGGCTCTCTCCATTTAGAGTGATGTTGGCTGTTGGCTTTGCATAGATGCCCTTTATTATGTTGAGGAATTTTCCTTCAATTCCTATTTTGCTGAGAGTTTTTATCATAAATGGTTTTTGGACTTTGTCAAATGCCTTTTCTGCATCAATTGATAAGATCATGTGGTTTTTGTCTTTTGTTTTATTTATATGGTGGGTTACATTAATGGTTTTTCTAATATTAAACCAGCCTTGCATACCTGGTATAAATCCCACTTGGTCACGATGGATTAATTTTTTGATATGTTGTTGAATTCTATTGGCTAGAATTTTGTTGAGGTTTTTGCATCTATGTTTTTGTGATGTCTTTACCTGGTTTTGGTATCAGGGAGATGGTGGCTTCATAGAATGAGTTAGGTAGTATTCCGTCATTTTCTATGCTTTGAAATACCTTTAATAGTAGTGGTGTTAACTCTTCTCTGAAAGTTTGGTAGAACTCTGCAGTAAAGCCATCCAGGCCAGGGCTTTTTTTTTGTTGGGAGTTTTTTGATTACCGTTTCAATCTCTTTTTTTGTTATGGGTCTATTTAGTTGTTCTACTTCTGATTGTGTTAGGTAGGTAGTGTTTTTCCAGGAATTCATCCATTTCTTCTAGGTTTGCAAATTTGTTAGAGTACAATTTTTTGTAATAATCTGATATGATTCTTTTAATTTCTGTTGGGTCTGTTGTGATGTGGCCCATCTCGTTTCTTATTCAGGTTATTTGTTTCCTTTCCTGTATTTCTTTACTCAGTCTGGCCAATGGTTTATCAATTTTGTTAATTTTTTCAAAGAACCAGCTTTTTGCTTTGTTAATTCTTTCAATTGTTTTCCTGTTCTGTAATTCATTTAGTTCAGCTCTAATTTTCATTATTTGTTTTCTTCTGGTGCCTGATGGATTCTTTTGTTGCTCACTTTCTATTTGTTCAAGTTGTAGGGACAGTTCTCTGATTTTGGCTCTTTCTTCTTTTTGTATTTGTGCATTTATCGATATAAATTGACCTCTGAGCACTGCTTTTGCTGTGTCCCAGAGGTTTTGATAGGAAGTGTTTTCATTCTCGTTGCGTTCTATGAATTTCTTTATTCCCTCCTTAATGTCTTCTATAACCCAGTGTTTTTTCAGGAGGGTATTGTTCAGTTTCCAAGTATCTGATTTCTTTTCCCTAATTTTTCTGTTATTGATTTCCACTTTTATGGCCTTATGGTCTGAGAAGATGCTTTGTAATATTTCGATGTTTTGGATTCTGCAAAGGTTTTTGTTATGACCTAATATGTGGTCTATTCTGAGAATGTTCCATGTGTGCTAGAAAAAAAGTATACTTTGCAGCAGTTGGGTGGAGTGTTCTGTATAAGTCAATGAGGTCAAGTTGGTTGACTGTAGCAATTAGGTGTTCCGTGTCTCTGTTGAGCTTCTTACTGGATGTCCTATCCTTCTCCGAAAGTGGTGTGTTGAAGTCTCCTACTATAATTGTGGAGATGTCTATCTCATTTTTCAGTTCTGTTAAAGTTTGTTTTATGTATTGTACAGCCCTGTCATTGGGTGCATAAATATTTAGTATGGTTATATCTTCCTGGTCAATTGTCCCTTTAATCATTATGTAGTGTCCTTCTTTATCCTTTGTGGTGGATTTAACTTTAAAGTCGATTTTGTCAGAAATTAATATTGCTACTCCTGCTCTTTTTTGCTTATTGTTTGCTTCATATATTTTTTTCCATCCTTTGAGTTTTAGTTCGTTTGTGTCTCTAAGTCTAAGGTGTGTCTCTTGTAGGCAGCATATAGACAGATCATGTTTCTTTATCCAGTCTGAGACTCCCTGTCTCTTTATTGGTGCATTTAGTCCATTTACATTCAGCGTAATTATAGATAAGTTTTTTTTTTTATGTGTTTAGCGCTGTCATTTTGATGCTGTTTTATGTGTGTTGTTGACAATTTCATTTTTCCACTTACTTTTTTGTGCTGAGACGGTTTTCTTTGTAGATTGTGTGTTTCTCATTTTCATAGTATTTGACTTTGTGTTTGCTGAGTCGTTATGTTTTTCTTGGTTTTTATTTTGAGTTATGGACTTGTTATGCCTCTTTGTGGTTACCTTAATATTTACCCCTATTTTTCTAAGTAAAAACCTAACTTGTATTGTCCTATATCGCCTTGTATCTCTCTCCATATGGCAGTTCTATGCCACCTGTGTTTAGTCCCTCTTTTTGATTATTGTGATCTTTTACATATTGACTTCAAGGATTCCCTGTTTTGAGCATTTTTTTTTAATTAATCTTAATTTGTTTTTGTGATTTCCGTATTTGAGTTGATATCAGGATGTTTTGTGACCTTGTGTTGTTTTGGTATCTGATATTATTGGTTTTCTGACCAAACGATTTCCTTTAGTATTTCTTGTAGCTTTGGTTCAGTTTTTGCAAATTCTCTAAGCTTGTGTTTATCTGTAAATATCTTAATTTCACCTTCATATTTCAGAGAGAGTTTTGCTGGGTATATGATCCTTGGCTGGCAGTTTTTCTCCTTCAGTGCTCTGTATATGTCATTCCACTGCCTTCTTGCCTGCATGGTTTCTGCTGAGTAAAAGTCTGAACTTATTCTTATTGATTCTCCCTCGTAGGAGACCTTTCATTTATCCCTGGCTGCTTTTAAAATTTTATTTTTGGTTTTGGCAAGTTTGATGAGAATATGTCTTGGTGATTTTCTTTTTGGATCAATCTTAAATGGGGTTCGATGAGCATCTTGGATAGATATCCTTTTGTCTTTCATGATGTCAGGGAAGTTTCCTGTCAGCAGATCTTCAATTATTCTCTCTGTGTTTTCTGTCCTCCCTCCCTGTTCTGGGACTCCAATCACATGCAAGTTATCCTTCTTGATAGAGTCCCACATGAGTCTTAGGGTTTCTTCATTTTTTTTAATTCTTTTATCTGATTGTTTTTTCAGCTATGTTGGTGTTAATTCCCTGGTCCTCCAGATCTCCCACTCTGCATTCTAATTGCTCGAGTCTGCTCCTCTGACTTCATATTGCGTTGTCTAATTCTGTAATTTTATTGTTAATCTTTTGGGTTTCTGAATGCTGTCTCTCTATGGATTCATGCAACTTATTAATTTTTCCACTATGTTCTTGAATAATCTTTTTGAGTTCTTCAACTGTTTTATCAGTGTATTCCTTGGCTTTTTTCTGCAGATTGCCTTATTTCATTTCTGAGGTCATCCCTGATGTCTTGAAGCATTCTGTAAATTAGTTTTTTATATTCTGTATCTGATAATTCCAAGATTGTATCTTCATTTGGGAAAGATTTTGATTCATTTGGGGGGTTGTAGAAGCAGTCATGGTCTGCTTCTTTATGTGCTTTGATATCGACTGCTGTCTCCGAGCCATGACTAAGATATTGTAGTGATTTATTCTATATTTGCTCACTGAGTCTTATCTTGTTTTGTTTTCTTTCAATATACATGGATGGGCTACTAGATTGTGCTGTCTTGATTGTTGTAGCCCTTGACTTACTTATGACCTATTACCAGCTGGTTTGGGTTGTTACCAGATATATATGCCTGAGTCCATTCACTATTCTTGAGTAGAGTCTGATTTTGGGTCAAGTGTGTGATGCAGCCTATCACCTATCCACCTTGAGAAGTAGTGGGGATAGTTGTGTGCCCCAGATTCTAGTAGCAGCTGGGGTTCACACTCTGGGGGGGGGGCAGGATGCTGACAGGCTTCCCCCGTATGTCAGTGAGGTAGGTGTGTCTCTATTCCTAAAGCACTTTGGTGGGTGGGCTCTGCAGCTGTACCTTAGGCCCCCAATGCAAGTACCTCTACAGATTGGTAGGTGTCACCCTCCTTAGACCCCTAAAGCAGGAGGCTAGGTGGTGTGGGGGGAGCTTCAGCCCTCAGTTCCGTGTTGTGGGTCAGTGAGGGCTCTGTTCAGTACGCAGAGATATCAGACCTGGGAAACTTGTCTTTCCAGTAAATCCGCTAAAAAAAATGCAGTCAGATCCCTATCAGAAATGCCTTTGCATTATAATAGCCACCTTGTTCCCTGTAGGGATGAAAGCTGGAGACTGGATCACATATGCTTGGCTGGAGCTGGTTCTGTGTTTTTAGTCCAATTAGGGAAGGATTTTTGGTTCCTGGGTTTTTTGTGGTTGCTTTTCTCAGGCCGGAAGAATGGGTTAGAAAAAGACCAAAAAAAAAAAGGGGGGAGGGGAAGAAAAACTGTGGAGCAGTTCTCCCTCTGGCTCAGGAAATTCCAATGTTAATGAAGCCGCCTGGGAAGGGGAGGAGAGGGTTCATAAAAACAGGAGAGAGTAGCACCTCGGAATATAGACAAAGTTACTTATCTTGCTTGGGATGACTTTTATCTGAGATTCCCGAGGGGCGTGTTGCCTATGTGCACTGGCTGGGTAAAGATTGCCCCCAAGGGTCTGGCCCGCAGACGCCGCGGTGAGTTCCTCCACTGCCACTCCAAAGCCCAGCATCAAGGTTCCCTGGCTGAGACGCTGCACTCCCAGCTCCAAAACCAGACGCTGCCTCCCGGGGACTTCTCCTCCCATCAGCCGCATCACTGCGCCGCCCACGCTGACTGGCTGGCCCCCTCCCGAGGTCAGTTCAGGGGGGTAGGGCTGCGCTCCGTGTTTGCACCTTCACAGGATGTCCTGCTCAGCTCCCCTGCACCCAGTCCAAAGCCCTGAGTCAAGGTTCCTCGGCTGGGACGCTGCACTCCCGGCTCCAATACCAGTCGCTGCCTCCCGGGGACTTCTCCCGCCAGCCGCATCCCCGCGCCGCCCGTGCAGACCAGCTGGGCCCCCTCCCGGTGTCAGTTCAGGGGGGTAGGGCTGTGCCCCGTGTTTGCACCATCACAGGATGTTGTGTTCAGCTCCCCTGCATCCATTCCTAAGCCCGGCGCCAAGGTTACCTGACTGAGATGGTGGCTCCAGGCTCCGAAAACAGTCTCTACTTCCCCGTAGTTGTTCATTCTCCGTCTCTGTCACTCAGATCAACTCTTTAAATCTGTGTTTGTTGCTCAGGGTTTGTAGATTGTCATGTATGTGATCGATTCACTTGTTTTTCTGAGTCTTTGTTGCAAGAGGGATCCGAGGTAGCGTCTACCTAGTCAGCCATCTTGGCTGGAAGCCCTTGTTGGGAGTTTTTGATTAACTTTTCAATCGCTTCTTTTGTTATGGGTCTATTTAGTTGTTCTACTTCTGATCGTGTTAGTTTAGGTAGGTAGTATGTTTCTAGGAATTCATCCGTTTCTTCTAAGTTTTCAATTTGTTAGAGTACAATTTTTGTAGTAATCTGATACGATTCTTTTAATTTCTGTTGGGTCTGTTGTGATATGGCCCATCTCATTTCTCATCTGGGTTATTTGTTTCCTTTCCTGTATTTCTTTAGTCAGTCTGGCCAATGGTTTATCAATTTTTTATATTTTTTCAAAGAACCCTCTTTTGGGTTTGTTAATTCCTTCAGTTGTTTTTCTGTCCTCTAATTCATTTAATTCTGCTGTAATTTTTATTATTTTTCTTCTGGTGTCTGATGGATTCTTTTGTTGCTCGCTTTCTATTTGTTCAAGTTGTAGGGACAGTTCTCTGATTTTGGCTCTTTCTTCTTTATGTATGTGCGCATTTATCAGTATAAATTGACCTCTGAGCACTGTTTTCGCTGTGTCCCAGAGGTTTGATAGGAAGTGTTTCAGTCTCGTTGCACTCTATGAATTTCTTTATTCCCTCCTTAATGTCTTCTATAACCCAGTCTTTTTTGAGCAGGGTATAGTTCAGTTTCCAAGTATTTGATTTCTTTTCCCTGATTTTTCTGTTATTGATTTCTACTTTTATGGCCTTATGGTCTGAGAAGATGCTTTGTAATATTTCAACGTTTTGGATTCTGCAAAGGATTGTTTTATGACCTAATATGTGATCTATTTTAGAGAATGTTCCATGTGCACTAGAAAAAAGTATACTTTGCAGTAGTTGGGTGGAGTGTTCTGTATAAGTCTATGAGGTCAAGTTGGTTGATTGTAGCAACTAGATCTTCTGTGTCTCTATTGAGCATCTTACTGGAAGTCTTATCCTTCACCGAAAGTGGTGTGTTGAAGTCTCCTACTATAATTGTGGAGGTGTCTATCTCACTTCAATTCTGTTAAAGTTTGTTTTATGTATTGTACAACCCTGTCATTGGGTGCATAAATATTTAATATGGTTATATCTTCCTGGTCAATTGTCCCTTTAATCATTATGTAGTGTCCTTCTTTATCCTTTGTGGTGGATTTAACTTCAGAGTCTATTTTGTCAGAAATTAATATTGCCACTCCTGCTGTTTTTTGATTGTTGTTTGCATGATGTATTTTTCCATCCTTTGAATTTTAGTGTGTGTCTCTAAGTCTAAGGTGTGTCTCTTGTAGGCAGCATATAGAAACATCGTGTTTTTTTATCCAGTCTGCAACTCTCTATTGGTGCATTTAGTCCATTTACATTTAGCGTAATAATAGATAAGTATGAATTTAGTGCTGCCATTTTGATGCCTTTTTCTGTGTGTTGTTGACAATGTCATTTTTCCACTTACTTTTTTTGTGCTGAGAAGTTTTTCTATGTAAATTGTGTGCTCCTCATTTTCATAGTAGTTGAATTTATTTTTGCTGAGTCGTTATGTTTATCTTGGTTTTCATTTTGAAGTACGGACTTGTTAGACCTCTTTGTTGTTACCTTAATATTTACTCCTATTTTTCTAAGTAAAAGCCTAATTTGTATCATCCTTTTTTTTTGTATCTCCATGTTTTCCTCTCCATATGGAAGATCTATGCCTCCTGTATTTAGTCCCTCTTTTTTGATTATTGTAATCTTTTACATAATGACTTCAACTATCCCGTTTTGAGCATTTTTTCTTTTTTAAATAAATCATATTTTTGTGTGTGATTTCCCTATTTGAGTTTATATCAGGATGTTTTGTTCCGTGACCTTGTTTTGTATTTGTATCTGATATTATTGATTTTCTGACCAAAGAATTTCCTTTAGTAATTCTTGTAGCTTTGGTTTGGTTTTTGCAAATTATCTAAGCTTGCGTTTATCTGTAAATGTCTTAATTTCACCTTCATATTTGAGAGAGAGTTTTGCTGGGTATATGATCCTTGGCTGGCAGTTTTTCTCCTTCAGTGCTCTACATATGTCATCCCATTGCCTTCTTGACTGCATAGTTTCTGCCGAGTAGTCAGAACTTATTCTTATTGATTCTCTTTGTAGGTGACTTTTCGTTTATCCCTGGCTGCTTTTCAGATTTTCTCTTTATCTTTGGTTTTGGCCAGTTTGATGATAATATGCTTTGGTGATTTTCTTTTGGGATCTATCTTGTATGGTGTTCGATGAGCATCTTGTATAGATATCCTTTCATCTTTCACAATGCCAGGGTAGTTTTCTGCCAACAGATCTTCAACTATTCTCTCTGTATTTTCTGTTTTCCCTCCCTGTTCTGGAACTCCAAACACATGCAAGTTATTCTTCTTGATAAGAGTCCCACATGATTTTTAGGGTTTCTTCCTTTTTTTAAATTCTTTTATCTGATTTTTCTTCAACTATATTGGTGTCAATTGCCTTATCCTCTAACTCCCCCACTCTGCATTCCAGTTCCTCAATTCTGCCCCTCTGACTTCCTGTGGAGTTGTCTAATTCTGTAATTTTATTATTAATCCTTTGGATTTCTGAATGCTGTCTCTCTATGGATTCTTGCAGCTCATTAATTTTTTCACTATGTTCTTGAATAATCTTTTTGATTTCTTCAACTGCTTTATCAGTGTGTTCCTTGGCTTTTTCTGCAGATTTCCTTATTTCTTTTCTGAGATCATCTCTGACGTCTTGAAGCGTTCTGTGTATTGGTTTTTTATATTCTACATCTGGCAATTCCAGGAATGTATCTTCATTTGGTAAAGATTTTGATTCTTTAATTTGGGGATTTGTAGAAGCAATCATGGTCTGCTTCTTTATGTGATTTGATATCGACTGCTGTCTTCGAGCCATCTATAATATATTGTAATGATTTATTTTATATTTGCTCACTGAGGTTTATCTTCTTGTTTTGGTTTGTTTCAACATACCCAGATGGGCTACTAGATTGTGCTATCTTGATTACTGTAGCCTTTGAATCAGTTATGTCCTATTACCAGCTGGTTTGAGCTGTTACCAAATATATGAGCCTATGAGTCCATTCACTATTCTTGAACAGAATCAGCTTAGGTGTGCTGATTGTGGTGTGTAGGCTGTCACCTCTTTACTTAGAGGAGTAGTGGTTGTATGCACCAGATTCTAGTTGCAGCATGGGGTCACACTCCGAGGAAGGCAGGATGCTGACAGCCTTCCCCCATGTGCCAGTGAGGTAGGAGTTTCTCTATTCCTAGAGCACTTTGGTGGGTGCGCTGTGCTTCTGTACCTTAGGCACCCAATGCTTGTACCTCTAAAGAGTGGTAGGCCTCACTATCCTCAGACCCCTTTAGCAGATGGTTAGGTGGTGTGGGTGGAGCTTTAGCCCTCAGTTCCCTACTGTGGATCAGCGAGGGCTCTGTTTAATAGGTAGAGAGGTATCAGACCTCCAAAACTTGTCTTTCCACTGCTTTGCTAAAACTATTACAGTCAGATCTCTATTAGAATTGCCTTTGCATTATAATAGCCACCTGGTTCCCTGTACAGATGAAAGCCAGAGTCTGTGGATCTCTTTTGCTTGGCTGGAGCTGGTTCTGTATGATTCCAGTTAAGGAAAGTCAGTGAAGGATTTTTCTCTCCCAGATTGTTAATTGCTGCTTCTCTCAGGCCAGGAGAATGGGTTAAAAAAAAAAAAAAACCCGCAGAGGACTTCACTCCCTGGCCCAGGAAATTCCAGTGTTAATGAAGCCATCTGGGGCAGGGAGGGGAGAGATCAGATAGATAGGAAAGAGTAGCACAATATAGACAAAGTTACTTATCTTGTTTGGTGAAGACTTTTATCTGAGATTCCAGAAAGGCATGTAGCCTGTGTGTGCTGGCTGGGTTGAGATTGCCCCCGAGGGTCAGGCCTGCATCCTGTGCTTGCGCTGTCTCAGGAAGCCGTGATCAGCTCCTTCGCTCCTAGTCCAAAGCCCATTGCCAAGGTTTTCTGGCTGGGAAGCTGCACTCCAGGCACCAAAGCCAGTTGCTCCTTCCCCGTGATTTCTCCTACTTCTGTTAGCTGCGTCAGCATGTAGCCTGCATGCGCTGGCTGGGTTTCCCACTGAGGTTTCTCCAAGGGGTTAGGGCTTTTTCCCGTGCTTTTGCCATCTCAGAAAGCTGTGATCTGCTCCTCTGTGCTTAGACCAAAGGCCAGGGCCAATGTTTTCTGACTGGGACACTGGCTCCAGGTTCCGAAAACAGTCTCTGCTTCCCCGTGGGTTCTCGTTCTCCTGTCAGCCACGTCAGTGTGCAGCCTGCTTGCACTGGCTGAGTCTCTGCCGAGGTTACTCCAGGGGGTTAGGGGTTAGGGGTTAGGGCTACGTCCTGTGTTTGCCCCATCTCAGTAAGCTGTGATCAGCCCAACCACTCTGGCACCAGGGAAGTGCAAGGGCTCAAGGGCTGTGGCAGAGGACGCCAGTTCCAGAAGCAGTCGCTGCTTCACCATGCGGCTTTTCTCTCCCTTGTCACTCAGGTCAACTCCTTAGTTCCGTGTTTGATGGCCAGGTTCATAGATTGTCATGTATGTGATCGATTCACTTGTTTTTCAGAGTTTTTTTGCAACAGGGATCTGTGGTAGCTTCTACCTAGTCAGCCATCTTGGCCCTACCTCCAGCAAATGGAGTTTCTTAAAAGGAAGTGTAACTATAATTCTCCACCAGAAAAGGAAGAAGAAGGGAGGAAAGGAGGCATTCCTAACAAAACAAGAAAACGTGTGCTCTGCTGCTGTTGTCTTTCTTTTTATCCAATGATATTTCTGCCTACAATTTTCTCTGACCAACATCAAGTCAAATAAGCACAAAATATTGATCCCTATCTGCCATTCTGCTTAAGCAGTGATAATGGGATGAACTTGAAAACCTGGATTACACAGATATTTCTTTAAGAGGAATGAAAACTGGTGCAACAGTACATGTAATTCAAAAGTTAATAGGACTCCTATTTATTCTACTTGCCTTCTTTAAAATTAGCTTAATTTTCATATCTCAGTGTCAAACAAGCAAAAAAAAAAATACTACCATAAAGAATTAATAGTGGACTGACTGGTATTAGTTTTGTTTTTTTTTCCTCTCTTCCAGAATGTTCTGAAATCAGATGGTGGTGATGGTTGCACAATACAGTGAATAGAGTAAAAGCAACAGAATTGGAAACTCCAAAATATTGAATTTTATGTTATATGAAGTATATCTGAACTTAAGTAAAGAATTAACAGCAGTCTTTATCGGCAATAAGACATTCATCCTTGATCAGAAGCAAAGAGCCCTTTACGTGGTATTAAGGACAAAAAACAGTGAAAATTCTAAGACAGTATCTGGAGTTCTTTTTTCTCTTGGTTTTCCCCTTTCCCCAAACCATCACTATTCTTTTTGCCCTGTCTTCTTCTAGTTTTACCCAACATTGCTAAATAAGGAAGACATTTTATATCTTTACAAAGCATCCTAAATCAGCCAAGGGTTTTTCTCCTTCACCAAGCTTGGACTAACTGGAAACCTCTCATGGGTGTGAAAGCTCCTGGCCTTGAAGCTTTCTTCTTTCAGTTCCCCCAAATCAAGGGGGTTTTGTTTCAAAATCAAAATACAGCTGAATGAGCTTTTCAAAATGGACTTGACGGCAGGGCTCTGACCACACTAATTTAAGGAAAGTATTAAAAGCTGAGTGCAGTTTCAAACAACAAAAGTGGGTCGACTCTCAGAGATTCTGCAATAATCTAGCCCCTATCTCTTTCTCCAGCCTCATGTGGCACGACATCCTTGCCTTATACCCTTGGCTCCAGAGACTCTATCTGATATCCTGTTTCCCATTTTCCCTGCCATTCACAGGGCCTTTACACGTGCTATTCCCTCTACCCAGGGCACACTCTCCTCCCGTCTTTGCCTAGTTTATTCCCACTCATCTTTCAGATCTTTCTGAACCAAGTCAAAATATTGGAAGGAGTCTTCCAAACACTGGCCTTGCCTTCTGAAGACACATTTCTTAGATGTTGAGAAATGAAGGATGGTGGAAAATTAAATCTCTGCAGAATAGGTTTGAGGGCACCCTAGAGGCAACTTTATCTTAAAGAATTTTCGTGCAGATCTTGGGAAAGCTAGCGGAGGGACTGAAGGCTGACCACAGGCTCCCTCCGGATTCACCTGGTGCTAAAGGGAAGGTTCAGCGGCACAGAGAGCGTGCCGGAACCAGGGCAAGAGGAGACTTGAAGGGTCCGGATAGGGATGCTGGGTCACAGGAGGACTGTTTGCCTCATTCCCTCCCAGGCTCTCTGCTTGCCCATTCCTTCTGAAGGAGCAGCCTCAGTGAGCTTCCCCTTCCCCACCGGGACCCCACGCACCACCCCAGGCCCTGCACCTCCCAGCCACTCACCATCCACTGGCACTGAGGGACACGGCAGACCAAGCTGGAGCAGCGCTGCTGCCCAGCGTCCTGGTAGGCAGCTGGGCAGTGGGCCACGGGGGGCTGGCTCGCTCTGCAGCCATGCCATGGTCTGGGCATTCACGGGGTGACACACTCTGGTGTGGGCTCTTCGGTAGGTGGCTTAGTTACCTAGTGCTGCTATAACAGAAATACCACAAGTAGATGGCTTAACAAAGGCAAATTTATTCTCTTACAGTCTAGGAGGCTAGAAGTCTGAATTCAAGGTGCCAGTTACAGGGGAAGGCTTTCTCTCTCTCGGCTCTAGAGGAAGGTCCTTGTCATCAATTCTGCCCTGGTCTAGGGGCTTCTCAGCACAGGGACCCTGCATCCCAAGGATACATTCTGCTCCTGGCACTACTTTCTTGGTGGTATGAGGTCCCCCTGTCTCTCTGTTCTTTTTTCTCTTTTATACCTCAAAAGAGATTGACTTAATACAAAACCTAATCTTATAGATTGAGTCCTGTCTCATTGACATACCTGCCGATAATCCCACCTCATTGACATCATAGAGGTAGGGTTTACAGTGCATAGGAAAATCACATCAGATCACAAAATCTTGGACAGCACACAATACTGCGAATCATTGCATAGCCAGGGTGATACACAATTTTAGGGGTAGGATTCAATCCATGACAGTAGGAAATAGTAATGTCTTAGAGAAAGTATAGCCAGAATTCTCATTTGAAGTGAGGATGGTGAGATTTTGTCTCACATCTTTGGACATGTTATCAGGAGGGACCAGTCTCTGGAAAAGGACATCTTGCTTAGTAAATTAGGGGGTCAGCAAAAAAGAAAAAAAAAATTCCCTCAACTAGATAAATTAACACAGTGGCTACAACAATAGATTCAAATATAGAAATGATTGTGAGGATGGTGGGTGCAGGACCAAGCAGTGTTTTATTCTGTTGTACCTACAGCTGCTATGAGTTGGAATGAACTCAACCGTGTCTCACAACAAAAACAACAGTAATAGCAGTATGTAATAATATGGAGGCATTCTCATTTCCATCTTTTGGGTTTTAGACCATTGCATACTGTCTATAAGGGAAATGACACCATACATTTGTTGCTGGTATAAGACACATACTGTATGCTGAAGGAGTGCCCAACCTCACAGGGTATTGTCTCCCAGATGGTGTCCTGTGACTTCACATTTCAATCAAGCCACCTGCTTCTGGGTGATGGGGCATATAGTAAAACTCATGGCATAAGCCCATAGCCCCAGTGCCTTTTCTGTAAGACCATCTTCTTGGTTATAGATGGTGTTATGTGTGATTCTGTGGTATAGATGAGGCATTTATGAGTCCACATATGGTGGTGCTACTAGAAGCAAAAATCAAACGACCGTGCGTTGCGAAAATCTGCTGCAAAGGACCTCTTTAAAGTGTTATAAAGCAAAGATGTCACTTTAAGGAATAAGGTGCGCCTGACCCTAGCCATGGTGTTTTCATTCACTTCATATGCATGTGAAAGCTGGACAATGAAGGAAGACCAAAAAAGAATTGACAGCTGTCTGTTACAGTGTTGGCAAAGAATGTTGAGTGTACCACAGACTGCCAAAAGAATGAACATATCTGCCTTGGAAGAAGTACAGCCAGAATGCTCCTTAGAAATGAGGATGGTGAGACTTCATTTCACATACTTTGGACATGTTATCAGGAGGGACCAGTCACTGGGGAAGGACACCAGGCTTGGTAAAGTCGAGGGTCAGTGAAAAAGAGGAAGACCAAAAATGAGGTGAATTGACACAGTGGCTGCAACAATGGACTCAAGAATAACAATGATCATGAGAGCACTGTAGGACTGGGCAGTGTTTCATTCTGTTGTACATAGTGTTACCATGAGCTGGAGCTGACTAGATGGCACCTAACAATAACAAAGTAGAAGCAAGGCTAGCAAGGAAAGGAAAATCGTATGTAGAATAAGGATCTATTCCAATGTTGGTAAGTAACTGTAACTTCCATGATAAAAGGGCTCCAATGTACGCAATCTGTCCCCATAGCCAACATCAGGGGCCAACATGGGAATGATGCTTATGGAGGTTCTTATTCTGCTTTTGTCAAGTTGAACACTCAGCAGTGATGATAACCAGATCGATAGCCCCTCGTAAGCATTAATCTGTCTCTATGCATTTTGCCTAATTTCAGTATTTCATAGAAATGAAATCATACAATATTGGTCCCTTTGTGTCTAGCTTATTTCACTTAGCATAATGTTTTCAATGTTCGTACATGTTGTAGCATAAATCAGAAATTCATTTCTCTTTATGGCTGAATAATATTTGTATGGATATATGACATTTTGTTTATCCAATTGTTCATTGATAGACATTGGGTTGTTTCTACCTTTTGGCTATTGTTCATAATTCTGCTATGAGTTGTCACGTACAAATTTCTGTCTGGACATATGTTTTCATTTCTCTTGGGTATATATCTACTAGAGTGGAATTGCTGGGTCATACGGTAACACCGTGTTTAATCGTTTGAGAGCTGCCAGACTGATTTCCAGCTGCACAATTTTACATCTCTACCAGCAGTGTATCAGCGTTCCTATTTCTCCACATCCTCGTCAGCACTTGATGTTATCTGACTTTTTGATTCTAGTCATCTTAATGGGTGTGGAGTGTTATCTCATTGTGGTTTTTATTTACATGTCTTGGCATGAAAAGATGCCAAATATCTTCTCATGTGCTTATTAGCTATATGTATACATACTTTGGAGAAACATGTATTCAGGTCCTTTGCATATTTTTTAGTTGGATTGTTGGTCTCTTTATTCTTGGGTTGTGAGAGTTCCTTATTCTAGATATAAGTACCTTACCAGATACATGATTTGCAAAAAATTTCCCATATTTTGTGGGTCGTCTTTTCATTTCCTTGTTTCTTGAAATGCTGATTTATGGTTCCAATTACCTCTTTTCTGATAGAGGCAGCTAAGGTCTCATACTCATATGGTGTCTTGCGATCAAGAGGTCAGTATTTACCACTGCCCAATACTTAGGTACTACTAGACTACCAGTTCCATTGACTTGACTCTGACTCATGGGCACCCTATGCATGTCAGAGTAGAACTGTGCTCCATAGGGTTTTCAATGGCAGGTTTTTCAGAAGTAGATTTGCAGGCCTTTTTTCCGACGTGCCTCTGGGAGGGCTTAAACCGTCAAACTTCCAGTTATCATTCAAGAATATAAACTATTTATACCACCCAGGGAAAATAGCCAGGTAGGAACTGCCTATCAAATGGAGAATAGTTGACAGTACTCTAAAAACGCTAAGGGTCTCAACTGCAATTCTACTCTTTGATTTTTCCAAGGCTTTATAAGGCATCCCTATGGAGAACCTGGTGGTGTAGTGGTTAAGAGTTTGGCTGCCAATCAAAAGGTCAGCAGTTCGAATCCACCAGGCAGTCCCTGGAAACCCTATGGGGCAGTTCTACTAGGTACTACAGGGTTGCTGTGAGTTAGAATCTACTCAAAGGCAAGGGGATCTACCATAGAAAAAAGAAAGAATACCCATTGCTGTCGAGTTGATTTTGACTCAGTGACCCTGCAGGACAGAGTAGAACTGCCTTATAGGGTTTCCAAGGATGTAATCTTTATGAAAGCAGACTCCCATATCTTTCCCCCGCAGAGCACCTGGTGGGTTTGAACTGCCAACCTTTCAGTTAGCAGCTAAGTGCTTTAATTACTGCACCACCAGGGCTCCTTTTCTATCTGCCATAGACATTTAAATTAGCATTGCATTTCTTGTGGCATGAGGCCAAAGTGGTAAGACAGCTTGCACTGCAGTCTGGATCTGCTCCAGAGCGCTCTCTTGCTGTGAACTGCCTTTAGAGCTGTAAGCCTTATGGGTTACCACATAGTAAGTGGTCCCAAAAACACTGTGTCCTTTATTCATGGTGGTAGTACATGAAAGTTCCCTGGGTTCTAAATATAGTCATAGATCAATCGTCTGTAGACATAGTCCTGAGAAAGTGTGCTGCTGTCCTTGCCAGGTGAAGGCAAACTGCTTCTGATTATTTTTGCTGATAGAATACAACTTAAACCATTTACTGAATCAAAAGCTACATAAGAGTTTCCAGTAGTGACAATGGATCTGGAACACAGCTGCAATTGGCATCAACAATTAAGTTGAGGATTAACCACCAATATTCTCCAACTCGTCTGGTTTTTGCTCTGGCAAATCAGACAAGTAACACTGAATGATTAAATATCCTGATTTAACTGTCTTGTTTACACCTCTTGTCTTACCACCCCATGCAATTTAATATTTGACCAAGGTTTTTCATTTTTTAAAGAAATGTCATTAGTAGAACTAACATAAGCTGAAAGTAGAGACCTCAGTTTTGCACTTCCATCTCTTGCATGTTCCCATCTAGTACCGTAATATGTGAGATACACATGCAGCTCTCAGCTGAAAATGTTATTAAACATGGACAATAACCAGTGTCCCAACTCTTTTTTCCTGATCCTGTCCTGGTGCAATATAACTAACTTCTATCATCCAAGGACAGTATGCAGAATGATCAATAATAAAAATCATGCATCTCTAGATAATTCGTTATGGCCTCTGGTCCTGGTAGGAGAAGTATTAAAGCTTCTGCCAGCTACTTCATTTAGCAGGTAGTTTTTCAGTGGCTTGTGCTATGGCCTGTAAGATGCATAAAGTCACCAGGCTGCCAGTCAGATGGTCAGTGAATGTGGGACATTATATATTAGGTTTATGTGAAATATAGGCAAAACATAGGGACTGAGAGAAATCCTGTCATAGAGCACTTAGCGTGTAGTTTGAATGCTCTTGCTTCATAGAACGAGCATTTTTGTCTGGTGTAAATCTACAATGATTTAGTTATTTTTTGTTTAGTAACACTTTTTATTTTGCAAAAAATACTTTTAGTAGCAATTGGTTTAAGAACTGAAGTGCATGTCTAGTAAAATATTAAGTACTATATTTTCATGTCTCAGGATAGTTGATGATGAACATGTAAGTTCCCAAAATGTCTGTTGACATTTTCCGTCCATCATGGAGCTCAGGGATATCACTGACAATCTGAAAATCTAAATGCACATATCTGCTGAAGAAACATCAGCAACCACTTCAAAAGTTCCTGGTTATTTTAAGAACATTGCTCAAAGACAGTATTTTTTAAAGACATTTTGACATATACAGCACAGGTCTATTACATATCACTCTATGAAACATGACTTTTCAATTAGATCAAATGGCTGGCCTTCTAAATTAATTTTGTTCATTTTTTCAAGTTTTCTTGTGCACATATGTTGGTTCTATTAATGGGTAAATGATGCCAGTTCTATAGTGGTACCAACAGATACTTTAAATAGAAAATCAGTTAACCCCATTCATGGTTCAATTTTTTTTTTGTCTAATACATGACATCCAAATAATTGTTTTCAAAACTCCTTCTGTTAAAGAAAAACATTTGACACTATATAAAGGCTGTTGTAAATTTAATCCCTCCCCAGTGATTATATAAATTCGGTTGGTAAAATAATACAATTAATAAACTTCTCGATGTTTCTTGAATAAATTTTGATGCCGTAATTCATAATTCCAGGAAGCTATGATATTCTTTAGTTACTGAAAAATTTTTGAAGTATTTGATGTTTTCTTCCCCCACTGAAACTCCTTCTTCTCTCTCTCCCCCCACCCCCCCCATTTGATTCCCTATTTTTAACAAGTTGGATCTCCTAGTTTTCTAATTTTCTACCTCTTTGCCTTTCTGCTATACCTTCTGGGAGATTTTTTTCAACTTTATCTTCTAATCCAGCTATTGAGTTGTCACTTTTGATACATCTTAATTTCCCAGAACTATATATATTTTTGTACACTGAATAGTCCCCCCCCCTTTTTTTGTTTTTATAACACCCTGTTCTACATTCCTGATAAAGAATAATGACAAATCTGTGAAGCATCTCCTAACAGGGATGAATCTGGAGGACATTATGCTGAGTGAAATGTCAGTTACAAAAGGACAAACATTGAGTGAGACCACTACTGTAAACACTCACGAAAAGGTTTAAGTACAAAAAGGAACAATCTTTGATAGTTATGAGGGCACGGAGAGGGGTGGGATGGAAAAAGATTTAATAGACAATAGATAAGTAGAAGCTTTGATGAAGGATAAGATAGTACACAATACCGAGAAAGCCAGCACAACCTGAATGAGACAAGGTCATGGTAGCTCCATAGACACACCCAGACTCCCTGAGGGCCTGAATTGCTGGGCTGAGAGCTGTGGGGAACATGATCTCAGGGAATATCTAGCTCGATTGGCATAACATAGTTTATAAAGAATGTGTTCTACATTCTACTTTGGTAAGTAGCATCTGGGGACTTAAAAGCCCATGAGCAGCCATCTAGGATACTCCACTGGTCTCAGCCCTTCGGGAGCAAGGAAGAATGAAGAAAACTGAAGATACAAGGGAGAGATTAGTCCAAAGGACTAATGGACCATGTCTACCATTGCCTCTACCAGACTGAGTCCGGAATAACAACATGGTGCCTGGCTACCAATACTGACTCCTGTGACATGGATCACAATTTAGGGTCCCAGACAGAGCTGTAGAAAAATGTAGAACAAAATTCCAACTCAAAAAGAAAGATCAGGCTTGCTGGCCTGACAGAGATTGGAGAAACCCTGAGAGTATGGCCCCCAGGTACGCTTTCAGGTTGCTCCTGAGGTTCACCCTTTAGCCAAAAATTGAACAGGTCCATGGAACAAAGCAAGACTGAAGGGGAACACCAGCCCTGGGGCAGGGACTGGAAGGTAGGGGGTAACAGGAAATCTGGTAATGGGGAAACCAGGGTTGAGAGTGGAGAGTGTTGACATGTCACGGGGTTGTTAACCAATGTCATAAAACAATGTGTGTACTGACTCTCTGATGAGAAACTAGTTTGTTCTGTAAACCTTCATCTAAAGTACAAAATGAAAAATAAAAAAGGAGAAAAAAATGGGCAAAGGAAATGAACAGATACTTCACCAAAGAAAATATTCAAGAGACCAACAGACACATGCAGAAATGCTCACAATTCACTAGCTATTCCCCACCAGAGAAATGTAATTCAAATCACAATGAGCTACCATCTCACCCCAACATTACCGGCCCAAATCACTAAAACAGGAAATAGCAAATGTTGGAGAGGCTGCAGAGAGATCGGAACCCTTATGCATTGCTGGTGGGAATGCAAAATGATACAACCATTTTGGAAAACAATATGGCACTTCCTTAGAAAGCTAGAAATAGAAATACCATATGATCCAGCAATCCCACTCCTAGGAATATATCCTAGAGAAATAGGAGTCATCACAGGAATAGACATAAGAACACCCATGTTCATTACAGTATCGTTCACAATAGCAAAAAGATGGAAACAACCTAGATGCTCATTACCGGATGAGTGGATAAGCAAACTGTGGTACATACACACAATGGAGTATTAAACAATGATAAAGAACAACGATGAATCTGTGAAGCGTATCATAACGTGGATGAATCTGAATCTGGAGTGCATTATGCTGAGTGAAATAAGTTAATCACAAAAGGACAAATATTGTATGAGACCACTATTGTACTGAAAAGGTTTATACAGAAAAAGAAACAATCTTTGATGGTTACGAGGGAAGGGAGGGGGACTGCAGAAACACTAAATAGACAATTCCTAAGTGGTATCTTTGGTGAAGGGAAAGGCAGTAAACAATATTGGGGAAGCCAGCACAATTTGTAGAAGGCAAGGCCAGGGAAGCTCCACTGACATATCCAAACTCCCTGAGGGACCAAATGACTGGGCTGAAGGCTGTGGGGACCATGGTCTCGGGTAATGTCTAGCTCAATTGGCATCACATAGTTTATAAAGAAAATGTTCTACATTCTATTTTGCAGAGTAGCGTCTGGAGTCGTAAAGTCTGTAAGTGGCCATCTAGGATACTCCACTGGTATCACCCCTTCAGGAGCAAGGAAGAATGAAGAAAACTAAAGACATAAGAGAAAGATTATTCCAAAGGAGTAATGGACCACATCTATGATGGCCTCCACCGGTTTGAGTCCAGTACAACTAGATGGTGCCTGGCTACCACCACTGCGTGCTCTGACAGGGATCACAATAGAGAGTCATGGACAGAGCTGGAGAAAAACGAAGAACAAAATTCTAACTTAAAAGGGAAGACAGGAGAGGCGGGGCCAAGATGGCTGACTAGGTAGAAGCTACCTCGGATCCCTCTTGTGACAAAGACTCAGAAAAACAAGTGAATCGATCACATACATGACAATCTACGAACGCTGACCATCAAACACAGATCTAAAGAGTTGACCTGAGTGACAGAGACTGAGAACAAACAACCACGGGGAAGCAGCGACTATTTTCAGACCCTGGAGCCTGCGTCCCAGTCAGGAAACCTTGGTGCCAGGCTTTGGACTGGGCGCAGGGGATCTGAGCATGGCATCCTGAGAGGGCACAAATATGGGGCGCAGCCCTAGCCCCCTGAACTGACCTCAGGGGAAGCCCAGCCAGTGCATGCAGGCAGTGCAGCGACACGGCTGACAGGAGGAGAAGTCACCAGGAGGCAGCAACTGGTTTTGGAGCCAGAAGTGCGGCATCCCAGCCAGGGAACCTTGGCACTGGGCTGTGGACTGGGAGCAGAGGAACTAACTGTGGCTTCTGAGACAGCACAAGCACGGGTCACGGGCCTGACCCTCGGGGGCAATCTCTACCCAGCCAGCACACATAGGAGAGACGCCCCTTGGGAATCTCAGATAAAATAGTCATCCCAAGCAAGATAAGTAACTTTTGTCTATATTTCGGGGTGTTACTCTCTCCTGTTTTTCTGAACCCTCCCCTCCCCTTCCCAGGCGGCTTCATTAACATTGGAATTTCCTGAGCCAGAGGGAGAACTGCTCCGTGGTTTTTCTTTCCCCTTTTTTTTTGGTCTTTTCCTAACCCATTCTTCTGGCCTGAGAGAAGCAACCACAAAAAACCCAGGGACCAAAAATCCTTCCCTAATTGGACTGAAAGCACAGAACCAGCTCTAGCCAAGCATATGTGATCCACAGTCTGGAGCTTTCATCCCTACAGGGAACAAGGTGGCTATTATAATGCAAAGGCATTTCTGATAGGGATCTGACTGCATTTTTTTTTTAGCGGATTTACTGCAAAGACAAGTTTCCCAGGTCTGATACCTCTGCATATTCAACAGAGCCCTCACTGACCCACCACAGGGAACTGAGGGCTGAAGCTCCCCCCAGACCACCTAGCCTCCTGCCTTAGGGGCCTAAGGGGGGTGACACCTACCAATCTGTAGAGGTATTTGCATTGGGTGCCTAAGGTACAGCTGCAGAGCCCACCCACCAAAGTGCTTTAGGAATAGAGACGAGCCTACCTCACTGGTACTTGGCAGAAGCCTGTCAGCATCCTGCCCCCCCGGAGTGTGAACCCTTGCTGCTACTAGAATCTGGTGCACACAACTATCACCACTACTTCTCTAGGTGGATAGGTGAAAGTCTACACCACACACGTGGTGACCCAAAATCAGATTCTACTCAAGAATAGTGAATGGACTCTTAGGCTTATATATCTGGTAACAGCCCAGACCAGCTGGTAATAGGACATAACTGACTCAAGGGCTACAACAATCAAGACAGCGCAATCTAGTAGCCCATCTACGTATATTGAAAGAAAACAAAACAAGATAAGACTCAGTGAGCAAATATAAAACAAATCACTACAATATCTTAGTGATGGCTCGAAGACAGCAGTCAGTATCAAACCACATAAAGAAGCAGACCATAATTGCTTCTACAACTCCCCAAACTAAAGTATCAAAATCTTTCCCAAATGAAGATACAATCCTGGAATTGCCAGATGCAGAATATAAAAAAACTAATTTACAGAATGCTTCAAGACGTCAGGGATGACTTCAGAAATTAAATAAGGCAATCTACAGAAAAAGCCAAGGAACACACAAATAAAGCAGTTGAAGAACTCAAAAAGATTATTCAAGAACATAGTGGAAAAATTAGTAAGTTGCAAGAATCCACAGAGAGACAGCATTCAGAAACCCAAAAGATTAACAATAAAATTACACAATTAGACAATGCAATAGGAAGTCAGAGGAGCAGACTCGAGCAATTGGAATGCAGAGTGGGAAATATGGAGGACCAGGGAATTAACACCAATATAGCTGGAAAAAAATCAGATAAAACAATTTTTGAAAATGAAGAAACCCTAAGAATCATGTGGGACTCTATCAAGAAGAATAACTTGCGTGTGATTGGAGTCCCAGAACAGGGAGAGATAACAGAAAACACAGAGAGAATAGTTGAAGATCTGTTGGCAGAAAACTTCCCTGACATCATGAAAAACAAAAGGATATCCATCCAAGATGCTCATCGAACCCCATTTAAGATTGATCCAGAAACAAAATCACCAAGACATATAATCATCAAACTTGCCAAAACCAAAGATAAAGAGAAAATTTTAAAAGCAGCCAGGGATAAAAGAAAGGTCTCCTACAAAGGAGAATCAATAAGAATAAGTTCAGACTACTCAGCAGAAACCATGCAGTCAAGAAGGGAATGGGATGACATATATAGAGCACTGAAGGAGAAAAACTGCCAACCAAGGATCATATTTCCAGTAAAACTCTCTCGAAAATATGAAGGCGAAATTAAAACCTTTACAGATAGACACAAGCTTAGAGAATTTGCAAAAACCAAACCAAAGCTACAAGAAATACTAAAGGAAATTCGTCAGAAAACCAATAATATCAGACACAAGCACAACACAAGGTCACAGAACAGAACATCCTGATACCAACTCAAATAGGGAAATCACAAAAACAAATTAAGATTAATTTTAAAAAGAAAAAAATGCTCAAAACGGAATCATTGAAGTCAAAATGTAAAATCTCACAATAATCAAAAAGAGGAACTAAATACAGGTGGCATAGAACTGCCATATGGAGAGAGATACAAGGCGATATAGGACAATACAAGTTAGGTTTTTACTTAGAAAAATAGGGGTAAATATTAAGGTAACTACCAAGAGGTATAACAACTCCAGAACTCAAAATAAAAACCAAGAAAAACATAACGACTCAGCAAACACAAAGTCAAATGCTATGAAAATGAGGAACACACAATCTACAAAGAAAAACGTCTCAGCACAAAAAAGTAAGTGGAAAAATGAAATTGTCAACAACACACATAAAAAAGCATCAAAATGACACCACTAAACACATACTTATCTATAATTACACTGAATGTAAATGGACTAAATGCACCAATATAGAGACAGAGAGTCTCAGACTGGATAAAGAAACACGATCCGTCTACATGCTGCCTACAAGAGACACACCTTAGACTTAGAGACACAAACAAACTAAAACTCAAAGGATGGAAAAAAAATATCAAGCAAACAATAAGCAAAACACAGCAGGAGTAGCAATATTAATTTCTGACAAAATAGACTTTAAAGTTAAATCCACCACAAAGGATAAAGAAGGACACTACAAAATGATTAAAGGGACAATTGACCAGGAAGATATAACCATATTAAATATTTATGCACCCAATGACAGGGCTGCAAGATACATAAAACAAAATTTAACAGAACTGAAAAGTGAGATAAACACCTCCACAATTATAGTAGGAGACTTCAACACACCACTTTCAGAGGGGGACAGGACTTCCAGTAAGAAGCTCAAAAGAGACACAGAAGACCTAATTGCTACAATCAACAAACTTGACCTCATAGACTTATACAGAACACTCCACCCAACTGCTGCAAAGTATACTTTTTTTTTCTAGCGCACATGGAACATTCTCTAGAATAGACCACATATTAGGTCATAAAACAAACCTTTGCAAAATCCAAGACATTGAAATATTACAAAGCATCTTCTCAGACCACAAGACCATAAAAGTGGAAATCTAACAGAAAAATTAGGGAAAAGAAATCAAATACTTGGAAACTGAACAATACCCTGCTCAAAAAAGGTTGGGTTATAGAAGGTATTAAGGAGGGAATAAAGAAATTCATACAATGCAACGAGAATGAAAACACTTTCTATCAAAACCTCTGGGACACAGCAAAAGCAGTGCTCAGAGGTCAATTTATACCGATAAATGCACACATACAAAAAGAAGAAAGAGCCAAAATCAGAGAACTGTCCCTACAACCTGAACAAATAGAAAGCAAACAACAAAAGAATCCATCAGGCACCAGAAGACAAATAATAAAAATTAGAGCTGAACTAAATGAATTACAGAACAGGAAAACAATTGAAAGAATTAACAAAGCCAAAAGCTGGTTCTTTGAAAAAATTAACGAAATTGATAAATCATTGACCAGACTGAGTAAAGAAATACAGGAAAGGAAACAAATAACCCGAATAAGAAATGAAATGGGCCACATCACAACAGACCCAACTGAAATTAATAGAATCACATCAGATTATTATGAAAAATTGTACTCTAACAAATTTGCAAACCTTGAAGAGATGGATGAATTCCTAGAAAAACACTACCTACCTAAACTAACACAATCAGAAGTAGAACAACTAAATGGACCCATAACAAAAAAAGAGATTGAAACGGTAATCAAAAAACTCCCAACAAAAAAAGCCCTGGCCCAGATGGCTTTACTGCAGAGTTCTACCAAACTTTCAGAGAAGAGTTAACACCACTACTACTAAAGGTATTTCAAAGCATAGAAAATGACGGAATACTACCTAACTCATTCTATGAAGCCACCGTATCCCTGATACCAAAACCAGGTAAAGACACTACAAAAAAAGAAAATTACAGACCTATATCCCTCATGAACATAGATGCAAAAATCCTCAACAAAATTCTAGCCAATAGAATCCAACAAAATATCAAAAAAAAAAAAAAATCCAGCACGACCAAGGGGGATTTATACCAGGTATGCAAGGCTGGTTTAATATTAGAAAAACCATTAATGTAATCCACCACATAAATAAAACAAAAGACAAAAACCACATGATCTTATCAATTGATGCAGAAAAGGCATTTGACAAAGTCCAACACCCATTCATGATAAAAACCCTCAGTAAAACAGGAACTGAAGGGAAATTCCTCAACATAATAAAGGGCATCTATACAAAGCCAACAGCCAACATCACTCTAAATGGAGAGAGCCTGAAAGCATTTCCCTTGAGAACGGGAACCAAACAAGGATGCCCTTTATTACCGCTCCTATTCAACATTGTGCTAGAGGTCCTAGCCAGAGCAATTAGGCTAGACAAAGAAATAAAGGGCATCCGAATTGGCATAGAGGAAGTAAAACTATCTCTATTTGTAGATGACATGATCTTATACACAGAAAACCCTAAGGAATCCTCCAGAAAACTACTGAAACTAATAGAAGAGTTCAGCAGAGTCTCAGGTTATAAGATAAACATACAAAAATCACTTGGATTCCTCTACACCAACAAAAACAACATCGAAGAGGAAATCACCAAATCAATACCATTCACAGTAGCCCCCAAGAAGATAAAATACTTAGGAATAAATCTTACCAAAGATGTAAAAGACCTATACAAAGAAAACTACAAAGTACTAGTGCAAGAAACTAAAAAGGACCTACTTAAGTGGAAAAACATACCTTCTCATGGATAGGAAGACTTAACATAGTAAAAATGTCTATTCTACCAAAAGCCATCTATACATACAATGCACTTCCGATCCAAATTCCAATGACATTTTTTAATGTGATGGAGAAACAAATCACCAACTTCATATGGAAGGGAAAGAAACCTTGGATAAGTAAAGCATTACTGAAAAAGAAGAAGAAAGTGGGAGGCCTCACTCTACCTGATTTCAGAACCTATTATACAGCCACAGCAGTCAAAACAGCCTGGTACTGGTACAACAACAGGCAAATAGACCAGTGGAATAGAATTGAGAATCCAGACAGAAATCCATCCACATATGAGCAGCTGATATTTGACAAAGGCCCAGTGTCAGTTAATTGGGGAAAAGATAGTCTTTTTAACAAATGATGCTGGCATAACTGGATACCCATTTGCAGAAAAATGAAACAGAACCGAAACCTCACACCATGCACAAAAACTAACTCCAAGTGGATCAAAGACCTAAACATAAAGACTAAAATGATAAAAATCACGGAAGAAAAAATAGGGACAACTTTAGGAGCCCTAATTCAAGGCATAAACAGAATAAAAAATTTTACCAAAAATGATGAAGAGAAACCAGATAACTGGGAGCTCCTAAAAATCAAACAGCTATGCTCATCTAAAGACTTCACCAAAAGAGTAAAAAGACCACCTACAGATTGGGAAAGAATGTTCAGTTATGACATCTTCGACCAGCGCCTGATCTCTAAAATCTATATGATTCTGTCAAAACTCAACCACAAAAAGACAAACAACCCAATCAAGAAGTGGGCAAAGGATATGAACACGCACTTCACTAAAGATGATATTCAGGCAGCTAACACATACATGAGAAAATGCTCTCGATCATTAGCCATTAGAGAAATGCAAATTAAAACTACGATGAGATTCCATCTCACTCCAACAAAGCTGGCATTAATCCAAAAAACACAAAATAATAAATGTTGCAGAGGCTGCGGAGAGATTGGAACTCTTATACACTGCTGGTGGGAATGTAAAATGGTACAACCACTTTGGAAGTCTATCTTGCGTTTTCTTAAAAAGTTAGAAATAGAACTACCATGTGACTCAGAAATCCCACTCCCTGGAATATACCGTAGAGAAATAAGAGCCTTCACGAAGAGATATATGCACACCCATGTTTATTGCAGCTCTGTTTACAATAGCAAAAAGCTGGAAGCAACCAAGGTGTCCATCAACGGATGAATGGTTAAATAAATTGTGGTATATTCACACAATGGAATACTATGCATCGATAAAGAACAGTGACGAATCTCTTAAACATTTCATAACATGGAGGAACCTGGAAGGCATTATGCTGAGTGAAATTAGTCAGAAGCAAAAGGACAAATATTGTATAAGGCCACTATTATAAGATCTTGAGAAATAGTATAAACTGAGAAGAACACATACTTTTGTGGTTACGAGGGGGGAGGGGGGAGGGAGGGAGAGGGTTATATACTGATTAGGTAGTAGATAAGAACTACTTGAGGTGAAGGGAAGGACAATACTCAATACAGGGAAGGTCAGCTCAAATGGACTGGACCAAAAGCAAAGAAGTTTCCAGGATAAACTGAATGCTTCAAAGGTCAGCAAAGTAAGGGTGGGGGTTTGGGGACTATGGCTTAAGGGGACTTCTAAGTCAATTGGCAAAATAATACTATTATGAAAACTTTCTACATCCCACTTTGAAATGTGGCATCTGGGGTCTTAAATGCTAACAAGCGGCCATCTAAGATGCATCAATGGGTCTCAACCCACCTGGAGCAAAGGAGAATGAGGAACACCAAGGTCACACGACAACTATCAGCCCAAGAGACAGAAAGGGCCACGTGAAGCAGAGACTTACATCATCCTGAGACCAGAAGAACTAGATGGTGCCCGGCCACAACCGATGACTGCCCTGACAGGGAGCACAACAGAGAACCCCTGAGGGAGCAGGAGATCAGTGGGATGCAGACCCCAAATTCTCATAAAAGACCAGACTTATGGTCTGACTGAGACTAGAGGAATCCTGGCGGTCATGGTCCCCAAACCTTCTGCTGGCCCAGGACAGGAACCATTCCCGAAGACAGCTCATCAGCCATGGAAGGGACTGGACAATGGGTTAGAGAGAGATGCTGATGAAGAGTGAGCTACTTGTATCAGGTGGACACTTGAGACTGTGATGGCATCTCCTGTCTGAAGGGGAGATAGGAGGGTAGAGAGGGTTAGAAACTGGCAAAATTATCAGAAAGGAGAGACTGGAAGGGCTGACTCATTAGTGGGAGAGAAAGTGGGAGTATGGAGTAAGGTGTATATAAGCTTATATGTGACAGACTGACTTGATTTGTAAATGTTCACTTAAAGCTCAATAAAAATTATTTTTTAAAAAAAGAATATACAAACTTAGAAATGAGATGAGGGGATAACCTGAAGGGGGAAAAAAAAAGGTTGAGTGCAGGGAACTTAAACCTCCCTTTCCACAGTGTATGAAGTGCTAACTTGGTTGACAAAATATGATGCTGAAACTACTATCCAACATGCCAACTCCAATCTTTTTTCTCAAACTGTAGGCTTCAATGCCCTATATTTTGGGAACAACATACATTATATCATCTTTTTTCCAATTTGTATATTCTCTGCAGTGCACCATTGTCTTATTTTCCTTTTATTAGGTTATTACAAATCATCTCTGAAAAGAGACATACTGAAAGCTTTCTGAGAAGCTGCAGATCAAAACTAAGTACAATAGTTTGATAAGAATGGTTACGGTCTTTTAGGAGTACTCCTGATACTTTCAACATATGTATTGGTTGGTCACTTAGCAGTTTTAGAGCGATCTCAATATACGAAACACCCTGAGCATTATTTACAAGGATTGGACCTCTTCTAGGACATCTTTTTATAGTTATACATTAAATATGTTTTAATTATTACTGTTCTTTGTAATAAAACATTTTCTTAGAAGAACATGCTTAGTTTGGAAAAACTGGAATTAAAAATATCATATATGAGAAAAGGGCTTAAAAATACATTTAGTTCTGTAGAATGAGATAGGCATTCTTACTCCTCTTTCATGAAAATATGCGGTTCTACTTCAATGATGGAAACCCTGGTGGTATAGTAGTTAAGTGTTATGACTGTTAACCAAAAGATCAGCAATTTGAATCCACCAGGCTCTCCTTGGAAACTCTATGGGGCAGTTCTACTCTGTCCTATAGGGTCACTATGAGTTGGAATTGACTTGACGGCAATGGGTTTGGGCTTTATTTCAAAGACACATCAGGGAAAAAGTTACAGATTCAAATCCAAGACATTTTACAGCATATTACTTAAATCTTTTGTTCTTCCTTGTGTGGGTCAAGAGATATGCAAATTACTGAGATTTTATGTCAGTTCTCCTGGTAAGGGATTTAAGATAATTATTTTATTTCATTACTACAAAAATGCTGAAATATGAGTTAAATAATTTCCTTTAAAGAGATAAAAATTTAAGAAATGTATAGACATAAGATTCAAACCCAATTTATTTGACTTTAAAGAGCTTATATCTAACCATTACTCTTGCCTCCCTAAGAACTTAATTGTTAATTAGTAGTGAAAAATCTCAGGCTTTTTATGTACAGAAAATTACGTTTTGTGTACTTGCTGTTTTTTAGGGGGGTGGAGGGAGTTGAAAAATAAAAGTCAATGAAGGTACAAACACAATCCAGTTAAGGAATCCTAAAAAAAAAAAAGTATTATTTAAAATAAAAATAACAAGTGTCACAAGAAATTTGGTTTATGTGGTTAACCTTATGGAGGATATAAAAGCAGGGCTTTAACTGCTACCATACACAAAAATTAATTGCGGTTGGATTAAGAACTTGAATGTTAACTTTAAAAAATAAATAAAGGACTACAAAGACAAACAAACAACAAAAAACAAGACAGGACTTGATAGCCAGACAGAGATGGGAGAAACCCTGAAAGTATGACCCCTGGACACCATTTCAGCTCAGTAATGAAGTCACTCCTGAGGTTCACCCTTCAGGCAAAGATTGGACAGGCCTATCAAACAAGACTTAAAAGTTGAGAAAAGGAGGAAAACTCTGGGTATTTTAAATAATATACTATGGTTATGAAAAAGCAGGTTCTCTCCTGTAATTAGGGTTTTTTTTTTTTTTTTAATTGTTGAGGGCCAATCATCCATTTACTTAGTGACATTTCCAAATTATTTCCGCAAAGCTTGTATTCCTTGTCATGTCTGGCCACGGAAGTTTCTGTTCTGTTATCTCAATGAGTGAGTTCATGATCTCACAGTGATTTCTTTAAATGCTTGTACCCAAAAAGAAAAAATAATACTCTCCCAGTCTTTGCAGATTGGCTCCGAACTGGGACATCCTTTCAATGCTAACACAGACTGCCTAAAACTCTGCCTTGGCATTCGCTTCCTGTTTGCATGGAGCCCAAAGATCAGCCAGAGGTGCAAGCCTAAGGCCTTGTCAGTATTTTTTTTTTTTATGAGCATGTCTCCATCCTTAGGCATGCACATTACACTTCAGATTCCTCAGTATGTATGGTAGCCCTTCACAGTCCTTATTCCACCAACAATCTTCCTCCCAGACTTCTTTTTTTCCAAGGTTTTGGATCTCTGTTTTCTCTGTCCTCCATCCTTTGACCCAGAAGGGAGGACCATTTCTTGGAGCTTTGTACTCCTCAATTTCCATCATACATTTGTTGTTGTGTGCTGTTGAGTCAATTCCAACTCATAACTGACCCTACAGGACAGAGTAGAACTTTGGTCTGTGCCACCTTGAATGTGTGCTCTCTAGGTACATTTTTCCTCCAACCACTCTGAATCTGCTACCAGCGGATATGTGAGTGAGGAAATCAAATTCTATCTCTGGCGGCAGTGTCACAGGTCACTATGTAGACTCAGGCTAACCTTGACTGTCTTCTGCCCCAGGCAAGGGCCTTCATCCTTCAAAGGAAATGATGACATGTGGGCACTGGCAGACATTATATTTTGAATCAACACAGGGGTCTGGCTGAGGGTCAATAGGCCAGGTGGCTAGGTAAAGGCCGAGTGGGTGGGGCTAAGGTTTCTTTCCCAATCACCATGGAGACAGCCACAGGAAGGCTGGGTGGAACTTCTGATGGGACATGTCACAAACACTGAGCCAAGAGGAGAGGTCCGGTCTAACTGGCCAGTTCAGCAGAGTCCTCCATTTTGTCCATGGACACTCAATGGCCTCTTCTGGTTTGGCCACAGGAATTGAGCACATCAGGGAATATCTTCACAGGTGGAAACCCCTGATGTGGACAGGTTCAAGACACTGGGAGAGCAGGCCAGGTACCTGCACTCTACTTACTTGATATCAGTAGACATGGTGACCTCGATTAGCATCTATGGTCTCTCTCTGGATGTGTTCATTTGGAGAAATCTCTTCATTCTACCCCTGAGAAACATCATGAGTGCCTGAGAGAGAGAATGGAGATGAAAGGGGGAAGTCTTTTGGCTGTACCGGTTCCCCATGGCCAGAGAATATGAGGTAGTCTATCGGGATGGTCTTAGATACTGATGATTGACATGGGAAATACACCACGGGTAGACCCTGGCCAGGTGGAGCTTGTGGGCAGATGCAAGCCCCTCTGGCGACTACTAATTCTGCTGATACGTTGTATGGTGGAAAACCCCGCCAAGTGGAAAGGGTAGATAAGATTGACCTATACCAGCCAGGGGCCTCTCCTGAGACTAAAGATCCCAACCTGGTCTCAACCTCATCACCTCAGCACACACTATGTCTGCACATATAATTCTGCCTTTATCTCTGAATGTTTTATGCTACTAGGAAAAAAAGCATGCCACTCAGCCAAAGGTAGTTCCGAGAAAATGAAGTGAAACTGCCATTTTCAAATGTTTGCTCTGTACGTGTCCCCTGCCTCTGGTGGAACAGGGTGTAGCTGGCCTCCGAAGACAAGGCCGAAACCCTGGCAGCCAGGGCCCCAGCAGTCCAGAGGCTTCTGGACGTGGGGATGTGGATGACCTGTTTGCCACATACAGGAGGGAGTCTTGGGCCCTAGACTGGCTCACCATTCAATTCTACGTAGCCCAGTAAGGTCACTGGCCCTTGGCTGGTGCCTCATTGAATGTGTGCTCTATAGCGATATTTCTCCTCCTGTCATGATCATTCTGCCACCAGGGGATATGTGAATGTCAAAGTCACCGTCTATCACTGGCAGCAGTGTCACAAGTCACTAGAGATCGAGGCACAAGCTGACCTTAGCTGTCTCTGTCCCAGGAAAGGGCCCGAACCCTTTGTTCCAGATGGTGACACCTCTGCCCTGGTGGACATTAATTCTGACAACACAGAGCACGGGGTGAGGGTCAGCAGGCCATGCAGGCTAAGTGAACATCGGGTGGGCGAAGCTAAGGCTTGTTTGCTATCACCAAGGAGACAAGCCTCAGAAGAGTGGGAGGAGCTTCTGATGGGCTAGCTGACAACTACTGAGCCAACGGTAGAGATCTGGCCCACCTGGCGGATGATACAGGGCCCTCCATTGTCACCTGTGACACAGTGGCCACCTCTGGCTGTGGCCAAAGGATTTCACCACACCCTGGGAAAGGCAATTCAGGCAGATGGGAGCCCCTGATGTGGACAGGTTCAGGGCATTGGCAGAGCATACCAGGTACCTGTTTTCCACTTTTCTGAGAGTATCAGTAGGCAAGACAGCCCCACTCAGCTTCTCTTACCTCTCTCTGTCTCTCTCTGGATGTGTTAATTCTGGGAACTCTCTTTATTCTACCCCTGAGACACATCACAGCTTGGAGTGCCTGAAAGAGTGCCTAGAGACAAAAGACCAAAGGGGGAAGGCCTCTGGCTGTACTGCTTGCTCATGGGCAGAGAAAGGCAGATAGTCTATCTGGAAAGTCTAAATAGTAGTGATTGATGAGGGAGCTACACCACGGGCGGACCCTGGCCAGGTGAAGCTTGCTCACAGGTGGAAGCCTCTCCGGAGACTACTTATTCCAATGACAGCTTGTATGGAAACACCCAGGCAAGTGGAAGGGGCAGAAAACATTAATACATACCTTCCAGACACCTATCCTGGGTCAGAAGATCCCACCCTGACCTCCATCTTGTCATCTTCTCAGCACACACCTCCATGCACACATCAAATCCGCCTTTCGCCATGAACACCTTCACCCGCTAGGAAACACTTCAGCCACTCAGTCAAAGGAGATTACAGGCAAAATCATGCAAAACGAGCATTTTCAAAATTGTGCCATCTGCTCGTCCACAGCCTCCGGTGGCACACTGCATATGCATCAGGTTTGCCAGGACAATGCCGAAATCCTGGCAGCCAGGGTCCCAGTAGTCCAGAGTCTATGGATGTGGGGATGTGGATGGCATGTTTGCAACCTACAACAGGGAGCCCTGGGCCCTAGTGAGGTTGAAACTTGAGCTCCACAATGTGTACTATCTTCCTTTGCCTTTGGCCCGTGTCGCCTCGAATGTGTGCTCTCTAGGTACATTTCTTCTTCAACCACTCTGAATCTGCTGCCAGTGGATATGTGAGTGTGGAAATCAGTATCACTAGCAGCAGTGTCACAGGTCACTAGGTATCTAGGCTCAGGCTGACCTTGGCTGTCTTCTGCCCCAGGAAAGATCCCTAATCGTTCAAACTAAATGAAGACACATGGGCACTGGCCGTCATCATTTTTTTCATCAACACAGGGGCTGGGTGAGGGTCAACAGGCCAGGTGACCAGGTGAAGGCCGAGTGGGTGGGGCTACAGTTTGTTTCCAATCACCATGGAGACAGCCACAGAAAGTCTGGGTGGAACTTCTGATAGGACGCCACACGAACACTGAGCCAGTAAGAGAGGTGCGGCCTAACTGGCCAATTCAGAAGAGTCCTATGTTTTGTCCATGGACGCTCAACGGCCTCTCCTGGCTTTGGCCACAGGAATTGAACATACCCAGGGAATATCTTCACAGGTGCCACCCCTGGATGTGAACAGGTTGAACATACTGGGAGAGCAGGCTAGGTCCCTGTGTTCCACCTACTTGAGGATATCAGTAGGCAAGGTGACCTCACTCAGCATTTATGGTCCCTCTCTGGATGTGTTCATTCATAGATATCTCTTTATTCTAACCCTGAGAAACATCACAAGTGCCTGAGGGAGAATCTGGAGATGAAAGGGTGAAGACTTCTGGCTGTACCAGTTCCCCATAAGCAGAGAATATCAGATAGACTATCTGGATGGTCTTAGAAACTTTTTATTGACATAGGAAACCATCAGAGATACGTGAGTGTTGAAATCAACATCTATCACTGGCGACAGTGTCACAGGGAACCAGGTATTTAGGCTCAGGCTGACCTTGGCTGTCTTCTGTCCCAGGAAGGGACATTTCAAAGGAAATGATGACACTTGGGCACTGGCGGACATTACTTTTTTCAATCAACACAGGGGTCACCGTGAGGGTCAGCAGGCCAGGTGAAGGTCAAGTAAAAATAAAATAATATTTTAGGTGGGGCTAAAGCTTCTTTCCCAATCACCATGGAGACAGCCACGGCAGACTGGGCGGAACTTCTGTTGGGACTGGTCACAAACACCGAGCCAATAAGAGAGGTCCACCTTAACTGGCCAGTTCCTTAGAGTCCTCCATTTTGTCCATCGATACTCCATGGCCTCTTCTGGCTTTGGCCACAGGAATTGAGTACACCCAGGGAATATCTTTACTTCTGGCAACCCCTGATGTGGACATTTTCAAGACACTGAGAGAGCAGGCAAAGTACCTCTTTTACACTTAGTTGAGGATATAGGGTCGCTATGAGTCAGAATTGACTCGACGGCACTGGGTTTTTTTTTTTTTTTTCAGGATATCAGTAGGCAAGGTGGCCTTATTTAGCATCTATGGTCCCTCTCTGTACGTGGTCCCTTGGAGAGTTCTCTTCATTCTACCCTTGAGACACATCACAAGTATGAGGGGCCTGAGAGCCTGGAGATGATAGGGGGAAGGCTTCTGGATGTACTGGTTCCCCATGGGCAGAGAATAGCAGTTAGCCTATCTGGATGGTTTCATATACTGTTGACTTACATGGGAAAGTCACCACTGGTGGACCTGGCCAGGTGGAGCTTGTGGGCAGATGCAACCTCTCTGGCGACTAATAATTCCGCTGAACCTTTGTATGGTGAAAAACCCCCTGCCAAGTGGGATGGGCAGAGAACATTGACCCACACCTGCCAGGAGCCTCTCCTGGAACTAAAGGTCCCAACCTGGTCTCAACCTTGTCACCCTCTCAGCACACACCTTGCATGCACACATAATTCTGCCTTTCTCCATCAGTGCCTTATCCTACTAGGAAAAATAGCATGCCACTCAGTCAAAGGCAGTACAGCCCAAATGAAGTGAAACTGCCATTTTCCAGTTTTTGCTCCCGACAGGTCCACTGCCTCTGGTGGAACACTGTGTATGTGGCCTTCCTCCAAAGACAAGGCCGAAATCCTGGTAGCCAGGGCCCTAGCAGTCCAGCGGTTTGCCACATAAAGGAGGGATCCTTGGCCCTTGACTGGCTCGTCATTCATCTCCACGATGTCCACTAGTGGCCCTGGCCTTTGGTCGATGCGTCATTGAACATGTGCTCCCTAGTGATATTTCTCTACCCGTCACTATCATTCTGCCACCAGGGGATATGTAATTGTGGAAGTCACCATCTATCACTGGCAGCAGTGTCACAAGTCACTATAGATCTAGGCACAAGCTGACCTTAGCTGTCTTCTGCCCCAAGCAAGGGCCCGAATCCTTTATCCCAGATGGTGACACCTGGGCCATGGCGGACACTAATCTTTATCAAAACAGAGGGCCGGGTGAGGGTCGGCAGGCCAAGTGAAGGCCGGGTTGGCGTGGGTAAGGCTTGTTCACCATCACCATGCAGACAGCAACTGGAAGAGCGGGTGCAGCTTCTGAGGGGCTGGGTAACATGTACTGAGCCAATGGGAGAGATCTGGCCCACCTGGCCAATGACATACGGCCCTCCTTTGTGAGCTATGACACTTAGTGGCTACCTCTGGCTGTGGCCACACGATTTCAGCACAACCTGGTAAAGGTTATGCAGGCAGATGGGAGCCTCTTGTGCAGAGAGGTTCAGGGCATTGGGAGAGTAGGCCAGGTATCTGTTTTCCACTTTCCTGAGGATATCAGTAGGCAAGGTGTCCCCACTCAGCATCTCTTGCCTCTCTCTGTCTCTGTATGTGTTCATCCTCCAAAATCTCTTCATTCTACCTCAGAGACACATCACAACTTGGAGTGTCTGAGAGACTAGAGATGAAAGGGTGGAGGCCTCTGGCTATATTGCTTGCCTATGGGCAGAGAAGAGCAGGTAGTCTGTGTAGAAGGTCTTGATTACTGAGAGGAGCTACACCACAGGCAGACCCTGGCCTGGTGAAGCTTGCAGGCAGATGGAAGCTTTTGTGGAGAGTACTAAATTTGGCTGACACATGGTATGGAAAAACTCGGCCAAGGGGAATGGGCAGAAAACATTGACACATACCTGCCAGAGGCCTAGCTTGGGTCTGTAGATCCCACTCTGGTCTCCACCTTGTCTGTACACATCAAATCCTCCTTTCTCCATGAATGCCTTCTCCTGCTAGGAAACACAGCATGGCAAACTCCACCAAGGAGAGTACAGGAAAAGACAACTGAAACTACCATTTTCCACATTTTGCCATCTGCTGGTCTACAGCCTCCAGTAACACACTGCACATGTGTCAGGTCTCCTAAGACAAGGCCGAAATCCTGGCAGCCAGGGCACCGGTATTCCAGTGTGTGTGGATGTGGGGATATGGATGATCTGGTTGCCATGTACAGGAGGGTGCCCTGGGCCCTAGACGGGCTCCCACTTGAGCTCCATGATGTCTGCTATTTTTCATGACCTTTGGCCCTTGCCCCCGTGACTATGTGCTCTCTAGCTCCATTTCTCCTCCAACCACTCTGAATCTGCCACCAGGGGATATGTGAACATGGAAATCAACACCTATCAGTGGCGGCAGTGTCACAGGTCACTAGGTATCTAGACTCAGGGTGACCTTGGCTGTCTTCTGCCCAAGGAAAGGGCCCTAAGCCTTCAAAGGAAATGATGACACTTGGGCACTAGCGGACATTATTTTTTTCATTAACACAGGGGTCTTTGTGAGGGTCAACAAGCCAGGTATTCCAGGACAAGGACAAGTGGGCGGGGCTAAGGCTTCTTTCCCTATCCCCATGGAGACAGCCACTGGAAGACAGGGTGGAACTTCTGATGAGATGGGTCACAAACACTGAGCCAATAGGAGATGTCCACCCTAACTGGCCAATTCCGCAGAGTCCTCCATTTTGTCCACTGACACTCAACTGTCTCTTCTGGCATTCACCTCGGAAATTGAGCACACCCAGGGAATATCCTTACATGTGACAAACCCTGATGTGGACAGGTTCAAGACACTGGGAAGGTAGGCCAAGTGCCTTTTTTCCACTTACTTGAGGATATCAGTGGGCAAGGTGTCCTTATTCAGCATCTATGGTCCCTCTCTGTATGCATTCCTTCAGAGAGTTCTCTTCATTCCACCCCTGAGAAACATCACAAGTACCAGTGCTTCACAGAGAGCCTGGAGACGATAGGGGGAAGGCTTCTGGCTGTACTGGTTCCCCGTGGGCAGAGAATAGCAGGTAGTCTATCTGTATGGTCTTAGATACTATTGACTTACATAGGAAATTCACCACGGGCGAACCCTGGCCAGGTGGAGCTTGTGGGCAGATGCAAGCCTCTTCGGCGACTAGTAATTCCGCTGATCCTTTGTATGGCAAAAAAAAAACCCTGCCAAGTGGAATGGGCAGATAACATTGACCTATACCTGCCAGGAATATCTCCTGGGACTAAAGATGCCAACCTGGTCTCATCCTCATCGCCTTACAAGCACACACCTTGCCTGCACATATAATTCTGCCTTTCTCCGTGAATGCCTTATCCTGCTAGGAAAAATAACATGCCACTCAGTTAAAGGCAGTACCGCCCAAATGAAGTGACACTGCCATTTTCCGATTTTTGTTCCCGACAGGACCACTGCCTCCGGTGGAACACTGCTTATGTGGCTGCCCTCTGAAGACAAGGCTGAAATCCTGGCAGCCAGGGAGCCAACAGTCCAGTGGTTTCTGGATATGGGGAAATGGATGACCTGTTTGCCACATACAGGAGGGAGCCTTGGGCACTAGACTGGCTCGCCATTCAGCTCCACGACGTCCACTACTGGCCCTGGACTCTGTCTGGTGCCTCCGTGAATGTGTGCTCTCTAGCCATATTTCCCATCCCGTCACTATCATTCTGCCACCAGGGGATATGTGATCGTGGAAATCACCATTTATCACTGGTAGCAGTGTCACAAGTCACTAGAGTTCTAGGCACAAACTGACCTTGGCTGTCTTCTGCCCCAGGCAAGGGCGTGAATCCTTTATCCCAGATGGTGACACCTGGGCCGTGGTGGACATTAATTTTTATCAACACTGAGGTCTGGGCCAGGTCAGCATGCCAGGTGAAGGATGGGTGTGCGGGAACAAAGCTTGTTCACCATCACCATGTTTCCAGCCCCCGGAAGAGTGGGTACAGCTTCTGAGGCGCCAGGTCAGAAGTACCAAGCCAATGGGAGCGATCTGGCCCACCTGACCTATGACATAGGGCCCTCCATTGTGACCTATGACACTTAGTGGCCACCTCTGGCTGTGGCCACATGATTTTAGTACAACCTGGGAAAAGCTAAGCAGGCAGATGGGAGCCCCTGGTGCAGAGAGGTTCAGGGAACTGGGGGAGCACGCCAGGTACCCGTTTTCCACTTTCCTGAGCATATCAGTAGGAAGGCATCCCCACTCACCATCTCTTGCCTCTCTCTCTCTCTCTCTGAGTTCATTGTACAAAAGCTCTTCATTCTACCCCTGAGACACATCACAACTTGGAGTGCCTGAGAGACTAGAGATGAAAGGATGGAGGCCTCTGGCTGTACTGCTTGCCCACGGGCAGAGAAGAGCAGGTAGTCTGTGTAGAAGGTCTTGATAGTAGTGATTGTTGAGGGGAGCTACATACCACAGGCAGACCCTGGCCTGGTGAAGCTTGCAGGCAGATGGAAGCCTTTGCGGAGAATACTAATTTGGCTGAGACATGGTATGGGAAAACCAGGCCTAGAGGAATGGACAGAAAACACTGAAACATACCTGCCAGAAGCCTAGCCTGGGTATGAAAATCCCATCCTAGTCTCTATGCTGTCATCGTCTCAGCACATACCTTGCCTGCACACATCAGATCTGCCTTTCTCCATGAATGCCTTCTCCTGCTAGGAAAAACATCACGTCACTCAACCAAAGGAGAGCACAGGCAAAGTCAACTGAAGCCCCCATTTTCAAGATTTTACCCTCTGCTGGTCCAAAGCCGCTGGTGGCACACTGCATGTGCGTCACTTCTCCGAAGACAAGGCCGAAATCCAGGCATCCAGGGCCTCAGCAGTCCAGAGTCTGTGGATGTGGGCATATGGATCACCTGCTTGCCACGTACAGGAGGGAGGTCTGGGCCCTAGACCGGCTCTGCTTGAGCTCCACAACGTCAGATATTTTTCCTGAACTTTTGCCCGTGCCCCCGTGAGTGTGTGATCTCTAGCTACACTTCTCCTCCGACCACTCTGAATCTGCCACCTGCAGATAGGTGAGCATGGAAATCAACATCTATCACTGGTGGCAGTGTCACAGGTCACAAGGTGTCTAGGCTCAGGCTGACTTTGGCTGTCTTCTGCCCCAGGCAAGGGCTCTGATCCTTCCAAGGAAATGAGGACACGTGGTCACTGGTCGACATCCTTTCTTTCATCCACACAGCATTCTGGGTGAGGGTCAAGAGGCCAGGTAGGCCAGGCGAAGGTCCACTGCAGGAGCTAAGGTTTGTTTCCCAATCACCGTGGTGGCAGCTACCGGAAGACTGGGTGGAACTTCTGATGGGACAGGTCACAAACACTGAGCCAATAGGAGAATTCCGGTCTAACTGGCCAGTTCTGCAGAGTCCTCCATTTTGTCCATGGACACTCAACCGCCTTTTTCTGGCTTTGGCCACAGGAATTAAGCACACCCAGGGAATATCTTTAAGACAGGTAGCAAAGGCCCTGAGATCGGAGGGTGACTCTTTGAGAAATAGCAAAGAGGCTACTGTGGTTATAAGACAGGGATCAAAGGCCTGAGAATAGAGGGTACCTGTTTGAGAAATAACGAAGAGACTAGTGTAGTTAGAGGAGAAGCAAGTAAAAGAGAAATAGACTGTATTATAAGAGAGAAAATAGGGGGATGAGTGTGGAACCTAGAGACTTCGTAAGAGAAGAAGCAGAAGGGCCCCCTTCCGACTTTCAGAAGCAGCTGGAGAAAACCAGACCCAGGGACATGCGCAGAACATACACGTGTGACCTTCCACCAGGGGCAGTGAGGGGCTACAGCCCCAGCCAGGGAATCGAACCCAGAGAGCGAGAGACTGCACAGGTGTGACACCCCATACTAAGTCCTGCTACGCATCCCAGAGGCCTCCAGGACAGGAGCCATCTTGGAAAGCTGCTGTGGCTGCACCTTAGTTAACATAACCCTGGCCTGAGCCTATGAATAAACATGGATCTTTTCCTGCCCAAGAACTTTGAAAAACTCGGGCCTGTCTTTTGTTCTGTGAGATGAGGGTAAGCCTTGCTCTAGGCTCTCCTTGTCTCCGCTTGCGAGACTCTTCAAAAATGCTTTGCTCTTGTGGAAAACTACGTGCCTTACCTGCTCATTCTTGACCAGTCAGGGGCAAGAACCTTATTCCAGCAACAATTTTGGTGAGCCAGGAGGCACAAAGGGATCCTTTGCATCCCGTTCCTGGACCCAAGGCAGTGGACAGGAGAATTGCCTGACCCTGGCGGTGAACGAAGCAGCTGCTGAGACTGATTTATTCTTGCGTTTCTCCGCCAGGTAAGGACTTCTCCCCTTTACTCCTCACGGCCCGACCTTAGTTTCATTTTCCTCCCGAGCAAACTTCCTGTTGTTGCGTCTGTTTTTCCTTGGAAATGTGAAGTGCAATGATGAGGAGTCAAAAGAAATCCAAGTGGCAGATGAGTCGCTCACGCGGGTAAGGCCACCTGGGAGTCCTCCATGGACGGGTGTCTCATACTGTGGGGGCTGGAGGCACTAGTGAAGGGTGAAGCATCCCCAGAGTGATGGGCCTAAACTGACCCTAGGGACCAAGGGACACCTTCTAAAGGGTCTCCAGTGCGACAGGTCATTTGACCCTAGGGACCAAGAGATACCTTAAATCTTAGGGACCAGGGATCTTCCCATCAGAAATTACTACAGAAAGGTCCCATCAGAAATTACTACAGAAAGGTCTCAGGATTGTCCCCAGTGAGATGGGTCATTTGACCCTAGAGACCAAGGGACACAGTCCACGGAGCATCCCCAGAGCGACGGGGTTTCAAGCCCTAGGGACCAAGGGACGCCTTCTGTTTGACCCCAGGGAGTAGAGAATTTCTGACCTGTTGGTAGTGCACTCTTGGCAGGAACTGCAGCCTGCCCCCTTTCCTCTCTTTGCTCTCCTCTCAAGCTGGCCTTTTGTCCAGCCACTTGTTCCAGCCGTCTTTTTGTGCGTCTGGATATTGTCTGCCTCTAGATGGTACACCGTGTTTCTGGGGGAATGGATGTAGAGGTCTCTGTTTAGATGGAGAGATTGAAGCCCCTCTCTTCCGTATTGGGGTTAAGAGGTATCTGGAAAATCAAAGTGGAGATGCAGATATGCCTAGTAATGTGTTAGGCCTCACTAAGCCATTTCTGACTTGTCTAGTCCAAGCTTTCTCTGTTTGTCTTATATGTGACCGGGGCTCTATGGGAGATTGAGGCTGTGAGGTTGTCTCACTCGCCTCTGTGTCTTATGTGTAATGTGTGTGTTGTGTAGAAACTAATTGGTGAAGAGAAATTCAGGTTGAATTGGAGCATGCTTGTAGAGACTCCTGAGAATTTACTGACTGGGCTGTTTACTGAGCAATTGGTCATCTTTTGCTGTAGGTGGTTTGAAGAAAAAAGGTAATTTCGTCTTAAAGGAAAAGTAGTTTCAGAACAGCAGAAGAGAAAGAAATTGTTGTCTTTTGCCTTTCAAAATGTCTGGAATTGGGATTACTCCCTCCAGCTTCCAGTCTCCCTAGCTACCAATTGGATTCGTTTACAAAATTGCTAAAGGGCTTTGGTATTTACTGGGTAGGTAGCCTTTCAAAATGCCTCTGTATGTAAATAAATCCGAATGGGCTCATCTTGTCTTCTACCTTGAGTTAAAAGGTATGTAGGGTGGGGCAATATCAGTCCTCGTTAGCCCCCAGCCCTCAGCTGCCAAGGCCACAATGGAACATGTCTGAAATGGCCTGGAGAAATGTTAATTGGTCAGTTATGCAGGAACCTTGTGGTTTCCAAAGCCACTTGATAAAATTAAATTGGAAAATATGAGAAATAGTAAAAGTCGAATGAAAATTTGGAATATTTAAAGAAACTTTATTTCAATTAGTTATGTTTTATCTTTTAGGTAACATATTGATGTTAAATTGAATCTGCTTCTAAGACATAGGTTCAGTCTGTCATTAGAATAAGATTCCTGAGTCAGAAACCAAGCCATATGGCTTTAAGAAAAAACTAAGGTTTTTTAAGATCTTTGGGTTAAATAACTATTGTTTCTTGGTAACTTACGATAAACTCCTGACAAGTTTGAAAGCCACAAAACTTTTCATAAAGAAAAAGTGCTAAAAAGGTTTATTTAATATGATATAAATTATATGGAACATGTTTTTAAAGTTGTAAGAAGTGCCTGATTTTTTCTTTTTGGGTTGTTGCTAACTTCGTTGATTTATCTTTGGAGTCTAACACCATTAAAAGGTTTGAATGGAGAATTCACATCATTTACCTATGAAGTGATTTTTGTTGCTGTTCAGGTATTTAGAGCCTTAACGGTCTTGGTATATTCTTGATATATCCTGACTGCATGGTGTTGTGTCTCAATATTATGCGTTACATCTGAAGTTCTTTAAAAATATGGTTAATGGTTTGTAACTGATTTCTGTCAGGTCTTTCATCATCAAGGATTATGTATTACCAATTAATCATGCCTATATTAAGTTTTTGTCAGCTACAGATAAGTTTTTACTTTACTGATTTCCTGAAAACACTTGACCAAAATATCTAAAGGGCACTATGGGTTTTATGTGAGAATACCCCTGATGCTTTAAGGTCCGACTTTCTGGAGATAAGAAACCATATTCTTCTTTTTTCCTAAATTATCTAACTAGTGGGTTTAAATATTGTAACTCTTGAATTAAAAGTTCTTGTTGACAAACTTAACAAAGTTGTGGATATCATGACCAGAAAGGTGTCTGAAATTTGCCCCATGAGTTTACAAATTAGAATAGCAATCTTAGGCTTGGCAGAATGCTGAGGCACATGAAAAACAGTTACTGATGCTGCTCATGTGTGAACAAACACCTCAGGAAATTTGTTTCCTTGGTTCAAAAGCCTTAGAGTCAAGGTTTTGAAACAAGCTGCTCAGCCATATTTTGAACCGTACCTGAGCCATTTTTTCTCTTCTTTCTTCCTTCTCTTCTTTCCCTCCCCCAGCCCATCCTTGCCTCCAAGTAAGATCCTGATGTTAGCTCCCCAAATGGTTAAGTGTTAACCAATGTTTCCTCTAAGACTGTGGGAAAAAAGTGATATTGATCTAAGCCTGTCAAATAAGATGAAGGATGGCACCAGGTACCCCCTGAGCTGATGGGATAATGGCAGGAAAAGATCAACACGTTTGAGATAGGACCACCAAAACCAAACAAGAAAAAGAGAGCACATTCCACAAGTCCCTAAAACTTATGGCCCCTTTTCCCTTAAAAACCCGAACCCATCGGTAGTCTGGTGAGACAGACGACTTTAGGAGGAGATCATTCCCCTCTGTCTCCATACACCGGTATATCTAATAAAGCTCTTGCTACCCACCTCACCCCGTCTCAAGAACTGGCTATCTGCGGCAGGCGGCTCTAACTCGTGAAATTGCGGTAACAGCTTCAGTGGTGAATTCAGACAATTAGCCTAATGTTAGTGTTTCTGTTCTACCTCCTGATTTGCTGTAAGGTGCCTGAGATCTTAAAAACAGATAGTATTGAATATTTTTAATCGAAGATTCTATAACAAGATCATGCCGTGAAAGACTTGTACGTAATTCTCTTAGAATCCAGATTTCTGACTTTCATAGAAGTTGGGGCAACCCACACAGGCCATAGCCTTTGGGTATCCTTTTATAAACAATTGCCCAGATAAACTAGCAAGACGATTTTGCTCTGGGCAATGTGCTTTTTTTTTGAAGAATTCAGTCTGTTTTGAAAAACTGACTCCAAAGATTAGACTGAGTTATGTTTCGGGTAAATATACAGAAAATTATGTATCTTAAACCAGATTCTCAGAGATCAACCTCATGGCTCAGACTTCATCTTGTCTTAGATTCCAGTTCTGCTTCTGAATAAGTGACCCCTGACTGTTAATAGGTAAACCAAAGAGGGACAGCTTGCCCTCAGTGAGAATGCTTAGTATATTTTAGATGGATTAACTGAAGGCCTCCAACAAGAAAAGCCAATGATGAAAACTTAGTTGCCACATGTAAGTTTTTCTGTATTTTCTGTTTTCTCTGGACAAACTTTGTGTGTTAAAGGTAATTTTAAGTTTATCATCCTTTGTAAAACAAGAGTCAGAAGAAAGCCCATTGGTCCAACACTCAGGGTATGGTTGGTAACTTTAATTCCTATTTATGGTATATTTAAATAGGAGACATCTTTAAGAAATTTATGCAAAAAAAAAAAAAAAGATTAGAGAGTGTGTAGAAGACCCTGAGAGATTTAAGGATGAGTTCATGAAATGCAGCTTGAATTTTAATCTGACCTAGAGAGATGTGATGGTCATTTTAACTCACTGTTGTAGTATGGATGAAGAGACTAAGATCCTGACTAAGGCTAGAGAACAGACAGATGGTGGTAACTGTCCACAACCAACACATGTTATTTTCAGACTGGGAGGAGAAACAGTCCCCAGTGCGGAGCCAAATTGGGATTACAATAGAGATGGTAAAAAAAAAAAAAAAGCCAATTATTTAGTTCCATGTGTAATAGGCAAGATTTAGAAGTGTATAGCCAAGCCTGTTAATTATAATAGGGTAAAAGAAATTACCCAGACAGAAGAGAACTCAGCAGGCTGATTGAGGCTTTGAAGAAATAGTCTGACCCTGAGTGTCCAAAAGAAAAGACTTCGCTAACTATGATTAAAAAGAAACAGCGGAAGATAGAGGCAGGACTCCAGACGCCACTCTCATGACTGGTTGAGGAAGCCTGTAAGGTCTTTAAGAGCAGGTAACTGGAAGCAGAAGATAAAATGAGGAAAAAGGCCCGAATGTTGGCAATAGCACGTCAGGACCCACCTCGAGGTAACCCAACAGGATCTTAAAGATGACGGCCTCCACAAGAATTTCTTCATCGGCTGGTGAGTATCAAGCCAGACCAATGTGGGTATTGAAAAAAGGAGAGGCCATTAAGGTGGATTGCCCTGAGTGTTCTATAACAGGGTGCCCAGTTGACTTCCACCAGAAGCCAGTACAGGCAGGCCCACAGTGCCTGATGTCCCTCTTGGAAGAGGAGGAAGAGTAGCCCTATTGACAAGGCCCAGAAGTCCACTCAGCTCCTGGCCAGAAGACCATCACTATTTCCACAACAGAGCCTTGGGTTACTCTTGACATGGGAGGTAAGGAGAGTGAATTTTTGCTAGACACGAAAGCTACCTTTTCTGTTTTAACCCAAAATCCAGTCATGACTGTATAGTCATTGGTGTTGACAGGAAGCCTAAGGTAAACAACTTTACTTTTCCCCTTTCTTGGGGTGGGCCAAAGAATGTAAAAAACAACAGGGGGAGGTCAAGATACTTGGTGGGCAGTGTAGAAAACATTCCCCTCTATTACTTGGTTTCTACTCTTTTGGGGCCCACCTCCTAGATACCCCAGAATTAAACTTAAAAGTGTGCCAAACTTTGAACTCTGCCACCTTTTTATACAATCGTCAGCCAGACTGGTATTATTGAGACAAGAGCTTTACCACCAGAAATATCGGCCCAAAAAGCTAACTGCCCTGGTGCGTGCCCTAAGAGAAAAGAAGGGTTTTTTTCTTAGGATGAGACAGGATGGATGAAGAATGGTGAGGGAGTATATGTTCCTGAGTACTTATTATGGAAAATAGTAAAAGCGTTCCATGATGCCACACACTATGGCAGGGATGCCCTCCTAAGACTATTGTCTAATGTATAAAAAGAAAAGGGCTATTAAAACAAATAGTTCCCCGATTTAGACCACCAAGGTCTTTCCATGACAGAAGCCACCGTAGTGTCTACAGCCTTAACGGGGGGAATAATATTATTATTCCCTGCCTGTTTAAGCTTTTAGTCAGGCCAAGATCCTGGTCATGCAAGGCTACCAACTGATTCCCTAAGATGGGGTACTGATAGTAACTTAGATCAGGTAGTGAAAGACTTCTGCTCCGTTAGGAAAAACAATGCCCAGTCCAGCATGTAGAAGTTACAGAAGCAGAGACCTTCATCCACATTCCCATAAAGATTTATGGGGTTGAATCTCTCGGGGGAGTAAGACAAGTGAGCAAAGGCCTGAGATTAGAGGGTGCCTGTTTGAGAAATAGTGAAGAGACTGGTGTGCTTAGAGGAGAAGCAAGTAAAAGAGAAATACACTATATTATAAGAGAGGTAATAGGGGGATGAGTGTGGAACCCAGAGACTTCGTAAGACAAAGAACAGAGGGGCCCACAAATCAGCCAAGTAACAAGAAATAGGCCAGGGCGCAAAAACAAAGCCATTCGCCAGAGCAATGGGGTAGGCAGGGTATCTAAAAACAGCTCACAAACTTCTTTAAAGTTGCTTTTCAGAAAAAGCTGCAGAAAACCAGGCACAAGGACATGCACAAAACATCCACCTGTGAACGCTGTGAGACCTTCCGCCAGCGGCAATGAGGGGCTACAGACCCAGCCAGGGAATAGAATCCAGAGAGCAGGAAACTGCCCAGGCCTGACATCCCATGATACATCCTGCTACGAATCCCAGCAGCGTCCAGGACAGAAGCCATCTTGGAAAGCTACTCGCCAAGAACCTTAGTTAACATATCCCCACCTATGCCAATAAGTAAACACAAACCTTATCCTGCCAAAGAACTTTAAAAACTCAGGCCCTTCTATTATTCTGTGAGATGAGGGTAAACATTGCTCTAGGCCCTCCTAATCTCCAATTACAAGCATCTTCCAGAAAGATACATGCCTTACCTACTCATTCCTGACCAGTGAGAGGCAAGAACATTATTCCAGTAACATCTTAATAGGTGGAAACCCCTGCTGTGGATAGGTTTGACACACCTGGAGAGCAGGAAGGTTCCTCTGTTCCACTTATGCTAGGACATCAGTAGGCAAGGCGCCCTTCCTCAGCATCTATGGCCTCTCTCTGTATGTGTTCATTCAGAGAAATCTCTTCATTCTACCCCTGAGACACATCACAAGTATGAGGGGCCTGAGAGAGAGCCTGGAGATGAAACGGTGGAGGCTTGTGGCTGTACCGCTTCCCCGTGGGTAGGGAATAGCAGGTAGTCTCTCTGGAGGGTCTTAACTTCTGTTGACTGACATGTGCAATACAGTAGGTTTGGAACCTGACCAGGTGGAGCTTGTGGGCAGATGCAACCTCTCCGGCGACAAATAATTCCGCTGCTGCCTTGTATAGTCTAAATCTAGCCCTGCCAAGTGGGATGGGCATAGAACATTGACCCACACCTGCCAGGGGCCTTTCCTGGGACTAAACATCCCAACCTGGTCTCAACGTCGTCACCCTCTCAGCACACACCTTTCCTGTACACATAATCCTCCCTTTCTCCGTCAGTACCTTATCCTCCTAGGAAAAAAAGCATGCCGCTCAAAAAGGCCGATGCCAGGGAAATCGAGGAGACACTGCCATTTTCCAAATTTTTGCTGTCTATATACCCCTGCCTCCGGTAGAAAGCTGCGTATGTTGGCGGGCTGTGAAGGCAAGGTCAAAACCCTGGCAGCTTGGGCCCCGGCTGTCCAATGGTTTATGGACGTGGGGACACGTATGACCTCTTTGCCACATACAGGAGGAATCCTTGGGCACTTCACTGGCTCGCAATTCAGCTCCACGACGTCCACTCCTGGCCCTGGCTTTTGGCTGGTGCCGCATTGAACGTGTGCTCCGCATCGATGTTTCTCCACCCATCACTATCATTCTGCCACCAGGGGATATGTGAGTGTGAGAGTCACATTTGTCACTGGCAGCACTGTCACAAGTCCCTAGACTTTTAGGTACCACTGACCTCGGCTGTCTTCTGCCCCAGGCAAGTCCCGAATCCTTTATCTCAGATACTGACGCCTGGGCACTGGCAAACATTAATTTTTATCAAAACAGAGGTCTGAGTGAGGGTTGGCAGGCCAGGTAGGTGAAGTGAAGCCCAGGTGGGAGGGACTAAGGCTTCTTTGCCATCACCATGGAGACAGTCCCCGAACCGGAAGAGTGGGCGCAGCTTATGATGGGCATGGTGACAAGGTTGAGACAATGGCAGAGATCCGGCCTGCCAGGCAGCTGACACACGGACCTTCATTATGACCTATAACACCTAGTGGCCACAGGATTTGAGCAAACCCTGGGAAAGCCTATGCAGGCACAAGGGAGCCCCTGGTGCGGACTGCTTCAGGGTATTGGCAGAGCAGGCCAGTTATCACTTTCCCACTTTCCTGAGGATATCAGTACACAAGGCAACCCCACTCAGCATCTCTTGCCTCTCTCTGTATGTGTTCATTCTCTGAAATCTCTTCCTTCTCCCCCTTGTCAGTTCACACCTTGGAGTGCCTCACAGAGGGCCTAGAGACCAAAGAGCAAAGGGGGAAGGCCTCTGGCTCTACTGGTTGCCCATGGGGAGAGAAGATCTGCTAGTCTATCTGAAAGGTCTACAGAGTAGTGATTGATTGGTCAGGTACATCACGGGCGAACCCTGGCCAGGTGAAGCTTGCTGACATGTGGCAGCCTCTCCGGAGACTACTAATTCCACTGACAACATTGTATGCAAATACCCAGGTGAGTTCGAAGGGTAGAAAACATTGACACACACCTCGCAGAGGCCTATCCTGGGTCTGAAAGACTCCACCCTGATCTCCAGTGACTCATCATCTCAGCACACACTTTGTCTGCACACATGGAATCCGCCTCTCTCCACGAAAGACTTCTCTGGCTAGGAAAAACAGGCTGTCACTCAGCGAAAGGAGAGCACAGGCAAAGTTAACTGAAAGCCCCATTTTCAAGATTTTGCCCTCTGCTGGTCCACAGCCTCCGGTGGCATACTGCATGTGCCTCACTTCTCTGAAGGCTAGGCCGAAATCCGGGCATCTAGGGCCCAAGCAGTCCAGAGTCTGCGGATGGCGGCATATAGATCACCTATTTCCCACATACATGAGGGAGGTCTGGGCCATAGACTGCTTCCGCGAGAGCTCAACGACCTCACCTATTTTCCCTGACCTTTGGCCTGTGCCCTCGTGAGTGTCTGATCTCTAGTTACACTTCCCCTCGACAACTCTGAATCTGCCATCTGTCGACACCTGAGTGTGGAAATCAACATTTATCACTGGCTGCACTGTCACAGGTCACTAGGTGTCTAGGCTCAGGCTGACCTTGGCTGTCTTCTACCCAGGCAAGGAGCCTAATCCTTCCAAGGAAATGAGGACACGTGCTCACTGGCCGACATCCTTTCTTTCATCCACACAGCGGTCTAGATGAGGCTAAAGAGGCCAGGTAGGCCAGGTGAAGGCTGAGTGCGGGGCCTAAGGCTTCTTTCCCAATCACCATGGAGACAGCCACCGGAAGGCTGGGCGGAACTTCTGACGGGGACGGGTCACAACCACTGAGCCAATAGGAGAGGTCCAGCCTAACCGGCCAGTTCCGCAGAGCCCTCCATTTTACCCAAGGACACGCAACGGCCCCTTGTGTCTTTGGCCACAAAATCCAGGGCACCCAGGGAATAACTTCACAGTAGGCAACCCCTCATGTGGACAGGTTCGACACACTGGGCCAGCAGGCAGGTACCACTCTTCCACTTACGCTATGATATCAGTAGGCAAGGCACCCTTCCTCAGCATCTATGGCCCCTCTCTCTGTGTCTTCATTCAGACAAATCTCTTCATTCTACCCCGAGACACATCACAAGTATCAAGGGCCTGAGAGAGAGCCTGCAGATGAAATGGGGTAGGCTTCCGGCTTTACCACTTTCCCGTGGCTAGAGAATAGCAGCTAGTCTCTCTGGAAGGTCTTAGCTTCTGCTGATTCACATGGCAATACAGTAGGGGCGGACCACGGCCAGGTGGAGCTTGTGGGCAGATGCAACCTCCGAGGCCACGAATACTTCCGCTCCTGCTTTCTATGGTGAAAACCTCCCCCCGCCAACTGGGATGGGCAGACAGCATTGACCCACACCTGCCAGGGGCCTTTCCTGGGACTAAAGATCCCAACCTGGTCTCAACGTCGTCACCCTCTCAGCACACACCCTTCCTGCACACATAATCCTAATCCTGCCTTTCTCCGTCAGGGCCCTATCCTACTAGGAAAAAAAGCATGCCGCTCAAAAAGGCCGATGCCAGGAAAATCCAGGAGACACTGCCGTATTCCAAGTTTTTGCTGTCTACATGTCCCCGCCTCCGCTGGAAGGCCGCGTACGTGGCCGGGCTCCGAAGGCAAGGCCGAAATCCGGGCAGCCTGGGCCCCAGAGGTCCAATGGTTTATGGACGTGGGGACAGGGGTCGCCACTTTGCCACATACAGGAAGAATCCTTGGGCCCTTGACTGGCTCGCCATTCAGCTCCACCACGTCCACTACCGGCCCTGGCCTTTGCTTTGGCTGGTGCCCCACTGAACGTGTGCTCCGGAGCGATGTTTCTCCACCCGTCACTATCATTCTGCCACCAGGCGATACGTGACTGTGGGAGTCACCATTTGTCACTGGCAGCAGTGTCACAAGGCACTACACTTCCAGGTACCCGCTGACCTAGGATGCCTTCTGCCCCAGGCAAGGTCCCGAATCCTTTATTCCAGGTGCTGACACCACGGCACTGGCGGGCATATATTTTGAGCAACACAGAGGTCTGAGTGAGGGTCAGCGGGCCAGGTAGGTGAAGTGAAGGCCAGGTGGGCGGGGCTGAGGCTTCTCTGCCATCACCATAGAGACAGTCCCCCCTCCGCAAGAGTGGGCGGAGCTTGTGATGGGCCTGCTGACAAGACTGAGCCAATGGCAGAGATCCGGCCCCCCAGGCAGATGACACAGGGCCCTCCATTGTGACCTATGACGCCTAGTGGCCACACGATTTGAGCATACCCTGGAAAAGGCTACGCAGGCACAAGGGAGCCCCTGGTGCGGACTGCATCAGGGCACTGGAAGAGCAGGCCAGGTACCTCTTTCCCACTTTCCTGAGGACATCAGTACGCAAGGCATCCCCACTCAGCATCTCTTGCCTCTCTCTGTCTCTCTCTTGATGTGTTCCTTCTCTGAAATCTCTTCCTTCTCCCCCCTTTCACTTCACACCTTGGAGTGCCTGACAGAGGGCCTAGAGATGAAAGAGCAAAGGGGGAAGGCCTCTGGCTTTACTGGTTGCCCATGGGCAGAGAAGATCTGCTAGTCTATCTGGAAGGTCTAGAGAGTAGCCATTGATTGGGGAGCTACATCACGGGCAGACCTGGCCAGGTGAAGCTTGCTGACATGCAGCAGCCTCTCCGGAGACTACTAATTCCGCGGATAACGTCCTATGCAAATACCCGGCCGAGTGCCATGGGCAGAAAACATTGACACATACCTGCCAGAGGTCTATCCTGGGTCTGAAGAGTCCACCCTGGTCTCCAGCCACTCATCATCTCAGCACACACTTTGCCTACACGCATGGAATCCGCCTCTCTCCACGAATGCCTTCTCCTGCCAGGAAACACACGATGTCACTCAGCCAAAGGAGAGCACAGGCAAAGTCAACTGAAGCCCCCATTTTCAAGATTTTGCCCTCTGCTGGGCCACAGCCTCCGCTGGCACAGTGCATGTGTGTCACTTCTCCGAAGACAAGGCCGCAATCCGGGCATCCAGGGCCCCAGCAGTCCAGAGTCTGCACATGGTGGCATATGGATCACCACTTTGCCACGTACAGGAGGGAGGTCTGGGCCCTACGCTCCCTCCACTAGAGCTCCACGACCTCAGCTATTTTCCCTGACCTTTGGCCCGTGCCCTCGTGTGTGTGTCATCCCTACTTACACTTCTTCTCCGACCACTCTGAATCCACCACCTGCGGATACATGAGCACGAAAATCAACATCTGTCACTGCCTGCAGTGTCACAGGTCACTAGGTGTCTAGGCTCAGGCTGACCTTGGCTGTCTTCTGCCCAGGCAAGGAGCCTAATCCTTCAAAGGCAATGAGGACACGTGGTCATTGGCCGACATTCTTTCTTTCATCCACACAGCGGTCTAGATGAGGCTAAAGAGGCCAGGTAGGCCAGGTGAAGGCTGAGTGCGGGGCATAGGCTTCTTTCCCAATCACCATGGAGACAGCCACCTGAAGACTGGCCGGAACTTCTGACGGGGACGGGTCACAAACACTGAGCCAATAGGAGAGGTCCGGCCTAAGCGGCCAGTTCCGCAGAGCCCTCCATCTTACCCATGGACACACGACGGCCCCTTCTCTTTTGGGCCACAAAACCGAGGCCACCCAGGGAATCACTTCACAGTAGGCAGCCCCTGATGTGGACACGTTCGACACACTGGGCCAGCAGGCAGGTACCACTTTTCCACTTACGCTAGGATATCAGTAGGCAAGGCGCTCTTCCTCAGCATCTATGGTCCCTCTGCGTATGTGTTCATTCGGAGAAATCTCTTCGTTCTACCCCTGAGACACATCACAAGTATGAGGGACCTCAGAGAGAGCCTAGAGATGAAACGGGGGAGGCTTCTGGCTGTACTGCTTCCCCGTGGGTAGACAATAGCAGGTAGTCTCTCTGGAAGGTCTTAGCTTCTGTTGATTGACATGGGCAATACAGTAGGGGCGGACCCTGGCCAGGTGGAGCTTGTGGGCAGATGCAACCTCTCCGGCGACGAATAATTCCGCTGCTGCTTTGTATGGTCAAAACCTCCCCCCGCCAAGTGGGATGGGTAGAGAACACTGACCCACACCCGCCAGGGGCCTTTCCTGGGACTAAAGATCCCAGCATGGTCTCAACGTCGTCACCCTCTCAGCACACACCTTTCCTGCACACGTAATCCTGCCTTTCTCCGTCAGGGCCCTATCCTACCAGGAAAAAAAGCAAGGCGCTCAGAAAGGCCGATGCCAGGGAAATCGAGGATACACCGCCGTTTTCCAAATTTTTGCTGTCTAAACATCTCCGCCTCCGCTGCAAGGCTGCGTATGTGGCCGGGCTCCGAAGGCAAGGCCGAAATACTGGCAACCTGGGCCCCAGCAGTCCAGTGGTTACGGAAGTGGGGACACGGATGACCTGTTCGCCACATACAGGAGGGATCCTTGGGCCCTTCACTGGCTCGCCATTCAGCTCCACCACGTCCACTACCGGCCCTGGCCTTTGCTTTGGCTGGTGCCCCACTGAACGTGTGCTCCGGAGCGATGTTTCTCCACCCATCGCTATCATTCTGCCATCAGGCGATATGTGAGCGTGGGAGTCACCATTTGTCACCGGCAGCAGTCTCACAAGGCAGTAGACTTCCAGGTACCCGCTGACCTAGGCTGCCTTCTGCCCCAGGCAAGGTCCCGAATCCTTTATCCCAGGTGCTGACACCAGGGCACTGGCGGACATTCATTTTGAGCAACACAGAGGTCTGAGTGAGGGTCAGCGGGCCAGGTAGGTGAAGTGAAGGCCAGGTGGGCGGGGCTGAGGCTTCTCTGCCATCACCATAGAGACAGTCCCCCCTCCGCAAGAGTGGGCGGAGCTTGTGATGGGCCTGCTGACAAGACTGAGCCAATGGCAGAGATCCGGCCCCCCAGGCAGATGACACAGGGCCCTCCATTGTGACCTAGGACGCCTAGTGGCCACAGGATTTGAGCACACCCTGGGAAAGGCTACGCAGGCACAAGGGAGCCCCTGGTGCGGACTGCTTCAGGGCATTGGCAGAGCAGGCCAGGTACCTCTTTCCCACTTTCCTGAGGATATCAGTACGCAAGGCATCCCCACTCAGCATCTCTTGCCTCTCTCTGTCTCTCTCTCGATGTGTTCCTTTTCTGAAATCTCTTCCTTCTCCCCCTTGGCGCTTCACACCTTGGAGTGCCTGAAAGAGGGCCTAGAGACGAAAGAGCAAAGGGGGAAGGCCTCTGGCTCTACTGCTTGCCCATGGGCAGAGAAGATCTGCTAGTCTATCTGGAAGGTCTAGAGAGTAGCCATTGATTGGGGAGCTACATCACGGGCGGACCTGGCCAGGTGAAGCTTGCTGACATGCAGCAGCCTCTCCGGAGACTACTAATTCCGCGGATAACGTCCTATGCAAATATCCGGCCGAGTGCCATGGGCAGAAAACATTGACACATACCTGCCAGAGGTCTATCCTGGGTCTGAAGAGTCCACCCTGGTCTCCAGCCACTCATTATCTCAGCACACACTTTGCCTGCACGCGTGAAATCCGCCTCTCTCCACGAATGCCTTCTCCTGCTAGGAAACACACGATGTCACTCAGCCAAAGGAGAGCACAGGTAAAGTCAACTGAAGCCCCCATTTTCAAGATTTTGCCCTCTGCTGGGCCACAGCCTCCGCTGGCACAGTGCATGTGTGTCACTTCTCTGAAGACAAGGCCGCAATCCGGGCATCCAGGGCCCCAGCAGTCCAGAGTCTGCGCATGGTGGCATATGGATCACCTCTTTGCCACGTACAGGAGGGAGGTCTGGGCCCTACACTGGCTCCGCTAGAGCTCCACGACCTCAGCTATTTTCCCTGACCTTTGGCCCGTGCCCTCGTGTGTGTGTCATCCCTACTTACACTTCTTCTCCGACCACTCTGAATCCACCACCTGCGGATACATGAGCATGAAAATCAACATCTGTCACTGCCTGCAGTGTCACAGGTCACTAGGTGTCTAGGCTCAGGCTGACCTTGGCTGTCTTCTGCCCAGGCAAGGAGCCTAAACCTTCAAAGGCAATGAGGACATGTGGTCATTGGCCGACATTCTTTCTTTCATCCACACAGCGGTCTAGATGAGGCTAAAGAGGCCAGGTAGGCCAGGTGAAGGCTGAGTGCGGGGCCTAAGGCTTCTTTCCCAATCACCATGGAGACAGCCACCGGAAGGCTGGCCGCAACTTCTGACGGGGACCGGTGACAAACACTGAGCCAATAGGAGAGGTCCGGCCTAAGCGGCCAGTTCCGCAGAGCCCTCCATCTTACCCATGGACACACGACGGCCCCTTCTCTTTTGGGCCACAAAACCGAGGCCACCCAGGGAATCACTTCACAGTAGGCAGCCCCTGATGTGGACACGTTCGACACACTGGGCCAGCAGGCAGGTACCACTTTTCCACTTACGCTAGGATATCAGTAGGCAAGGCGCTCTTCCTCAGCATCTATGGTCCCTCTGCGTATGTGTTCATTCGGAGAAATCTCTTCGTTCTACCCCTGAGACACATCACAAGTATGAGGGGCCTGAGAGAGAGCCTAGAGATGAAACGGGGGGGGCTTCTGGCTGTACTGCTTCCCCGTGGGTAGACAATAGCAGGTAGTCTCTCTGGAAGGTCTTAGCTTCTGTTGATTGACATGGGCAATACAGTAGGGGCGGACCCTGGCCAGGTGGAGCTTGTGGGCAGATGCAACCTCTCCGGCGACGAATAATTCCGCTGCTGCTTTGTATGGTCAAAACCTCCTCCCGCCAAGTGGGATGGGTAGAGAACACTGACCCACACCCGCCAGGGGCCTTTCCTGGGACTAAAGATCCCAGCATGGTCTCAACGTCGTCACCCTCTCAGCACACACCTTTCCTGCACAGGTAATCCTGCCTTTCTCTGTCAGGGCCCTATCCTACCAGGAAAAAAAGCAAGGCGCTCAGAAAGGCCGATGCCAGGGAAATCGAGGATACACCGCCGTTTTCCAAATTTTTGCTGTCTACACGTCCCCGCCTCCGCTGCAAGGCTGCGTATGTGGCCGGGCTCCGAAGGCAAGGCCAAAATACTGGCAACCTGGGCCCCAGCAGTCCAGTGGTTACGAAAGTGGGGACACGGATGACCTGTTCGCCACATACAGGAGGGATCCTTGGGCCCTTCACTGGCTCGCCATTCAGCTCCACCACGTCCACTACCGGCCCTGGCCTTTGCTTTGGCTGGTGCCCCACTGAACGTGTGCTCCGGAGCGATGTTTCTCCACCCATCGCTATCATTCTGCCATCAGGCGATATGTGAGCGTGGGAGTCACCATTTGTCACCGGCAGCAGTGTCACAAGGCAGTAGACTTCCAGGTACCCGCTGACCTAGGCTGCCTTCTGCCCCAGGCAAGGTCCCGAATCCTTTATCCCAGGTGCTGACACCAGGGCACTGGCGGACATTCATTTTGAGCAACACAGAGGTCTGAGTGAGGGTCAGCGGGCCAGGTAGGTGAAGTGAAGGCCAGGTGGGCGGGGCTGAGGCTTCTCTGCCATCACCATAGAGACAGTCCCCCCTCTGCAAGAGTGGGCGGAGCTTGTGATGGGCCTGCTGACAAGACTGAGCCAATGGCAGAGATCCGGCCCCCCAGGCAGATGACACAGGGCCCTCCATTGTGACCTAGGACGCCTAGTGGCCACAGGATTTGAGCACACCCTGGGAAAGGCTACGCAGGCACAAGGGAGCCCCTGGTGCGGACTGCTTCAGGGCATTGGCAGAGCAGGCCAGGTACCTCTTTCCCACTTTCCTGAGGATATCAGTACGCAAGGCATCCCCACTCAGCATCTCTTGCCTCTCTCTGTCTCTCTCTCGATGTGTTCCTTTTCTGAAATCTCTTCCTTCTCCCCCTTGGCACTTCACACCTTGGAGTGCCTGAAAGAGGGCCTAGAGATGAAAGAGCAAAGGGGGAAGGCCTCTGGCTCTACTGCTTGCCCATGGGCAGAGAAGATCTGCTAGTCTATCTGGAAGGTCTAGAGAGTAGCCATTGATTGGGGAGCTACATCACGGGCGGACCTGGCCAGGTGAAGCTTGCTGACATGCAGCAGCCTCTCCGGAGACTACTAATTCCGCGGATAACGTCCTATGCAAATACCCGGCCGAGTGCCATGGGCAGAAAACATTGACACATACCTGCCAGAGGTCTATCCTGGGTCTGAAGAGTCCACCCTGGTCTCCAGCCACTCATCATCTCAGCACACACTTTGCCTGCACGCGTGAAATCCGCCTCTCTCCACGAATGCCTTCTCCTGCCAGGAAACACACGATGTCACTCAGCCAAAGGAGAGCACAGGCAAAGTCAACTGAAGCCCCCATTTTCAAGATTTTGCCCTCTGCTGGGCCACAGCCTCCGCTGGCACAGTGCATGTGTGTCACTTCTCCGAAGACAAGGCCGCAATCCGGGCATCCAGGGCCCCAGCAGTCCAGAGTCTGCGCATGGTGGCATATGGATCACCTCTTTGCCACGTACACGAGGGAGGTCTGGGCCCTACACTGGCTCCGCTAGAGCTCCACGACCTCAGCTATTTTCCCTGACCTTTGGCCCATGCCCTCGTGTGTGTGTCATCCCTACTTACACTTCTTCTCCGACCGCTCTGAATCCGCCACCTGCGGATACATGAGCATGAAAATCAACATCTGTCACTGCCTGCAGTGTCACAGGTCACTAGGTGTCTAGGCTCAGGCTGACCTTGGCTATCTTCTGCCCAGGCAAGGAGCCTAAACCTTCAAAGGCAATGAGGACATGTGGTCATTGGCCGACATTCTTTCTTTCATCCACACAGCGGTCTAGATGAGGCTAAAGAGGCCAGGTAGGCCAGGTGAAGGCTGAGTGCGGGGCCTAAGGCTTCTTTCCCAATCTCCATGGAGACAGCCACCGGAAGGCTGGCCGCAACTTCTGACGGGGACGGGTCACAAACACTGAGCCAATAGGAGAGGTCCGGCCTAAGCGGCCAGTTCCGCAGAGCCCTCCATCTTACCCATGGACACACGACGGCCCCTTCTCTTTTCGGCCACAAAACCGAGGCCACCCAGGGAATCACTTCACAGTAGGCAGCCCCTGATGTGGACACGTTCGACACACTGGGCCAGCAGGCAGGTACCACTTTTCCACTTACCATAGGATATCAGTAGGCAAGGCGCCCTTCCTCAGCATCTATGGCCCCTCTGCGTATGTGTTCATTCGGAGAAATCTCTTCGTTCTACCCCTGAGACACATCACAAGTATGAGGGGCCTGAGAGAGAGCCTAGAGATGAAACGGGGGGGGCTTCTGGCTGTACTGCTTCCCCGTGGGTAGACAATAGCAGGTAGTCTCTCTGGAAGGTCTTAGCTTCTGTTGATTGACATGGGCAATACAGTAGGGGCGGACCCTGGCCAGGTGGAGCTTGTGGGCAGATGCAACCTCTCCGGCGACGAATAATTCCGCTGCTGCTTTGTATGGTCAAAACCTCCCCCCGCCAAGTGGGATGGGTAGAGAACACTGACCCACACCCGCCAGGGGCCTTTCCTGGGACTAAAGATCCCAGCATGGTCTCAACGTCGTCACCCTCTCAGCACACACCTTTCCTGCACAGGTAATCCTGCCTTTCTCTGTCAGGGCCCTATCCTACCAGGAAAAAAAGCAAGGCGCTCAGAAAGGCCGATGCCAGGGAAATCGAGGATACACCGCCGTTTTCCAAATTTTTGCTGTCTACACGTCCCCGCCTCCGCTGCAAGGCTGCGTATGTGGCCGGGCTCCGAAGGCAAGGCCGAAATACTGGCAACCTGGGCCCCAGCAGTCCAGTGGTTACGGAAGTGGGGACACGGATGACCTGTTCGCCACATACAGGAGGGATCCTTGGGCCCTTCACTGGCTCGCCATTCAGCTCCACCACGTCCACTACCGGCCCTGGCCTTTGCTTTGGCTGGTGCCCCACTGAACGTGTGCTCCGGAGCGATGTTTCTCCACCCATCACTATCATTCTGCCATCAGGCGATATGTGAGCGTGGGAGTCACCATTTGTCACCGGCAGCAGTGTCACAAGGCAGTAGACTTCCAGGTACCCGCTGACCTAGGCTGCCTTCTGCCCCAGGCAAGGTCCCGAATCCTTTATCCCAGGTGCTGACACCAGGGCACTGGCGGACATTCATTTTGAGCAACACAGAGGTCTGAGTGAGGGTCAGCGGGCCAGGTAGGTGAAGTGAAGGCCAGGTGGGCGGGGCTGAGGCTTCTCTGCCATCACCATAGAGACAGTCCCCCCTCTGCAAGAGTGGGCGGAGCTTGTGATGGGCCTGCTGACAAGACTGAGCCAATGGCAGAGATCCGGCCCCCCAGGCAGATGACACAGGGCCCTCCATTGTGACCTAGGACGCCTAGTGGCCACAGGAATTGAGCACACCCTGGGAAAGGCTACGCAGGCACAAGGGAGCCCCTGGTGCGGACTGCTTCAGGGCATTGGCAGAGCAGGCCAGGTACCTCTTTCCCACTTTCCTGAGGATATCAGTACGCAAGGCATCCCCACTCAGCATCTCTTGCCTCTCTCTGTCTCTCTCTCGATGTGTTCCTTTTCTGAAATCTCTTCCTTCTCCCCCTTGGCACTTCACACCTTGGAGTGCCTGAAAGAGGGCCTAGAGACGAAAGAGCAAAGGGGGAAGGCCTCTGGCTCTACTGGTTGCCCATGGGCAGAGAAGATCTGCTAGTCTATCTGGAAGGTCTAGAGAGTAGCCATTGATTGGGGAGCTACATCACGGGCGGACCTGGCCAGGTGAAGCTTGCTGACATGCAGCAGCCTCTCCGGAGACTACTAATTCCGCGGATAACGTCCTATGCAAATATCCGGCCGAGTGCCATGGGCAGAAAACATTGACACATACCTGCCAGAGGTCTATCCTGGGTCTGAAGAGTCCACCCTGGTCTCCAGCCACTCATCATCTCAGCACACACTTTGCCTGCACGCGTGAAATCCGCCTCTCTCCACGAATGCCTTCTCCTGCCAGGAAACACACGATGTCACTCAGCCAAAGGAGAGCACAGGCAAAGTCAACTGAAGCCCCCATTTTCAAGATTTTGCCCTCTGCTGGGCCACAGCCTCCGCTGGCACAGTGCATGTGTGTCACTTCTCCGAAGACAAGGCCGCAATCCGGGCATCCAGGGCCCCAGCAGTCCAGAGTCTGCGCATGGTGGCATATGGATCACCTCTTTGCCACGTACACGAGGGAGGTCTGGGCCCTACACTGGCTCCGCTAGAGCTCCACGACCTCAGCTATTTTCCCTGACCTTTGGCCAATGCCCTCGTGTGTGTGTCATCCCTACTTACACTTCTTCTCCGACCGCTCTGAATCCGCCACCTGCGGATACATGAGCATGAAAATCAACATCTGTCACTGCCTGCAGTGTCACAGGTCACTAGGTGTCTAGGCTCAGGCTGACCTTGGCTATCTTCTGCCCAGGCAAGGAGCCTAAACCTTCAAAGGCAATGAGGACATGTGGTCATTGGCCGACATTCTTTCTTTCATCCACACAGCGGTCTAGATGAGGCTAAAGAGGCCAGGTAGGCCAGGTGAAGGCTGAGTGCGGGGCCTAAGGCTTCTTTCCCAATCTCCATGGAGACAGCCACCGGAAGGCTGGCCGCAACTTCTGACGGGGACGGGTCACAAACACTGAGCCAATAGGAGAGGTCCGGCCTAAGCGGCCAGTTCCGCAGAGCCCTCCATCTTACCCATGGACACACGACGGCCCCTTCTCTTTTCGGCCACAAAACCGAGGCCACCCAGGGAATCACTTCACAGTAGGCAGCCCCTGATGTGGACACGTTCGACACACTGGGCCAGCAGGCAGGTACCACTTTTCCACTTACCATAGGATATCAGTAGGCAAGGCGCCCTTCCTCAGCATCTATGGCCCCTCTGCGTATGTGTTCATTCGGAGAAATCTCTTCGTTCTACCCCTGAGACACATCACAAGTATGAGGGGCCTGAGAGAGAGCCTAGAGATGAAACGGGGGAGGCTTCTGGCTGTACTGCTTCCCCGTGGGTAGACAATAGCAGGTAGTCTCTCTGGAAGGTCTTAGCTTCTGTTGATTGACATGGGCAATACAGTAGGGGCGGACCCTGGCCAGGTGGAGCTTGTGGGCAGATGCAACCTCTCCGGCGATGAATAATTCCGCTGCTGCTTTGTATGGTCAAAACCTCCCCCCGCCAAGTGGGATGGGTAGAGAACACTGACCCACACCCGCCAGGGGCCTTTCCTGGGACTAAAGATCCCAGCATGGTCTCAACGTCGTCACCCTCTCAGCACACACCTTTCCTGCACACGTAATCCTGCCTTTCTCCGTCAGGGCCCTATCCTACCAGGAAAAAAAGCAAGGCGCTCAGAAAGGCCGATGCCAGGGAAATCGAGGATACACCGCCGTTTTCCAAATTTTTGCTGTCTACACGTCCCCGCCTCCGCTGCAAGGCTGCGTATGTGGCCGGGCTCCGAAGGCAAGGCCAAAATACTGGCAACCTGGGCCCCAGCAGTCCAGTGGTTACGGAAGTGGGGACACGGATGACCTGTTCGCCACATACAGGAGGGATCCTTGGGCCCTTCACTGGCTCGCCATTCAGCTCCACCACGTCCACTACCGGCCCTGGCCTTTGCTTTGGCTGGTGCCCCACTGAACGTGTGCTCCGGAGCGATGTTTCTCCACCCATCACTATCATTCTGCCATCAGGCGATATGTGAGCGTGGGAGTCACCATTTGTCACCGGCAGCAGTGTCACAAGGCAGTAGACTTCCAGGTACCCGCTGACCTAGGCTGCCTTCTGCCCCAGGCAAGGTCCCGAATCCTTTATCCCAGGTGCTGACACCAGGGCACTGGCGGACATTCATTTTGAGCAACACAGAGGTCTGAGTGAGGGTCAGCGGGCCAGGTAGGTGAAGTGAAGGCCAGGTGGGCGGGGCTGAGGCTTCTCTGCCATCACCATAGAGACAGTCCCCCCTCCGCAAGAGTGGGCGGAGCTTGTGATGGGCCTGCTGACAAGACTGAGCCAATGGCAGAGATCCGGCCCGCCAGGCAGATGACACAGGGCCCTCCATTGTGACCTAGGACGCCTAGTGGCCACAGGAATTGAGCACACCCTGGGAAAGGCTACGCAGGCACAAGGGAGCCCCTGGTGCGGACTGCTTCAGGGCATTGGCAGAGCAGGCCAGGTACCTCTTTCCCACTTTCCTGAGGATATCAGTACGCAAGGCATCCCCACTCAGCATCTCTTGCCTCTCTCTGTCTCTCTCTCGATGTGTTCCTTTTCTGAAATCTCTTCCTTCTCCCCCTTGGCACTTCACACCTTGGAGTGCCTGAAAGAGGGCCTAGAGACGAAAGAGCAAAGGGGGAAGGCCTCTGGCTCTACTGGTTGCCCATGGGCAGAGAAGATCTGCTAGTCTATCTGGAAGGTCTAGAGAGTAGCCATTGATTGGGGAGCTACATCACGGGCGGACCTGGCCAGGTGAAGCTTGCTGACATGCAGCAGCCTCTCCGGAGACTACTAATTCCGCGGATAACGTCCTATGCAAATACCCGGCCGAGTGCCATGGGCAGAAAACATTGACACATACCTGCCAGAGGTCTATCCTGGGTCTGAAGAGTCCACCCTGGTCTCCAGCCACTCATCATCTCAGCACACACTTTGCCTGCACGCGTGAAATCCGCCTCTCTCCACGAATGCCTTCTCCTGCCAGGAAACACACGATGTCACTCAGCCAAAGGAGAGCACAGGCAAAGTCAACTGAAGCCCCCATTTTCAAGATTTTGCCCTCTGCTGGGCCACAGCCTCCGCTGGCACAGTGCATGTGTGTCACTTCTCCGAAGACAAGGCCGCAATCCGGGCATCCAGGGCCCCAGCAGTCCAGAGTCTGCGCATGGCGGCATATGGATCACCTCTTTGCCACGTACAGGAGGGAGGTCTGGGCCCTACACTGGCTCCTCCAGAGCTCCACGACCTCAGCTATTTTCCCTGACCTTTGGCCCGTGCCCTCGTGTGTGTGTCATCCCTAGTTACACTTCTTCTCCGACCCCTCTGAATCCGCCACCTGCGGATACATGAGCATGAAAATCAACATCTGTCACTGCCTGCAGTGTCACAGGTCACTAGGTGTCTAGGCTCAGGCTGACCTTGGCTGTCTTCTGCCCAGGCAAGGAGCCTAAACCTTCAAAGGCAATGAGGACATGTGGTCATTGGCCGACATTCTTTCTTTCATCCACACAGCGGTCTAGATGAGGCTAAAGAGGCCAGGTAGGCCAGGTGAAGGCTGAGTGCGGGGCCTAAGGCTTCTTTCCCAATCACCATGGAGACAGCCACCGGAAGGCTGGCCGCAACTTCTGACGGGGACGGGTCACAAACACTGAGCCAATAGGAGAGGTCCGGCCTAAGCGGCCAGTTCCGCAGAGCCCTCCATCTTACCCATGGACACACGACGGCCCCTTCTCTTTTCGGCCACAAAACCGAGGCCACCCAGGGAATCACTTCACAGTAGGCAGCCCCTGATGTGGACACGTTCGACACACTGGGCCAGCAGGCAGCTACCACTTTTCCACTTACGCTAGGATATCAGTAGGCAAGGCGCCCTTCCTCAGCATCTATGGCCCCTCTGCGTATGTGTTCATTCGGAGAAATCTCTTCGTTCTACCCCCGAGACACATCACAAGTATGAGGGGCCTGAGAGAGAGCCTAGAGATGAAACGGGGGAGGCTTCTGGCTGTACTGCTTCCCCGTGGGTAGACAATAGCAGGTAGTCTCTCTGGAAGGTCTTAGCTTCTGTTGATTGACATGGGCAATACAGTAGGGGCGGACCCTGGCCAGGTGGAGCTTGTGGGCAGATGCAACCTCTCCGGCGACGAATAATTCCGCTGCTGCTTTGTATGGTCAAAACCTCCCCCCGCCAAGTGGGATGGGTAGAGAACACTGACCCACACCCGCCAGGGGCCTTTCCTGGGACTAAAGATCCCAGCATGGTCTCAACGTCGTCACCCTCTCAGCACACACCTTTCCTGCACACGTAATCCTGCCTTTCTCCGTCAGGGCCCTATCCTACCAGGAAAAAAAGCAAGGCGCTCAGAAAGGCCGATGCCAGGGAAATCGAGGATACACCGCCGTTTTCCAAATTTTTGCTGTCTACACGTCCCCGCCTCCGCTGCAAGGCTGCGTATGTGGCCGGGCTCCGAAGGCAAGGCTGAAACACTGGCAAACTGGGCCCCAGCAGTCCAGTGGTTACGGAAGTGGGGACATGGATGACCTGTTCGCCACATACAGGAGGGATCCTTGGGCCCTTCACTGGCTCGCCATTCAGCTCCACCACGTCCACTACCGGCCCTGGCCTTTGCTTTGGCTGGTGCCCCACTGAACGTGTGCTCCGGAGCGATGTTTCTCCACCCATCGCTATCATTCTGCCATCAGGTGATATGTGAGTGTGGGAGTCACCATTTGTCACCGGCAGCAGTGTCACAAGGCAGTAGACTTCCAGGTACCCGCTGACCTAGGCTGCCTTCTGCCCCAGGCAAGGTCCCGAATCCTTTATCCCAGGTGCTGACACCAGGGCACTGGCGGACATTCATTTTGAGCAACACAGAGGTCTGAGTGAGGGTCAGCGGGCCAGGTAGGTGAAGTGAAGGCCAGGTGGGCGGGGCTGAGGCTTCTCTGCCATCACCATAGAGACAGTCCCCCCTCTGCAAGAGTGGGCGGAGCTTGTGATGGGCCTGCTGACAAGACTGAGCCAATGGCAGAGATCCGGCCCCCCAGGCAGATGACACAGGGCCCTCCATTGTGACCTAGGACGCCTAGTGGCCACAGGATTTGAGCACACCCTGGGAAAGGCTACGCAGGCACAACGGAGCCCCTGGTGCGGACTGCTTCAGGGCATTGGCAGAGCAGGCCAGGTACCTCTTTCCCACTTTCCTGAGGATATCAGTACGCAAGGCATCCCCACTCAGCATCTCTTGCCTCTCTCTGTCTCTCTCTCGATGTGTTCCTTTTCTGAAATCTCTTCCTTCTCCCCCTTGTCACTTCACACCTTGGAGTGCCTGACAGAGGGCCTAGAGACGAAAGAGCAAAGGGGGAAGGCCTCTGACTCTACTGGTTGCCCATGGGCAGAGAAGATCTGCTAGTCTATCTGGAAGGTCTAGAGAGTAGCCATTGATTGGGGAGCTACATCACGGGCGGACCTGGCCAGGTGAAGCTTGCTGACATGCAGCAGCCTCTCCGGAGACTACTAATTCTGCGGATAACGTTCTATGCAAATACCCGGCCGAGTGCCATGGGCAGAAAACATTGACACATACCTGCCAGAGGTCTATCCTGGGTCTGAAGAGTCCACCCTGGTCTCCAGCCACTCATCATCTCAGCACACACTTTGCCTGCACGCATGGAATCTGCCTCTCTCCAGGAATGCCTTCTCGTGCTAGGAAACACGCCATGTCACTCAGCCAAAGGAGAGGACAGGCAAAGTCAATTGAAGCCCCCATTTTCAAGATTTTGCCCTCTGCTGGGCCACAGCCTCCGCTGGCACAGTGCATGTGTGTTACTTCTCTGAAGACCAGGCCACAATCCGGTCATCCAGGGCCCCAGCAGTCCAGAGTCTGCGCATGGCGGCATATGGATCACCTCTTTGCCACGTACAGGAGGGAGGTCTGGGCCCTACACTGGCTCCTCCAGAGCTCCACGACCTCAGCTATTTTCCCTGACCTTTGGCCCGTGCCCTCGTGTGTGTGTCATCCCTAGTTACACTTCTTCTCCGACCCCTCTGAATCCGCCACCTGCGGATACATGAGCATGAAAATCAACATCTGTCACTGCCTGCAGTGTCACAGGTCACTAGGTGTCTAGGCTCAGGCTGACCTTGGCTGTCTTCTGCCCAGGCAAGGAGCCTAAACCTTCAAAGGCAATGAGGACACGTGGTCATTGGCCGACATTCTTTCTTTCATCCACACAGTGGTCTAGATGAGGCTAAAGAGGCCAGGTAGGCCAGGTGAAGGCTGAGTGTGGGGCCTAAGGCTTCTTTCCCAATCACCATGGAGACAGCCACCGCAAGGCTGGCCGCAACTTCTGACGGGGACGGGTCACAAACACTGAGCCAATAGGAGAGGTCCGGCCTAAGCGGCCAGTTCCGCAGAGCCCTCCATCTTACCCATGGACACACGACGGCCCCTTCTCTTTTCGGCCACAAAACCGAGGGCACCAGGGAATCACCTCACAGTAGGCAGCCCCTGATGTGGACACGTTCGAGACACTGGGCAGCAGGCAGGTACCACTTTTCCACTTACGCTAGGATATCAGTAGGCAAGGCGCCCTTCCTCAGCATCTATGGTCCCTCTGCGTATGTGTTCATTCAGAGAAATCTCTTCGTTCTACCCCTGAGACACATCACAAGTATGAGGGGCCTGAGAGAGAGCCTAGAGATGAAGCGGGGGGGGCTTCTGGCTGTACTGCTTCCCCGTGGGTAGACAATAGCAGGTAGTCTCTCTGGAAGGTCTTAGCTTCTGTTGATTGACATGGGCAATACAGTAGGGGCGGACCCTGACCAGGTGGAGCTTGTGGGCAGATGCAACCTCTCCGGCGACGAATAATTCCGCTGCTGCTTTGTATGGTCAAAACCTCCCCCCGCCAAGTGGGATGGGTAGAGAACACTGACCCACACCCGCCAGGGGCCTTTCCTGGGACTAAAGATCCCAACATGGTCTCAACGTCGTCACCCTCTCAGCACACACCTTTCCTGCACACGTAATCCTGCCTTTCTCCGTCAGGGCCCTATCCTACCAGGAAAAAAAGGAAGCCGCTCAAAAAGGCCGATGCCAGGGAAATCGAGGAAACACCGCCCTTTTCCAAATTTTTGCTGTCTACACGTACCCGCCTCCGCTGCAAGGCTGTATGTGGCCGGGCTCCGAAGGCGAGGCCGAAATCCTGGCAGCCTGGGCCCCAGCAGTCCAGTGGTTTATGGACGTGGGGACACGGATGACCTGTTCGCCACATACAGGAGGGATCCTTGGGCCCTTCACTGGCTCGCCGTTCAGCTCCACCACGTCCACTACCGGCCCTGGCCTTTGCTTTGGCTGGTGCCCCACTGAACGTGTGCTCCGGAGCGATGTTTCTCCACCCATCGCTATCATTCTGCCACCAGGCGATATGTGAGTGTGGGAGTCACCATTTGTCACCGGCAGCAGTGTCACAAGGCAGTAGACTTCCAGGTACCCGCTGACCTAGGCTGCCTTCTGCCCCAGGCAAGGTCCCGAATCCTTTACCCCAGGTGCTGACACCAGGGCACTGGCGGACATTCATTTTGAGCAACACAGAGGTCTGAGTGAGGGTCAGCGGGCCAGGTAGGTGAAGTGCAGGCCAATTGGGCGGGGCTGAGGCATCTTTGCCATCACCATAGAGACAGTCCCCCTACCGCAAGAGTGGGCGGAGCTTTTGATGGGCCTGCTGACAAGACTGAGCCAATGGCAGAGATCCGGCCCCCCAGGCAGATGACACAGGGCCCTCCATTGTGACCTAGGACGCCTAGTGGCCACAGGATTTGAGCACACCCTGGGAAAGGCTACGCAGGCACAAGGGAGCCCCTGGTGCGGAGTGCTTCAGGGCATTGGCAGAGCAGGCCAGGTACCTCTTTCCCACTTTCCTGAGGATATCAGTACGCAAGGCATCCCCACTCAGCATCTCTTGCCTCTCTCTGTCTCTCTCTCGATGTGTTCCTTCTCTGAAATCTCTTCCTTCTCCCCCTTGTCACTTCACACCTTGGAGTGCCTGACAGAGGGCCTAGAGACGAAAGAGCAAAGGGGGAAGGCCTCTGACTCTACTGGTTGCCCATGGGCAGAGAAGATCTGCTAGTCTATCTGGAAGGTCTAGACAGTAGCCATTGATTGGGGAGCTACATCACGGGCGGACCTGGCCAGGTGAAGCTTGCTGACATGCAGCAGCCTCTCCGGAGACTACTAATTCCGCGGATAACGTTCTATGCAAATACCCGGCCGAGTGCCATGGGCAGAAAACATTGACACATACCTGCCAGAGGTCTAGCCTGAGTCTGAAGAGTCCACCCTGGTCTACAGCCACTCATCATCTCAGCACACACTTTGCCTGCACGCGTGAAATCCGCCTCTCTCCACGAATGCCTTCTCCTGCCAGGAAACACACGATGTCACTCAGCCAAAAGAGAGCACAGGCAAAGTCAACTGAAGCCCCAATTTTCAAGATTTTGCCCTCTGCTGGGCCACAGCCTCCGCTGGCACAGTGCATGTGTGTCACTTCTCTGAAGACAAGGCCGCAATCCGGGCATCCAGGGCCCCAGCAGTCCAGAGTCTGCGCATGGTGGCATATGGATCACCACTTTGCCACGTACAGGAGGGAGGTCTGGGCCCTACACTGGCTCCTCCAGAGCTCCACGACCTCAGCTATTTTCCCTGACCTTTGGCCCGTGCCCTCGTGTGTGTGTCATCCCTACTTACACTTCTTCTCCGACCGCTCTAAATCCGCCACCTGCGGATACATGAGCATGAAAATCAACATCTGTCACTGCCTGCAGTGTCACAGGTCACTAGGTGTCTAGGCTCAGGCTGACCTTGGCTGTCTTCTGCCCAGGCAAGGAGCCTAAACCTTCAAAGGCAATGAGGACATGTGGTCATTGGCCGACATTCTTTCTTTCATCCACACAGCGGTCTAGATGAGGCTAAAGAGGCCAGGTAGGCCAGGTGAAGGCTGAGTGCGGGGCCTAAGGCTTCTTTCCCAATCACCATGGAGACAGCCACCGCAAGGCTGGCCGCAACTTCTGACGGGGACGGGTCACAAACACTGAGCCAATAGGAGAGGTCCGGCCTAAGCGGCCAGTTCCGCAGAGCCCTCCATCTTACCCATGGACACACGACGGCCCCTTCTCTTTTGGGCCACAAAACCGAGGCCACCCAGGGAATCACTTCACAGTAGGCAGCCCCTGATGTGGACACGTTCGACACACTGCGCCAGCAGGCAGGTACCACTTTTCCACTTACGCTAGGATGTCAGTAGGCAAGGCGCCCTTCCTCAGTATCTATGGCCCCTCTGCGTATGTGTTTTATTCGGAGAAATCTCCTCGTTCTACCCCTGAGACACATCACAAGTATGAGGGGCCTGAGAGAGAGCCTAGAGATGAAACGGGGGAGGCTTCTGGCTGTACTGCTTCCCCGTGGGTAGACAATAGCAGGTAGTCTCTCTGGAAGGTCTTAGCTTCTGTTGATTGACATGGGCAATACAGTAGGGGCGGACCCTGGCCAGGTGGAGCTTGTGGGCAGATGCAACCTCTCCGGCGACGAATAATTCCGCTGCTGCTTTGTATGGTCAAAACCTCCCCCCGCCAAGTGGGATGGGTAGAGAACACTGACCCACACCCGCCAGGGGCCTTTCCTGGGACTAAAGATCCCAGCATGGTCTCAACGTCGTCACCCTCTCAGCACACACCTTTCCTGCACACGTAATCCTGCCTTTCTCCGTCAGGGCCCTATCCTACCAGGAAAAAAAGCAAGGCGCTCAGAAAGGCCGATGCCAGGGAAATCGAGGATACACCGCCGTTTTCCAAATTTTTGCTGTCTACACGTCCCCGCCTCCGCTGCAAGGCTGCGTATGTGGCCGGGCTCCGAAGGCAAGGCCGAAACACTGGCAACCTGGGCCCCAGCAGTCCAGTGGTTACGGAAGTGGGGACACGGATGACCTGTTCGCCACATACAGGAGGGATCCTTGGGCCCTTCACTGGCTCGCCATTCAGCTCCACCACGTCCACTACCGGCCCTGGCCTTTGCTTTGGCTGGTGCCCCACTGAACGTGTGCTCCGGAGCGATGTTTCTCCACCCATCGCTATCATTCTGCCATCAGGCGATATGTGAGCGTGGGAGTCACCATTTGTCACCGGCAGCAGTGTCACAAGGCAGTAGACTTCCAGGTACCCGCTGACCTAGGCTGCCTTCTGCCCCAGGCAAGGTCCCGAATCCTTTATCCCAGGTGCTGACACCAGGGCACTGGCGGACATTCATTTTGAGCAACACAGAGGTCTGAGTGAGGGTCAGCGGGCCAGGTAGGTGAAGTGAAGGCCAGGTGGGCGGGGCTGAGGCTTCTCTGCCATCACCATAGAGACAGTCCCCCCTCCGCAAGAGTGGGCGGAGCTTGTGATGGGCCTGCTGACAAGACTGAGCCAATGGCAGAGATCCGGCCCGCCAGGCAGATGACACAGGGCCCTCCATTGTGACCTAGGACGCCTAGTGGCCACAGGATTTGAGCACACCCTGGGAAAGGCTACGCAGGCACAAGGGAGCCCCTGGTGCGGACTGCTTCAGGGCATTGGCAGAGCAGGCCAGGTACCTCTTTCCCACTTTCCTGAGGATATCAGTACGCAAGGCATCCCCACTCAGCATCTCTTGCCTCTCTCTGTCTCTCTCTCGATGTGTTCCTTTTCTGAAATCTCTTTCTTCTCCCCTTGTCACTTCACAGCTTGGAGTGCCTGACAGAGGGCCTAGAGACAAAAGAGGAAAGGGGGAAGGCCTCTGGCTCTACTGGTTGCCCATGGGCAGAGAAGATCTGCTAGTCTATCTGGAAGGTCTAGAGAGTAGCCATTGATTGGGGAGCTACATCACGGGCGGACCTGGCCAGGTGAAGCTTGCTGACATGCAGCAGCCTCTCCGGAAACTACTAATTCCGCGGATAACATTCTATGCAAATACCCGACCCAGTGCCATGGGCAGAAAACATTGACACATACTTGCCAGAGGTCTATCCTGGGTCTGAAGAGTCCACCCTGGTCTCCAGCCACTCATCATCTCAGCACACACTTTGCCTGCACGCATGGAATCCGCCTCTCTCCACGAATGCCTTCTCCTGCTAGGAAACACACGATGTCACTCAGCCAAAGGAGAGCACAGGCAAAGTCAACTGAAGCCCCCATTTTCAAGATTTTGCCCTCTGCTGGGCCACAGTCTCCGCTGGCACAGTGCATGTGTGTCACTTCTCTGAAGACAAGGCCGCAATCCGGGCATCCAGGGCCCCAGCAGTCCAGAGTCTGCGCATGGCGGCATATGGATCACCTCTTTGCCACGTACAGGAGGGAGGTCTGGGCCCTACACTGGCTCCGCTAGAGCTCCACGACCTCAGCTATTTTCCCTGACCTTTGGCCCGTGCCCTCGTGTGTGTGTCATCCCTAGTTACACTTCTTCTCCGACCACTCTGAATCCGCCACCTGCGGATACGTGAGCACGAAAATCAACATCTGTCACTGCCTGCAGTGTCTAGGCTCAGGCTGACCTTGGCTGTCTTCTGCCCAGGCAAGGAGCCTAATCCTTCAAAGGCAATGAGGACACGTAGTCATTGGCCGAAATTCTTTCTTTCATCCACACAGCGGTCTGGATGAGGCTAAAGAGGCCAGGTAGGCCAGGTGAAGGCTGAGTGTGGGGCCTAAGGCTTCTTTCCCAATCACCATGGAGACAGCCACCGCAAGGCTGGCCGCAACTTCTGACGGGGACGGGTCACAAACACTGAGCCAATAGGAGAGGTCCGGCCTAAGCGGCCAGTTCCGCAGAGCCCTCCATCTTACCCATGGACACACGACGGCCCCTTCTCTTTTCGGCCACAAAACCGAGGCCACCCAGGGAATCACTTCACAGTAGGCAGCCCCTGATGTGGACACGTTCGACACACTGGGCCAGCAGGCAGGTACCACTTTTCCACTTACGCTAGGATATCAGTAGGCAAGGCGCCCTTCCTCAGCATCTATGGCCCCTCTGCGTATGTGTTCATTCGGAGAAATCTCTTCGTTCTACCCCTGAGACACATCACAAGTATGAGGGGCCTGAGAGAGAGCCTAGAGATGAAACCGGGGAGGCTTCTGGCTGTACTGCTTCCCCGTGGGTAGACAATAGCAGGTAGTCTCTCTGGAAGGTCTTAGCTTCTGTTGATTGACATGGGCAATACAGTAGGGGCGGACCCTGGCCAGGTGGAGCTTGTGGGCAGATACAACCTCTCCAGCGAGGAATAATTCCGCTGCTCCTTTGTATGGTGAAAACTCTTCGCCGCCAAGTGGACTGGGCAGAGAACATTGACTCACACCTGCCAGGGGCCTTTCCAGGGAGTGAAGATCCCAACCTGGTCTCAACATTGTCACCCTCTCAGCACACACCTTTATGAACACATAATCCTGCCTTTCTCCGTCAGTGCCTTATCCTACTAGGAAAAAAAGCATGCCGCTCAAAAAGGCCGATGCCAGGGATATCGAGGAGACACTGCCATTTTCCAAATTTTTGCTGTTTACCGGTCCCCGCCTCCACTGCAAGGCAGCGTATGTGGCCGGGCTGCGAAGGCAAAGCCGAAATCCCTGCAGCCTGGGCCCTAGCAGTCCAGTGGTTTATGGACGTGGGGACACGAATGACCTGTTCGCCACATAAAGGAGGGATCCTTGGGCCCACCCCTGGGTCGCCATTCAGTTCCACAACGTCCACTACTGGCCCTGGCCTTTTCCGGTTCCCACTGAACGTGTGCTTCACAGCGATGTTTCTCCACCCATCACTATTGTTCTGCCACCCGGGGATATGTGAGTGTGGGAGTCACCATTTGTCACTGGCAGCAGTGTCACAAGTCACTAGACTTCCAGGTACCAGCTGACCTAGGCTTCCTTCTGCCCCAGGCACGGTCCCGAATCCTTTATCCCAGATGCTGACACCTGGGCACGGGCGGACATTCATTTTTTTCAACACAGAGGTCTGAGTGAGGGTCAGCAGTTCAGGTAGGTGAAGTGAAGCCAGGTGGTCAAGGGTAAGGCTTGTTTGCCATCACCATGGAGACAGTCCCCACACCGCAAGAGTGGCGGAGCTTATGATTGGCCTGGTGACAAGACTGAGCCACTAGCTGAGATCCGGCCCACCAGGCAGATGACACAGGGCCCTCCATTGTGACCTAGGACACCTAGTGGCCACAGGATTTGAGCACACCCTGGGAAAGGCTATGCAGGCAGAAGGGAGCCCCTGGTGCGGACTGCTTCAGGGCATTGGCAGAGCACCCAGGTACCTCTTTCCCACTTCCCTGAGGATATCAGTACGCAAGGCATCCCCACTCAGCATCTCTTGCCTCTCTCTGTCTCTCTCTCGATGTGTTCCTTCTCTGAAATCTCTTCCTTCTCCCCCTTGTCACTTCACACCTTGGAGTGCCTGACAGAGGGCCTAGAGACAAAAGAGCAAAGGGGGAAGGCCTCTGGCTCTACTGGTTGCCCATGGGCAGAGAAGATCTGCTAGTCTATCTGGAAGGTCTAGAGAGTAGCCATTGATTGGGGAGCTACATCACGGGCGGACCCTGGCCAGGTGAAGCTTGCTGACATGTGACAGCCTCCCCAGAGACTATTAATTCCGCTGATAACATTGTATGGAAGTACCCTGGTCAGTGCGTTGGGCAGAAAACGTTGACACATACCTGCCAGAGGCCTATCCTGGGTCTGAAAAGTCCACCCTGGTCTCCATGGACTGATCATCTCAGTACACACTTTGCCTGCACACACGGAATCCGCCTCTCTCCATGAATGCCTTCTCTTGCTAGGAAACACACGATGTCACTCAGCCAAAGGAGAGCACAGGCAAAGGCAAGCGAAGTCCCCATTTTCAAGTTTTTGCCCTCTGCTGCTTCACAGCCTCCGGTGGCACACTGCATGTGCGTCACTTTTCCGAAGACAAGGCCGAAATCCAGGCACCCAGGGCCCTAGCAGTCCAGAGTCTGCGGATGGTCGCATATGGATCACCTCTTTGCCATGTAGAGGACGGAGGCCTGGGCCCTACACTGGCTCCGCTAGAGCTCCATGACCTCAGCTATTTTCCCTGACCTTTGGCCCGTGCCCTCGTGAGTGTGTGATCTCTACTTACACTTCTCCTCCGAGCACTCTGAATCCGCCACCTGAGGATACGTGAGCGTGGAAATCAACATCTATCACTGGCTGCAGTGTCACAGGTCACTTGGTGTCTAGGCTCGGGTGGACCTTGGCTGTCTTCTGCCCAGGGAAGGAGCTTAATCCTTCAAAGGAAATAAGGACACATGGTCAGTGGCCGACAGCCTTTCTTTCATCCACACAGCAGTCTAGGTGAGTGTAAAGAGGCCAGGTAGGCCAGGTGAAGGCTGAGTGCGGGGCCTAAGGCTTCTTTCCCGATCACCGTGGAGACAGCCACCGGAAGGCTGGCCGGGACTTCTGACGGGGACGGGTCACAAGCAGTGAGCAATAGGAGAGGTCCAGCCTAACCGGCCAGTTCCGCAGAGCCCTCCATTTTACCCATGGACACACAACAGCCCCGTGTGTTTTTCGTCACAAAATCGAGGGCACTCAGGAAATAACTTCACAGTAGTGAACCCCTGATGTGGACAGGTTCGACACACTGTGACAGCAGGCAGGTACTTCTTTTCCACTTATGCTAGGATATCAGTAGTCCAGACGCCCTTCCTCAGCATCTAATGCCCCTCCGTTTAAGTGTTTGTTCAGAGAAGTCTCTTCATTCTACCTCTGAGACACATCACATGTATGAGGGGCCTGAGATAGAGCCTGGAGATGGAACGGGGGAGGCTTCTGGCTGTACCGCTTCCCCATGGGCAGAGAATAGCAGGTAGTCTGTCTGGAATGTCTTAGCTTCTGTTGATTGACATGAGCAATACAGTAGGGTGGACCCTGGCCAGTTGGAGCTTGTGGGCAGATGCAACTTTCCAGGCCAGTAATAATTCCTCTGCTCCTTTGTCTGGTGCAACCCCCCCTCCAAATGAGATGGGTAGAGAACATTGACCCACACCTGCCAGGGGCCTTTCCTGGGACAAAAGATCCCAAACTGGTCTCAACGTTATCACCCTCTCAGCAGACACCTTTCCTGCACACATAATCCTGTCTTTCTCCGTCAGTGCCTTACCCTACTGAGAAAAAAAGCATGCTGCTGAAAAAGACAATGCCAGGGAAATCGAGGAGACACTGCCATTTTGCAAATTTTTGGTGTCTCCGTGTCCCCGCCTCTGGTGGAAAGCTGCCTATGTGGCTGGGATCTGAAGGCAGGGCCGAAATCCTGGCAGCCTGGGCCCCAGCAGTCCAATGGTTTATGGACGTGGGGAGACGGATGACCTGTTTGCCACATACAGAAAATGAACATTCAATATAGAACATGAAGTATGGAATAGAGAATATAGAATATAGAAAAATGTAGAATATTGAACATAGAATATAGAGTGTAGAATACAAAACATAGATTATGAAATAAAGTATAAATGACACAGAACATAGAATATATAGAATATAGAAGACAATAGAATATAGAATGTAAAATATAGAATACACAATATAGAAGAAAACAGAATATAGAAGAATATAGACTATAGAAGGACAAATGTAGAATTGGAATATAGAATACAGAAAAATATAGTATGTAAAAAGACAGAATACGGAAGAATATAGACTATAGAATACAGAATATAGAGGAATTTAAAATATGGAATGTAAAATATAGAATATGGAATACAAAATATGCAATATAGAATATGGAAGAATATTGTATGAAGAGAAATATAGAATATAGAACATCGAATATAGAATACAGAGTATGCAATATAGAATATACAAAAATACAGAATGTAGAAAAACATCGAAGAACACAGATCATAGAATACAGAGACTTTCAAATATAGAAGATGATACAGAGAACACTGAAGATACAATACAGAATATGAAAGAACTTTGAAAATAGAAGAATATAGCATATAGAGGATTTGGAATAAAGAAGAGTACAGAATATATGTTATAGAAGAACATAGCATAAAGAATACAGAATATAGAAGAAAATAGAATATAAATTCAGAATATAGAATACAGAAGAATATAAAATGTACGATGTAGAATAGCAATTACAGAATGCAAACTATAGAATGAAGAATATAGGAGAATATAAATTACAGAATATAGAAGATTATAAATTATACAATATACATGATTATGGAAAATACAATGTAGAATGTAAAATGTAGAATACAGAAGAAAATGGAATACAGAATATACAAGAATATGGAATGTTGAATATAGTATCAAGAATATGGAATATAGAATACACAAAAATATAGTATAGGTAAAGTATAGAAAATAGAAGATTGAACATAGAACATAGAATATAGAAAAATATAGAATATAGAAGAATATAGACTGTAGAATTTAGAATACAGAATGTAGAATATAGAAGATTTTAGAATATAGAATGTAGAATATACAGTATAGAATACAGAATATGGAATATACAACCTAGACTATGGAAAAATATAGAAATAGAATATAAAAGAATATAGAACATAGAAGAATATAGAATATAAAATACAGGATACAGAGTATAGAAGAATTTAGAACGTAGAATATAGAATATGGACTATAGAATAGAGAGGAATATAGTATATAGAATATAGAACATAGAAGATACAATACAGAATATAAAAGAAAAAAGAATATAGATTATAGAAGAAAACAGAACATGGAAAATATGAGAATGTAGAATATAACTATAGAAGAATATAGAATGTTGAAAAATATAGAATACAGAATATAGGAAAACATAGAGCATAAATTTAGAATATAGATGATACAGATATATGAATGCAGAATATAGAAGAATAAAGAATACAGATGACAGACTACAGAATATAGAAGATAGAACATAGAAGAAAATAAGAGTATTGACAAATATAGGGTATAGGATACACACTACTGAAGAATATAGACTACAGAAAGTAGAAGAATATAGATTACAAACTATAGAAGAATATAGAATGTAGAATAGAGAATATGGAATAGACTATACAAGAGAATATTAGATTACAGAAGAATATAGAGATTAGAAGGCAGAATATACAATAAAAATATAGAAGATAGAATACAGAATTCAGAAAAATTTAGAACATAAAATGTAGAGTATAGAAGAAAATAGAATATAAAATGTAGAATGGAGAACATGGAATATGGAATAGAGAGTATAGAGAAGAATAAAGAATATTGAAAAACTTAAAACATAGAATGTAGACTGTAGCATATTGAATACAGAATTTAGAATGTACAATATAGAATATAGCAGATAGAAGAATATAGATTACAAGTGAAGAATATAGAATAAGAATGTAGAAGAGTATAGAATGCAGGACATAGAAGAATATAGAATATAGAATGCAGAATGTAGAAAATAGAATAAGGAATATAGAATGTAGAATACAGAAGAATATAGTATATAAAAATATAGAATATAGAACATTGAATATGGAATATAGAATACAGAGTATGAAATAGAGAATATAGAAAAATACAGAATAGAGATAAATATAGACTATAGAATAGAGTATGTACAAAGTAGAATTCAGAATATAAAATATAGAACATAGAATATAGAGGAATATAGATTATGGAATATAGAATGTAGAATTAAATATAGAATATAGAAGATGGAATATAAGAGAATATAGAATGCAGAATATAATATACAGAATATGGAATATAGGATACAGAAAATTATAAAATATATAGACTATAGAAAAAAATTGAATATAGAATACAGACAATGGAATGTAGAAAAATATAGAATACAGAATATAAAACATAGAATAAAAATACATAACAGAGAGAATAAACATTACAGAATATAGAAGATTACGGAATGTAGAATGTAAAACACAGAATATACAATATAGAAGAATATATGATACAGACTATGGAAGAATATATAGTATATAGTATAGAATGTAGAATATACAATACAGAAAATTATATAGAAAAGTATAGAATATAGGAAAAACAATATGCAACACAGAGTATGGAATATAGAATATAGAAGAATATAGAACATAGAATATAGAATGTAGAACACAAAATATAGAATATGAAATAAAGCATAAAGAACACAGAATATAGAAGAATATAGATTAAAGAATGTAGACGATAACAGAATATAGAATATAAAATGCAGAATACACAATATAGAAGAATATAGAATACAGAATATAGACGAATATAGAATATAGAAGGAAGAATGAAGAATATGGAATATAGAATACAGAAAAATATAGTATGTAGAAAAATATAGAACATGGAAGAATATAGAATACAGAACATAGAATATGGAAAAATTTTAAATATACAATGCAGAAAGTAGAATATGGAACATGAAATGTGCAATATAGAATATAGAGGAATAATGTATGTAGAAAAATATAGAATACAGAACATCAAATACAGAATAGAGTATGGAATATAGAATATAGAAAAATATAGAATACAGATGAACATAGATTATAGAATGTAAAGAATTTCAAATATAGAATATGGAACATAGAACACTGAAGATAGAATACAGAATATAAAAGACCTTTGAAAATAGAAGAATATAGTGAATAGAGAATTTGGAATAAATAAGGATATAGAATATACATTATAGAAGAATATAGCATAGATAACAGAATATAGAAGAACATAGAACGTATGTTTAGAATATAGAATACAGAGGAATATAAAATGTACAACGTGGAATACAGATTACAGAATGCAAAGTATAGGAAAATATAGAATATAGAAGATTATAAATTATACAATACAGAAGATTATGGAATACAGAATGTAGAATGTAAAATACAGAATGTAGGAGAATATGGAATATAGAAGAACATAGAATGTGGAATATAGTATCAAGAATATGGAATATAGAATACATAAAAATATAGTATGTGTAAAAATATAGAAAATGGAACATTGAATATAGAACATAGAATATAGAAAAATATAGAATACAGAATGTAGAATATAGAAGATTTTAGAATATAGAATGTAGAACATACAATATGGAATATAGAATACAGAAGAATATAGTATAGAGAAAAATATAGAACATACAACATAGAACATCAAATATAGAATAGAGAGTATGGAATATAGGAAAATATAGAATATAGAAGAACATAGAATTTAGAATGTGGAATATGGGATATAGAAGAATTTGGAATATAGAATATGGAATACACAATACAGGGTATTAATAGAGAATATAGAAAAGTATAGAATAGAGATAAATATAGAATATAGAATAGAGTATGTACAAAGTACAATACAGAATATAAAATACAGAATAAAGAACATAGAATTTAGAAGAATATACATTACAGAATATAGAAGATTCTGGAATATAGAATATAGAAGATGGAATATAAGAGAATACAGAATGTAGAATATAGTTTACAGAATATGCAATATGGAATATAGAATACTGAAAATTATAAAAAAATATAGACTATAGGAAAAAACATTGAATATAGAATACAGACAATGGAATATAGAAAATTATAGAATGTAGAATACAGAATATAAAATATAGAATAAAAAATACATAATATAGAGATATACATTATAGAATATAGAAGATTATGGAATATAGAATGTAGAATGTAAAATACAGAATATACAATATAGAACAATATATGGTACAGACTATAGAAGAATATAGAATGTAGAATATAGAATACAGAAAATTATACAGAAAAATATAGAATATAGAAAAAGAACATTGAATATAGAACACAGAGTATGGAATATAGAATAAAGAAAAATATACAATGTAGACTACAAAATATAGAATATGAAGTAAAGCATATAAACAGCACAGAATATAGAATATAGATCATAGAGAGATAGTATTATGGAATATAGAATGTAAAATACAGAATCTACAATATAGAAGAATATAGAATTCAGAATATAGAATAATATAGAATACAGAAGGAAGAATGTAGAATATGGAATGTAGAATATAGAAAATTATAGTATATAGAAAAATATAGAATATGGAAGAACATAAAGAATTTAGAATGTAGAATACAGAACATAGAATATGGAAGAATTTAAAATACACAATGTAGAATATAGAATATGGAATATAGAAGAATATTGTATGTGGAAAAATGTAGAATATAGAATACAGAGTATGGGATATAGAATATACAAAAATATAGAATATAGAAAAAAAGAAGAACATAGATTATAGAATATAGAGAATTTAAAATACAGAATATGGAACACTGAAAATAGAATACAGAATACAAAAGAACTTGGAAAATAGAAGAATATAGTGTATTCTATATTTTACATTCTACATTCCATAATTTTCTATATTCTATAATCTGTATTCTAGTCTTTATTCTATATTTTATATTGTATTTTCTGTATTCTACATTCTACTTTCTATATTCTAAATTCTGTATTACATGTTCTTGTATAATCTATATTCTGTATTGTATAGTTTTCTACTGTGTATATTCTTCTATAATGTATATTCTATATTCTTCTGTATTCTATATTCTAATTCTTCTATATTCTCTATTCTTCCATATTGTGTATTCTACGTTCTACTATATTCTTTTTCTTGTATTTTCTATAGCCTTCTATATTCTATATTCTTCTATATTCTAAATTTATATTCAATATTCTTCTATATTCTGTATTCTATATTCTTCTGTAATGTATATTCTATAATCCATATTCTTGTTTATATTCTTCTGTATTCCATATTCTTGTATATTCTATATTCTACTATTTTCTATATTCTTTTACATTCTATATCTTCTGTGTTCTGTGTTCTATGTTCAATTTTCTTCTATGTACTATTTCCTTCTATATTCCATATTCTATATTCTGAATTCTTCTATATTCCACATTCTAAATTCTATGTTCTATATTCTATATTTTCCTATATCCTATAAACCATAGTCTCTATTCTATATTTGATGTTCTATGTTCTATATTCTATATTTTTCTCTATGCTATATTCTTCTGTATTCTATATTCCATATTGTATAGACTACATTTTAAAATCTTCTATATTCTACATTCTATATTAAACATTTGCAATTTTTCTATATTCTATATTTTTCTATATTCAATCTTCTATTTTCTATATATTTACATATACTATATTTTTGTGTATTCTATATTCCATATTCTCTATACTGTACTCAACATTCTATATTGTTTTCTGCAGGACTCTCCGTTCAGGTCTATTCTTGCCTGCGGGACTCTCCGTCGGGGCCTATTCTTGCCTACAGGGCTCCTCTATTCTGGCCTGTTCTTGCCTGTGGGACTTTCTGTTCCGGCCTGTTCTCGCCTGCAGGCCTCTCCGTTAGGGCCTCTTCTTACCTGCGGGGCTCCGCTATTCGGGCGTATCCTGGCCTGCGGACTCTCCGTCCGGGCCTATTCTCGCCTGCGGAACCTTCCGTTCGGGCCCATTCGTGCCTGTGGGACACTCCGTTCGGTCCTATTCTTGCCTGTGGGATCATTCGTTTGGGCCTATTCTTGCCTGTGGAACCTCCGTTCGGGCCTAATCTTGCCTGCGGGAGCATCCTTTCATTCCTCCTCTTGCCTGCGGGGCTCTTCTATTTGGGCCTGCTCGTGCCTACGGAGCTCCGTTATTCGGGCCTGTTTGAGCCTGCGGGCCTCCGTTATTCGGGCCTGTTTGAGCCTGCGGGCCCCCGTTATTCGGGCCTGTTCCTGCGTGCGGGGCTCCGCTATTCGGCGTGTCCGCACGTGCGGGCTTCTGCTCTTGGGGCCGTTCATCAGTGCGGGGCTCCGCTCTTGGGGCCTGCTCGTGCCTGCGGAGCTCCGGCATTCGTGAGTGTTCTTGTGTGGCGGGTTCCGCTATTCGGCGTGTTCGTACGTGCCAGGCTCCGCTGTTCCGGCCTGTTCGTGCGTGTGGGGCTCCTCTATTCGGGCATGTTCTTGCCTGCGGGACTCCTCTGTGCGGTCCTATTCTTGCCTTCGGGACTCTGCTCGGGCCTATTCTTGGCCAGAGGAATCTCCGTTCTGGCCTATTCTTGCCTGTAGCACTCTCCATTTGGGCCTATTCTTTCCTGCGGGACTCTCCGTTCAGGTCTATTTTTGCCTGCGGGACCCTGTTCAGGCCTATTCTTGCCTACAGGGCTCCTCTGTTCTGGCCTGTGGGAATCTCCCTTCGGGCTTATTCTCGTCTGCGGGACTCTCGGTATGGGCCTGTTGTCGCCTTCGGGACTCTCCGTTCGGGCCCTTTCTCGGCTGCCGGACTCTCCTTTTGGGCCTGTTCTCGCCTGCAGGACTCTCCTTTTGGGCCTATTCTCAACTCCAGGCTTCTCTGTTAGGGTCTATTCTTTCCTAGGGGATTCTGTTCGGGCCTACTCTTACCTGCGGGGCTCCTCTATTCGGGCCTATTCTTGCCCACGGGACTGTGTAAGGGCCTTTTCTTGCCAGCCGGGCTCCAATTCGGGCGTATTCTTGCCTGCGTGACTCTGTTCAGGCCTGTTCTTGCCTGCGTGAGTCCCAGTTCAGGACTATTCTTGCCTGCGGGACTCTCCTTTCAGGCTTCCTCTTGTCTGCGGGGCTCCTCTATTCGGGCCTCTTCGTGCCTGTGGAGCTCCGTTATTCCGGCCTTTTCCTGCGTGCGGGGCTCCGCTATTTGGGCCTGTTCTTGCCTGTGGGGCTCCTCTATTAAGGGATATTTTTGCCCGCCGGACTCTCAGTTTGGGCCTGTTCTTCCCTGCGGGACTCTCTGTTCGGGCCTATTCATGCCTGCGGGACTCTCTGTTCGGGCCTATTCATGCCTGCGGAGCTCTCCTTTCAGGCTTCGCCTAACCTGCGGGGCTTCGCTATTCGGGCCTGCTCGTGCGTGCGGGCTACCCTATAGGACTATACGATACAGAATATAGATTACAGAAGAACATAGAATACAGAATTTGGAATATAGAAAATAGAATGTAGAATAAAAGAAAAGAATGTAGAATACAGAATATAAAATATAAAATGAAGAGTATTGATTACGGATTATAGAATATAGAAAATTATGAAATATAGAATGTAAAATATAGAAGAATATAGAATGCATACTATAGCAGAATACAGAATGTAGAATATAGGATATAGAATATGGAACATAAGATATACCATACAGAAAAACAGAATATAGAAAGATAAAGAATATAGAACATAGAACTTTAAATATACAATATAAAATACAGAGAATGGAATATAGAACCTAGATTATGGAAGAATATAGAAATAGAATATAAAAGAATATAGAATTTAGAATGTACAGTACAGAATATAAAATATAGAATTTAGAACGTAGAATATAGAATATGGACTATAGAATATAGAGGAATATAGTATATAGAAGAACATAGAAGATACAATACAGAATATAAAAGAAAAAAGAATACAGAAGAATATAGAGTATAGAAGAATAAGGAATATGGAAAATAGGAGAAAGTAGAATATAATTATAGAAGAATGTAGAATATTGAAAAATATAGAATACAGAATATAGGAAAACATAGAGCATAAATTTAGAAGATATAGGATATAGAATGCAGAATATAGAAGAATAAAGGATATAGATGACAGACTACAGAATATAGAAGATAGAATGTAGAAGAAAATAGAATATTGACAAACGGAATATAGAGTATAGGATATACAGTATTGAAGAATAGAGAATAAAGTAGAAAAATACAGATGACAAAATATAGAAGAATATAGAATGTAGAATAGAGAATATAAGAGAATAGATTACAGAAGAATATAGAATATAGAGATTAGAAGGTAGAATATACATAAAAAATATAGAATATAGAATTCAGAAAAAATTTAGAATATAAAATGCAGAATATAGAAGAAAATGGAATGGAGAATGGAGAACATAGAATATGGGATAGGGAATAGAGAAGAATAAAGAATATTGAAAAATTCAGAATATAGAATGTAGACTAGAATATTGAATATAGAATTTAGAATGTACAATATGGAATATAGCAGGTAGAAGAATATAGATTACAACAGAAGAATATAGAATGTAGAATAAGAATGTAGAAGAGTATAGAATACAGAACATAGAAGAATAAAATGCAGAATGTAGAATATAGCATATGGAATATAGAATGTAGAATACAGAAGAATATAGGATATAAAAAATATAGAATATAGAACATCGAATATGGAATATAGAATACAGAGTATGGAATAGAGAATATAGAAAAATATTGAATAGACTTAAATAAAGAATGTAGAATAGAGTATGTACAAAGTAGAATAAAGAACATAGAATACAGAAGAATATAGATTATAGAATATTCTGGAATATAGAATTAAATATAGAATATAGAAGATGGAATAAAAGAAAATATAGAATGTAGAATATAGTTTACAGAATATGCAATATGGAATATAGAATACAGAAAATTATAAAAAATATAGAATATAGAAAACAACATTGAGTATAGAATATAGACAATGGAATATAGAAAAATAAAGAATTTAGAATACAGGATATAGAATATAAAATATAGAACAAAATACATAATATAGAGAATATACATTATACAATATAGAAGATTATGGAATATAGAATGTAGAATGTAAAATACAGAATTTACAATATAGAAAAATATATGGTACAGACTATAGAAGAATATAGAGTAAAGAATGAATATATAATACAGAAAATTGTATAGAAAAATATAGATTATAGAAAAAGAACATTGAATATAGAACACAGAGTATGGAATATGTAATATAGAAAAATATAGAATATAGAATGTAGAATACAAAATATAGAATATAAAATAAAGGGTAAAGAACACAGATTATAGAAGAATATAGATTATAGAATATAGATAACGGAATATAGAATATAGAATTTAAAATACAGACTACACTATAGAAGAATACAGAATATAGTAGAATATAGAATATAGAAGGAAGAATATAGAATATGCAATAGAGAATACAGAAAAATATATAGAAAAATATAGACTGGAAGTATATGGAAGAATATAGAATTTAGAATGTAGAATATAGAATACAGAGCATAGAATATGGAAGAATTTAAAATATACAATGTGGAATGTAGAATATAGAATATGAAATATAGAATCTAGAAGAATGGTGTATGTGGAAAAAAGTAGAATATAGAACATCAAATATAGAATACAGAGTATGGAATATAGAATATACAAAAATATAGAATATAGAAGAACATAGATTATAGAATATAGAGAATTTAAAATATAGAATATGGAACATAGAACACGGAAGATACAATACAGAATATAAAAGAACGTTGTAAACAGAACAATATAGTGTATAGAGGATTTGGAATAAAGAAGAATATAGAATATACATTATAGAAGAATATAGCATACAGAATACAGGATATAGAAGAAAATAGAATATAAATTTAGAATATAGAATGCAGAAGAATACAATGTACAATGTAGAATACAGATTATACAATGCAAAGTATACAGTGAAGAATACACAAAAGTATATAATAAAAAAAATAAATCATACAGTATAGAAAATAATGGAATATAGAATGTACAATGTAAAATATAGAATATAGGAGAACGTAGAATACGAAATATAGAATATAGAATGAACAAGGGTATGGAAAATACAAGAAAAAGAATATAGTAGAATGTAGAATACAGAATATTGAAGAAGACAGAATATGGAATAGAGAATACAGAAGAATTAGGATAGAGAATACAGAAGAATTAGAATATAGAATACAGAATATACATTATAGAAGAATGTACACAGTAGAAGACTATACAAGGAAGAATATAGATTACTGAAGAACATAGAATACAGAATTTAGAATATAGAATGTAGACTACAGAATATAAAATATAGAATAAAGACTATAGAATATAGAATACAGATTGTAGAATGCAGAGAATTATGGAATGTAGAATGTAAAATATAAAAGAATACAAAATTTAAAAGAATACAGAATGTAGACTACAGAATATGGAACATAGAATATACCACACAGAAAAATATATATAAAAATAAAGAATATAGAACATAGAACTTTGAATATACAATATAGAATACAGAGTATGGAATATAGAACCTAGAATATGTAAAAATACAGAAAGAGAATATAAAAGAATATAGAACATAGGAGAATATAGAATTTAGAATGTAGAATATAAAGTACAGAATATAGAATATAGAAGAATTTAGAACGTAGAACATAGAATATAGAGGAATATAGTATATAGAAGAACATAGGACATAGAAAATACAATGCAGAATATAAAAGAAAAAAATATAGAGTATAGAAGAATATGGAATATGGACAATAGGAGAATGTAGAGTATAATTATAGAAGAATACAGAAAACTGAAAAACAATACAGAATATAGGAAAATATAGAGCAAAAATTTAGAATATAGAAGATACAGGATATAGAATGCAGAATATAGAAGAATACAGAATATAGATGACAGACTACAGAAAATAGAAGATAGAACATAGAAGAAAATAGACTATGGACAAATATGGAATATAAGGTATCGGATATATACTATTGAAGAATATAGAATAAAGTAGAATATAGATTACAGACTATAGAAGAATATAGAATGTAGAATAGAGAATATGGAATAGAGAATACAAGAGAATATTAGATTACAGAAGAATATAGAATATAGAGATTAGAAGGTAGAATAAACTAAAAAATACAGAATATAGAAGAATATAGAATTCAGAAAAATTTAGAATAGAAAATGTCGAATATAGAAGAAAATGGAATGTAGAATAGAGAACATAGAATGTGGAATAGAGTATAGAGAAGAATAAAGAATATTACAAAATTTAGAATGTAGACTGTAGAATATTTAATATACAATTCAGAATGTACAATACAGAATATAGCAGATAGAAGAATATAGATTATAAGAGAAGAATATAGAATGTAGAATAAGAATGTAGAAGAGTATAGAATACAGAACATAGAAGACTATAGAATATAGGATGCAGAATGTAGAATATGGAATATATAATATAGAATACAGAAGAATATAGTATATAAAAATATTGAATATAGAACATAGAATATAGAATATGTGATATAGAATACAGGGTATGGAATAGAGAATATAGAAAAATATAAAATAGAGATAAATATAGAATAGAGTATGTACAAAGTAGAATATAAAATATAGAATAAAGAACATAGAATATAGAAGAATATAGATTATAGAATATTGAAGACTCTGGAATATAGAATGTAGAATTAAATATAGAATATAGAAGATAGAATATAAGAGAATGTAGAATAGAGTATACAGAATATGCAATATGGAATATAGAATACAGAAAATTATTAAAAAATATAGACTATAGAAAAAAATGAATATAGAATACAATCAATGGAATATAGAAAATATAGAATTTAGAAAATAGAATGTAGAGCACAGAATATAAAATATAGAATAAAAAATACATAATATAGAGAATATACATTATACAATATAGAAGATTATGGAATATAGAATGTAGAATGCAAAATACACAATATACAATATAGAACAATATATGATACAGACTATAGAAGAATATAGACTATAGAATACAGAAAATTATAGAATATAGAAAAAGAACATTGAATATAGAACACAGAGGATGGAATATAGAATATAGAAGAATATAGTATGTAGAATACAAAATATAGAATATAAATAAAGCATAAAGAACACAGAATATAGAAGAATATAGATTATAGAATATAGAAGATAATGGAATAAGAATATAGAATGTAAAACAAAATATACACTATGAAGAATACAGAATATAGAAAAATGTAAAATATAGAAGGAAGAATGTAGACTATGGAATATAAAATACAGAAAAATATAGTATATAGAATATAGAAGAATATGGAAGAACATAGAATAAAGAATTTAGAATGTAGAATACAGAATATAGAGCATAGAATATGGAAGAATTTAAAATATACAATATAGAATATGGAATATGAAATATAGAATATACAAGAATATTGTATGTAGAAAAATATAGAATGTAGAACATCGAATATAGAATGCAAAGTATGAAATATAGAATATACAAAAATAGAATATAGAAGAACATAGATTATAGAAAATAGAGAATTTGAAATATAGAATATGGAACATAGAACACTGAAGATAGAATACAGAATATAAAAGAACTTTGAAAATAGAATATAGTGTATTCTATATTTTACATTCTACATTCCATAATTTTCTGTATTTTATAATCTGTATTCTATAGTCTTTATTCTACATTCTGTGTTCTAAATTCTGTATTACATGCTCTTGTATAATCTATATTCTGTATTGTATAGTCTTCTACTGTGTATATTCTTCTATAATGTATATTGTATATTCTTCTGTATTCTATATTCTAATTCTAAACATCCCCACATAACCCTGCTCACCTGGAACCATTGATGAGAGTTTCCAGACAACTCATCTGGGGACCAACAACCCAGATACCCCAAATCCAACCACCCTGCAATCAGCAGAGCACACACACAGCACCCAACCCCAAAACTAGGAAGATCACCCACTGCACCCACAGCCAGGGTCCAGCTGGACAGACAAACACACCACCTCAACAGAAACACCACCTATATCCTCAACAGCCCCACGAGAGACCCACACTCACACGTGCAGTCATTCCTCCACCAACCCTGAGAAAGGTAGTGAGAGCATCAAAATGGCAAAATTAGAGACCAGAGCAAAACACAGGCCCAGCCTACTTGGATATATCAAAACAAAACAAAATTTCAGGGTTCAACAAACACACAGTAAATAAATAGATATAATAATTTCTTGATGCTTCGGAAACAACAGACAATATCAAATCACAAAAAGAAGCAGGACAGGATGGAGTCAGCAAGTGACTGAAATAACAAAAAAACTGCCGGGGGTAAGAAACAGCCTGTGAAAACACAGGCAAAACCAAGAAAAATATAGACAAAATCAAGGAAGGCACTGACAAAATGAAAGAAAGCAACAAACAAACAAAAAACCCATTGTTGTCAAGTTGGTTACAACTCATAAAAGCGATAAAGAATTCAGGAAAACAATATAAAAACGAAACAACTAGAAACCATACAAAAACATCAACTAGAAAGCCAAAAGATTAAGAATAAAATTTCAGAAACAGACAACTCAAAAGAAGGATATAGGACCAGAATTGAAGCAATGGAAGACAGATTAGTGAAATTAAAGAAAAATCCCTTGATACCAATTTGAGGAAAAATCAGAAAAAAGAATGAAGAAATCCTAATAATTATGTGGGACACTATCAAGAGGAAAAACTTGCATATGATAAGAGATCCAATGGATGGGGCTGGGTGCAATGCAAAACACAGAGACAATTGTCAAAGTAACCCTGGCAGAAAACTTCGCTATCTATCATCATGAAAGATAAGAAGATACTCATCCAAGAAGCGCAATGAACCCCATACAGGATAGAGCCCAAAGAAAGTCACCAAGACTTATAAACAAACGTGCAAATAAAAAGGACCAAAGACAAACAAAGAATCCTGAGATCAGCTAAGGAAAAATAAAGTCACCTATCTACAAAGGGGAACCAATAAAACTAATCTCCAACTATGTAGCTAAAACCACGTAGGCAAGAAGACAGTGGGAAGACCTATATAAAAGGTCAAAAGTAAAAAAACAAAAACAAAAACAAAAAAAACCCAGCCAGCAATTCTATATTCGGTAAAACTGTCTCTCAAATACAATGGCAACATTAGAATATTTCCAGATAAGCAGAAATTAAGGGAATTTGTAAAAACCAGACCAAACTTATGAGAAATATTAAAGAGAGTCCTTCGAATAGAGAACCAAAAACATTAAACAATAATCTGATATTTGGATGCAGGACAGACCACCCAGATACCAACCCAAATAAAGAATTTAAAAAACAAAACAAAGCTAAAAACAGGGAACCAAAGACATCAATATGTAAATGATGACATCAAAACAAAAAAGAGGGAAGAAATGGTGTAGTTATAGAACTTCCATATGGAGAGGAAGCCAAAGCGATATCAATAAATAAAAGACTGTTTTAAACTTAGGAAGGTAACGGTAAATTTCAAGGTAACGACATAGAGGAGGCCTGGTGGTGCATTGGTTAAGTGCTCGGCTGCTAACCAAAATGTCATTGCACTGAAAGTCTTAACTAAAGAAATATGGAAAAAAGAAAGAAATAAAGGACATCCAAATTGGAAGGAAGAAGCATAATTTTCCCTATACGCAGATGAAATGAACCTATACATAGAAAACTCCAAGGATTCCACAAAAAAACTACTGGAACTAATAGAAGGAGTCAGCAAAGTAGCAGCGTACAATATCAGCATATAAAAAATCAGTTGGATTCCTCTACATTAACAAAGAGAACTTCAAAAAGTAAATCACAAAAAGAATGCCATTTATAATAGCCCCCCAAATGATAAAATACTTGGGAATAAATCTAACCAGGGATATAAAAGACCTATACAAAGAAAACTACAAAATGCTACTGCAAGAAACCAAGAGACCTATATAATTGGAAGAAAAAAAAATGCTCATGGATAGGAAGACTCAACATCATGAAAATGTCAATAGTACCTGAAGTGATCTACAAATATAATGCAATACCGATCCAAATTGCAACAGCATTCTTTAATGAGATGGAAACACTAATCACCAACCCAATGTGAAAAGGAAAGAGGCCTTGGATAAGTTAAGTACTACTAAAGAAGAACAAGGTAGAAAGAAGGCCTCGCACTACTGAATCTCAGAACCTACTATACAGGCATGGCAATCAAAACAGACTGGTATTTGTACGATGACAAACACATAGACCGATGGAACAGAATTTAGAGCACAGATGTAAATCCATCCAGCTATGGGCCGCTGATTTTTGATGAAGGACAAAATTTTGTTAAATTGGGAAAAGACAGTCTCTAACAAATGGCACTGGCAAAACTGAATGTCCATCTGTAGAAAAAATGAATCAGGACCCATACTTCACATCATAAACAAAAACTAACTCAAAATGGATCAAAGACCTAAATATAAAACCCAAAACAATAAGGATTTCATTTTACTTGTTTCAGCAATCAACATCCATGGAAGCAGCAGTGGGCTAATCTGCTACAAAAGACCTCCTTAAAGTGTTAAAAAGCAAGGATGTCACCTTGAAGACTAAGGTGCCCCTGACCCAAGCAATGAAAGCTGGATGATGAGTAAGGAAGACTGAAGAAAAATTGGCATCTGTTGGTGAAGAATATTGAATATATCATGATGTGCCAAAATAAGGAACAAATCTGCCTTGGAAGAAGTACAGCCAGAATGCTCCTTAGAAGCAAGGATGGTGAGACTTCATCTCATATACTTTGGGCATGTTGTCAGGAAGGATCAGTCTCTGGAGAAGGACATCATCCTTGGTAAAGAATAGGGTCAGTGAAAAAGAGGAAGGCCCTCAACAAGATGGACTGACATGGTGGCTGCAACAATGGGCTCACGTATAGCAATGATCGTGAGGATGGCACAGGATCGGGCAGTGTTTCCTTTTGTTGTGCATAGGGTGGCTATGAGTCAGAAATGACTCGAGGGCACCTAGCAAAAACAACAACAATAATTTAAGGAGATGGAAATTATAACAAAGTACCGAATACAAATTAACATTAATCTTTCTCAAACTCTTGCAAAAGAAAATAGTAGGGAACACTTTGTAATTGATTCTATGATGACATAATCACCCTGATACCAAAGCCAAAAAAACCCACAATATCCCTTATGAATATGAATGCAAATCTTCAACAGAGTACTAACAAACCAAATCCAGCAGCAAAATACTAGCAAACCAAACATAGCAGCATATTGAAAAGACTATAAACCACGTCCCAGTGGAACTTATCCCACAAGTGCAAGAGTTGTTAAGCACAAATATCAATTAATTAAGAAAATGAAGGAAAAATGAATTGGTTAATGAATGCAGAAACATCATTTGACAAAATCCAAGACCCTTTCATAATAAAATCACTCAACAAACTAGGAATGTAAGGAAACTACATGTATCTGATTAAGGACACTTATGAAACACCCACAGCTAACATCACACGCATTGGTGAAAGACTACAAGTTTTCCCCTAACATCAGGAACAAGACAAGGATGCCTGATTTCATAACTCTTATTCCACATTTTTCTGGAAATACTAGACAGAAAAGTTAGGCTAAAATTTTTTTTTAAAGGCATTTGAATTTGGAAAGAAGTAAAATTTTTCCTATTCAAGATGACAAGATCTTATACATAGAATATCCTAAGGAATTCTCTCTATTTCTCTCTCTCACATACACACACCCACAAATATACAATACAAATAAAAAACAGAAAGAAACTATTAGATTTAATATACAAATTCAACAGAATGGCAGGATATCAGATCAACACACAAAAATACAGTTCTGGAAAGCCAGATTGTTATTATTTATCTGTATGCTATTTATCCATCTATTTATTGATTTGTTGATATAGCTATCTCTTTATCTACTTATTCATCTATTCATTCATTCATATGTCTGTCTTTCTATATGCCAGTCCATCCATCCATCCATCCATCCATCCATCCATCCATCCATCCATCCATCCATCCATCCATCCATCCATCCATCCATCCATGTGTTCATTCATTTATTTATCTCTCTCTCTCTCTGTTTACTTATTACCCTTTTGAGCTTCACATTTTTTCAACACCAAACTTCAAATTGACCTGGATTTTAAGGGAAAAAAGATGTCAATGACTTCTTAATTATGGGAAAAATTGATTCACTTGATTAGTTTTCTTCATGACACGTTTGCTTTAAATCTACTTTAAATTACTTCTCATTAAGCTTGATCCAAAAAAAATTGGATGATCTTTTTTTTCTTTTTTTTCCTTATTTGTATGAATTTAAAGAGCTTAAATTTGGAGGAAAAGAGATTTAATGATTCCCTCTTGGTTCACTATTTGGGCGCAAGCACCCATGTGTATAGACTCAGTGCTTCTCAGGTGGTGGCAAAAACATTCATTTGCCCTGTGTTGGCTATTAGGTAGGAAGGCTGCCCCTAGCTGGAAGGAGGTCAGCCCTCAACAGTGATCATGTCGTTGGGAGAGAGTCTTTGAACCTGAGCAGAGAAAGTGACTGTATTTATAAGGTTTATTTAAGTAATTCTCAGTGCAGAGAGTTTGTTCTATTTTTGTTTGTTGAGTTTTTAGTAGAACCATGTAACACAGGGGTGTAGAAAGCTGTTAAAAGGATTTGTGCCTGTGTTTGAGCAAAGCAGTGCAGGTGATGCTTCCATCCCTGAATCTTAGTTTATGTGAAATAATAATCAAAAAAGCAGTAAAAACAGCAGCATCAATAATAATCATCATTAAAGCTGTTTGTTGAGTGTTTGCAGCATGCTGGACAATGTTGTAAGTTGTTTGCATGTGTTAACTAATTTACTTTTTAATAAACAATGTTAGTGGTAGATGCTATTACCAGTAACACTTGAAAGTTAATAATTAATACCTGAATCAAGAGAGCAAATACCTTCTTACCTGTCCAGGCCCCTTCCAAGATCATATTGATTTTATATTTGCATTTTTGTTTTCTGGTTCTAAAATCGAGTGCCAAAAACTGCAGAAGTTTCACATTATTCAAAATTTACAAATGTCACCTTGATATTCTAGGTCTATTTCCACTAGTGAACAAAAGTGAGGCAAGTGTTGACCATTCATAGGACTCAATTCTTCAGTTAAACTCTGAGATTTGGTTTCCAGAATGCTTATGTTTTATCCTATGACTGACTCAATGGTTGTTTGACGACTGGAGTTTCTTTGTAAGGTGTTTTAGAGAATAATGAGATAAAATATTTCAAATTAAGAAGTAATTATGTTATAAATTATAATTGAGGAAAAATGAAGATAAGAACTTACTGATGTGACTTCCATCTCTGTGTGTGATAGAGTTAACCTATGTATTTTCTCTCTAAACTCTGACCTACATCACCTTTCTTCTTAAGTTATTGCACATTTCTTTTTCCTACTTGAGCACAGCAGCTGTCTTATGTCATCCCATGGAATTAGGTAAGAGAATCGACTGGTTAAAATCCCACTTCACTTTAATTTTTCCAGATTAAATATATCTCATTCAAATAGAACAAATGTAAGTGGGCATCATGCCAAAATCTAAATTCCTGTCTATGAACTTGGAGACATTTACACCTTAGGGGCTGAAACATTTATGTTGGATCTGTGGACTTCCAGAAAGCTGAGTCTCTTACTTCTATGGTCAAGCCAACTTGTTTATTTTGAGAATAAAATTATTGCAGTATTTAACATAATATCTCCTACATTATACAATTCTCAGTATTGCATGAATATTTTGTACAGAAAAAAATCAAAGTAAATATTAGTCAATTACTAATTACATGGAGTCTAAATCTACACGCATATTTTAAAGGTAAAATAGAGTTAACTGGTTTTTCTTTTTTTAACATTCAGTTAAGATCAGTTATTTGATTTGTTTTTCACTTGAACAAATATATTTTGAGCCTTGACCCTTTGTTCTTTTTTTTTTTTCTCCCAGGAGTGTAGATACTAGGCCTCATAAAATATCACCTACAATTTCTACAATGTGCTTAATTGTGGGCTAGAGACCTAGTTTCCCCAGAAGGCCTCTGAGAAACAAAATATGAATTCCACCATGATTAGGCAGTCAGCCCATTTCTATCAAGAGGTTGAAAGCCTCATATAAGGATGAGAAAATGAGTTTGAACATTTCTTTTTTTATTAAAATTTTTCATGGTAAATGATTGAAGGCTTATTGTCTGAGGCAAAAAAAAACAAAGGCAATCTTGCATACTCGTAGTGTGGTAACAGTTCCTGAAATGTGTTTCAGATTAGAGGTTTCTACAGTTTTGGGTTCCTTTTCAAATCTATTTCTCTGCCACCCCGTAGAGGTGCCAAATAAAGTAGCTTGATTTTTCATAATATATGCAGTTTGTCTCTGTGACTCTTTGATATATATAACCAACAAACAATATAATTTAACTTAAAACTTTGTGAAAGACGGACTTGCTGTGAGTATGTAACACTATCCCCACGTGGGGTGACAGGGAAATCTATTTAATTTTGCAGACCCCTTCCCCAGCTTCTGACCTAATGTTTTATTTCAAATAAAATTTCCTGGGAAAATGAAACATATCTCTATATGAGACACTATATATCTCAACTGAAATAAGTTTTAAAATTAATTACTTTATATCTAGAAAAGAATGTGGATGTCTACACATCTAATGAAGAAGAATGTGCTTTTCAATGCAGTAGCTTATTCTTCAGTTTTAAAAACATGACCCGCTGGATGTGAGCAGTCTCCTTCATAACAACAATTCAAATTTCAAATAGCTGTTTTAGGCCACTAATTACTCTGAATTTAACCTAAAATATTACAATACCTCAGAGACTTTACTAGAATTCATATCAAAAAGATCAATATACAACTAATCTCAGGGACACTATTTAAAGGAATTTGTTTTATCTGATAAATTATGTAGAGTGGATTGTATTGTTTTTTTTGCACACTCATTTCCTTGATTTGCATGATATCTGGGCTGCCCAAATTATTCAGATTACATTTGAATGATTTCTGCAAAAATGAGTATCAAGGTAAGTTATGTGAGATTGATTTGACCATACATTGAATTGAAATTTTCTTGGGGCGGCAATCACAAAGGAGCAAGGTGAGAGACATTTCTTGGGAAGGTGAGATAAGGGTTAGGGTTTGAAGGTCCAATGCAACCCCTACTGGGCAGCATGGCCCTGCAGCTATCACTCGTAGTCTTGATTGGGGTAGAAAAAACATTTCTTTCTTATTTTTGCCTTACCACTTTACATTATGCTTAGGACATAGTCATGTTCAGGAATATTATTAGAAAGGTGAAAGGTTGTAAACTATGTAAAGTATTTCAAGCAATACAAACACCTGTTAAGAAACTTATGCAGTGGTATTAAAATATTTTGTAAATTGTTTTATTTTTAGTGAAATACATATGCTTATATGCATATGTATATATGTGTGTATATAATGTGTAACTGTCTAGTTTTCATAACCGATTTTGAATACATGCACATTATCTCAACAAGTTGATGTTTTTAGTTCCTTTCTCCATTTTCATCATGTGCCCTTCATTTCAAATTTCTCCTGTATGTTTAGTGTATTTCTATAAATTACACAAGAAAAATTCCTAATATGAAACTGTTAGTTAAAAAAAAAAGTGGTTTCCATCAAGTCTATTCTGACTCAAAGCCACCCTGTAGGACAGAGCAGAACTGCCCAGTATGGTTTCCAAGGAGCCGCTGGTGGAATCGAGCTGCAAGCCTTTTGGTAAGCAGCCCTAACTCAACGACTGCGACAGGTATGAAAATGATCAAAGGTCGTGAGAAATGATTAGCAAGTTTTGAAAAGATCTACCGTGTTTTACCAAAACTATGCTACTGCATATCTGATAACGTTGCTCACAACATTTTTGGCCTAATAATTTAATAAAGTTGTTTTGTTTAACTAGGTTTTAATATTTTGGGATTATTTCTTTATTTTAAACCTTCTATTTCATTTTTGATGTATCACTTATTTGTATATTTTTTTCTGCTTAGTCAGCTATTTTCATTTTTATTATTAATTTTTGGTAAATTGGATTTTATTTGTGATATTAAATTTTTTTATTCTAAGAATTTAATTTGGGTTCTTGTTTAGATTTATAATTCTTTACATGAAATTTTTTGGGGTAAAAACTACAAAATAACGACCCCCACCTGATGAAATGGGCATTCCAATAGATTGGAAATTGTTGCCAGTGTTCCCATTTTCTTTTTTTTAAATAAATTTTTCCTTCCATATATATGTTTATATTACTTTGTCATTCAAAAATTTATACACGATTTTTTTCATGGCATTGGCTGCAATCCCTATTGTGTCAGCACTCTCCCCCTTTCCACCCCACATTCCCACATTCCATTTGTCCAGTTTTCCTGTCCCTTCCTGCCTTCTCCTCTCTGTTTTTTGGCAGGTGTAGCCCATATGATGTCATATACTGTTCGTTTTATAGGCCTGTCTTACCTTTGGTTGAAAGGTAAACTTCAGGGGTGGCTTCGGTTCTGAGTTAGAAGGATCTCCAGGGGCCATAGTCTCCAGGGTTCTGCTCTGACTGGGATTACAACAGAGACTCCTGGACAGAGTGGAAGAAAATGTAGAACAAACGATCAAATTCACAAAAAGAACAGACTTCTCTACTTATTTTATTGAAGGAGCCCTGGCTGTACAGTGGTTAAGCATTGGGCTTTAACCCAAAGCTCAGGGGTTGGAACCTACCAGGAACTTCAAGGGAGAAAGATGTGGCAGCCTGTTTCTATAAAGATTAACCCACTGCCATCCAGTAGATTCCAACTCATAGTGATCGTATAGGACAAAGTAGGTTTCAAAGGCAGTAAATCTTTACAGGAGCAGACTGCCACATCTTTCTCCCTCAAAGCACCTAGTAGGATCAAACCACCAACTCTTCTGTTATCAGCCAAACACATAACCACAGCACAAACAGGGCTCCTTCTGTACTGATTGTAGCTTTAGAAATCCTATGGGGCAGTTCTGCTCTGCCCGGGGGTCACTATGAAATGGAATTGACTCCAAGGCAATGGACAGAGTGTATAATTTATTGATGATACATAGTCATATAATAATTATATAACTTCTATAAACCCACTGCCATGGAGTCAATTGCAACTCATAGTGACCTTATAGGACAGAGTAGAACTGCCCCGTAGGGTTTCCAAGGCTGTAAATCTTTACAGGAGCAGACTGCCACATCTTTCTCCTCCTGTTCAGCAGCTGGTGGGTTCCAACTACCGCCTGCCTTTCAGTTAGCAGCTCAGTGCTAAAATCACTACACCAGAATCAAGACTCCTGATAACTTCTACAGCTATTGTATTCTTACTTTCCTGTTTTTCTATCACACCCAATTATCACGCTATTTCATCACATTTATATCCATAAAATTTTACGTGTTGTATTTCCTCCTCTTCGTTCTCTGATCAACATTTTTTTTTAATTTTTATTTCTAACTCAATCATTTTCTTTCAGATTTTTATTAAAAAATTGCATCATGGTCTGAAATATATAACCTATCTTAAAATTTAGATTCTATTTACATAAATTGGTTTACAGTGAACTAGCTTGCAATGACATTAATTTGTCCTTTCAGTTACGTGTGTTTGCATTTGATATTTTTAAAACATAAGCCAGTTTTTTTGATAACCATATTTAAATAATATTTTATTATCATTGAGTATTGTTGTTACTAAGGTGAAAAATTTTAAGAATATTAAAAATATAATGTATTAGAATGTCGCTAACTATAAATTATAATTTATACAATTTATCGAACACTTTTAGCAAGTTAAATGTTTTTCATTTATTAGGTTTTCAAAAACAGTAAAGCTTTTAAATAGAAATTTTTTTTTCTTTTTTGTGTTGTTATTTTTATTTGTCATATTCTATTTCATGAGTTAAAACATTCAAAAAAATCATAATGTTGTTAGAATAAGTCTTTGTTTTTTTTTTGAATTATACAAACATCCATCATTATTTTATATCACTGTGTTTGCAGTTTTAGAGAAAAGCACTGTTCTTTGAGAAAGGCCTATAATGAAGAAAGACGGTTCAATAGCATCAAAGCTTTTTAGAATATATGAAATGTGTGTAGTATCTTTCCTATATAACTTAATGATATGATTACTTATAGTCAAATGTGCCTTAGTTTATACCAACTTGGCTGACTATAGATAATGTTAAAAACAAAATTTCTACAAGATTAGGTTTGTATATGAACCCATAAGTTTAACTTGCAATTTATGAATGGGAAGTTTCAGACAAGAGCTTTCTAATTCATGAATAGCAACTACAGGTTATGAGTTCTTATACAAATTTAATTTTGTAAAAATTTTGTTTTTAACAGTTCTGGTCATGGGAATGGGCTTAATGGAATGTTTTGAACTAGGTTAAGCTCAGCAGGCAAGTCTTAACTGGTTAACTCACATTTTGGCTTCTGGGAAGGTCAGGCATTTGTAGGAACTAGACTTAGTTTTGGTTTGCTGATGTGGGGCTTAGCATAAGTGACTGCACCTTGAACCAAGTATAGTCAGGTCAACAATAAATAAAACTTTATGAAAGATCATTGAGTTCTATATGCTAGAATTGTATTTGTATTTGCATGTCTGTATGATCAACAGTTGGTATTGTCAATTAATTTTCATATTTGTCACACTTTATATTAAAGCTGACTAGTTTTTACTGAAAATAATTTTAATTTCTCAACTTCGTTGAGCAATATTTGTAATAACAATTACCTAAAACTTTCAAATTTTAATGGGGCATCAATACCTTTTGACTCCATATCTCAACTGAGGAGCAAGTAATAACATTTTACTAACTGACATTTGATCCAAGTGCAGTTTATATGTAAATTTCCCCTATTAATATAAAAGGACCAAGTCAAATTCAAAATGCCATTCTTGACAGGTTCCTTGAGTTAAACTTAGATTAATAATTGCTAATGTAACATTTCAATGTTTCTTTCTCCAGCCCTTCTTAAAGGTCTTGCATATTTGTTTTGTGCCTGGGCAACAAATTTCCACATACAATTACAGATATTATAGAAATAATCACCAATTCATTTACAAGAGTTGTAGTATTCCTGACATACAAATGGTAATATAACATTTATTACAACCTATAGCCAATATAATTTCAAAATTGAGAAATGGAGAAAGAAATTCTTTTTGTAAGAATATTATACCATATTTGAACATCACTGTCATGTTTAATTATTTAAATGAATGGAGTGAAAGATTTTTTTTTTCATACCAAGTAAGCACATCTCCAATCTCTCATCTTGAAGATATTTAAAAGGGGAGAAAAAATTCATGTTGGCAAATCATCTAAATTTTTATTTCCAGATAATATTTTTTTTTTCAAATTGGCCATTGCTCAACAGACACAGATTCAGTGCATAGAAACAAGGGGAGAAATAGTCACCTAAAGTGATTCAAGGAAATTCTACTGCATTTAATAATCATTTTGTTTTCTTTTGGAGGACATTCAATGTTGTTTACACTGAATTTTCAGATATTGTCTGCTTTATTTTTATTTAAGCCATGAAGACAGAAAATCAAACTTTTGGAACAGAATTTATACTTCTTGGCTTTTTCCAATATGGCCAAATGAACACCGTCCTCTTTGTTACCATTGTGGGCCTCTTCTCAGTGTCTTTGATGGGGAATATCATACTGATCCACCTCATCCGATTGGACACTCCACTCCACACTCCCATGTACTTCCTCCTCAGTCAGCTCTCCTTCACTGACATGATGTACATCTCCACCACGGTACCCAAGATGGCAGCAAACTTCCTGTCAAATGGTAAGACCATTACTTTTTTAGGTTGTAAGATTCAAACCTTTGTGGTTTTGACCCTTGGTGGAACTGAAGCTCTTCGTCTTGGTTTCATGTCTTATGATAGATATGTAGCGATCTGTCACCCTTTACATTATCCTGTGCTCATGAGCAAGATGATCTGTTTGTCCATGGTCACATGTGCATGGGCCAGTAGTTCTATCAATGCTTTAATACATACACTGTATGTATTTCAACTTCCATTCTGTACATCTCGGATCATTAACCACTTTTTCTGTGAAGTTCCATCTCTATTGCCTTTGGTGTGTCAGGACACCTCCTAGTGTAAGTATACCGTCCTCTTTAGTGTCCTTATCATTCTGCTACTACCATTCATGGCCATTCTGGCTTCCTATGCCCGGGTGCTTATTGTGGTATACCAGATGAGCTCAGGTAAAGGGCAGACAAAAGCCATCTCCATGTGTTCCCCTCATCTGATTGTGGCAAACCTATTCTATGGGACTGCTCTCTCCACCTATACAAGACCACACACCTTGCATTACCCTGAGGAAGATAAAGTGGTGGTGGTATTTTACAGTATCATTACACCTCTTCTGAACCCATTTATCTACAGTCTGAGGAATAAGGAGGTCATGGGGACTAGAAAAGAGTTTTGGGAAAATAGACATTTGTACACAAAATATGACTTTAGGAACCCTTTATAGTTTGAGACTGAACAACATGATTTGATTAGCCTACTGTCTAGAGATATGTAAGCTCAAAGAAATGTTTACAAAATAAATAATTAGACAAATGCCTTCATTTCTCCTCTCTTCAGAAATAACTAAATCATTACTATTGGAACTGGATTGATTTACAATGTATAAGCAAGAGAATGGTTGCCATTATCTACGTTGTTTATCTTCTAAAGCAGTAGATTTAGGACCCATAAACACAATACTCCTACGTCATAGCAAATATTTTTTCTTCTTTAATTTGCTGAAATAAAATGCATCGAAAAGATAATTTATTGCAAAATGCGTAATACCTAGATAATATATATGATGACCAAACTGTAGTATAGAGCAGATTTCATATATCCACTCATTCTTTCATTCATTGAACAAAAGTTTTAATGCTTTAACTTTGTATGTGACGCTATTATAGGCACTGGTGATATGGGGTTGAGCAATATAAAACTGAGATAAATGTCTGCTTTCTTAAAGTTTACATTTCATTGTGAGGAGAAAGACAATATATAAAATTAATGCATAAATTGTACAGTATATCAAAAAGTATTAATTGCCATGAAGAAAAACTAAGTGGAAAATTGGAATAGGGAAACTAAAAGATGTTTGCAATTATAAGTAAAATAGAGAAGGGAGAAACAAGAATGTGACAATTTGTCAGACTAAAAGGAGTTAAGGAAGAGAGTCAAGTGGACATCTGAGGAAAAGTGTTCTGGGAAAAGCAAAGAGCAAGTGAGAACTTCCGTGATGGGAACATGCCCTGCATAGTCACAAAAGATCAAGGAGTAAATTGATGAGACTTAGGCAATAGGTAGATGTAATGGGGCCAGAACATGTAGTATAAATTAGATCAATATGAGGATTCTGGATTTTAACATAAAATGCTGGGCAACCATTGCTGAGTTGTGAGTATAGAATTGATGTGAACACAAGGAGGCCATTGCAGTAGCCGAGTTGTGACAAAATATGGCCTTGGATCGAAGTGATATTAGTGGAGGAGCAAAAACTGGCCAGATTCAGGAGACTGGGAGAAAGCAGATATTTGAGTTTTGTGGACACATTGGGATATGAAATGCTACGAAATAAGAGGCATTCAGAATTGGGCTAAGACTTGGACTACATAATTGGAAGTATGGAGTTGTCATCATTATAGTTTGGGGGAAGCCACAGGTGGAACGTTTTCATCATTCAGCACCTCTTGTGCTACTTTCACGTTGACCTCTTGGCCCCACAAACGCAGTCATTATTCTGACTTCTATCACCATTAAATAGAGAAGCTCTTATTTCTCATCACCATTGGGTAGAAACTTTGGAATCAGAAAAAAAAAGTTCACTTTGATATCTGGCTTCTTTCAGTCAACATATTTAAAAGATTTAACCATATTTTTGTGTGTCTCTGTAACTCCATCGTTTATATTACAAAGCTACATTCCACTGTATGGCTCCTGAGCAATTGTTTCCGTTCTGATGCAGGAAATGTTTGGCTATCATGAATAAAACTGCCATAAAACTTCCTGCACAAATGCTTTTTGAGAACTTGTTAACTGAATTATCTTGTATATACATCAAAGATTGAAATTGCTTGGTCATTTTTTAAGTACATCTATAGCTATGAATGTGTTATTGCAATGTGGGTTTAATCATTTGTATTCCATTCAGCAATACAAGAGAAATTCTTAGAGCCTAATTGTTGATAATAAATAATGCAGTGACTTGCTAAACTACCTGGCACTAAATATAAAATTGGATATAAGCCATGACCATAAAATCCAACCAGTGCTCAAACAGTGCATGAATAATGGTATTGGAAGAAAGTATACATTTTCTGTGAAGTATTTAAGATAATCACTGACAAGATTGTTTTTAATCCATTGTCAATAATTTTAATAATTATGGTTTGTAATTTACAATGTTCGGTTTTCCACAACAGCAACAACAAAATATTAGGCATGCAAATAAACAGGAGCACATGGCTCATTCACAGGAAAAAATAAATAAATTTGAAACAATCCCTGAGTCAACTCAGATATTGGAATTACTAGAGAAATAATATAAATGAACTGTATTAAATATGTTCAAGGTGCTAATGGATATCACGTACAAAGGACTAAAGGTAGCCAGTGAAATAATGTCTTAACAAATAGAGACTGCCAATAAGGAGATAGAAATTATAAAAGGACACCAGATAGAAATTAACAATAATCTTTCTCAAACTGTTCCAAAAAATAGAAGGCAACTCATTCTAGAATGACATTATCACCCTGATACCAAAGCAAAAAAAAATAAAATAAATCACAATGTACCTTATGAATATGGATGCAAATCGTCTATAAAATACTAACAAACCAAATTCAGCAGCAAATTGCAACAAAATACTAGCAAACCAAATATGGCAGCATATTGGAAGGACTATACACCACGACCCAGTGACACTTATCCCATAAATGCAGGGGTGGTTAAACATAAATATCAATTAAGAGAATGAACAAAAATGATTATATTAATTGATGCAGAAAAATCATTTGACACACTCCAATACCCTTTCATAATAAAATCACCCAACAAACTAGAAATGTAAGGAAACTGCTTGTATCTGATTAAGGACAGTTATGAAATGCCCACGGCTGACATCACACACATTGGTGAAAAAGTAAAAGTTTTTCCATAACATCAGGAACAAATCAAGGATGCTTGACTTCACAACTCTTAGTCCATATTATTATGTAAATACTAGCCAGAAAAGTTAGGAAAAAAAAAATAGGAAATGGCATTCAAATTTGAAAAGAAGTAAATTTGTTCCTATTCAAATGACATGATCTTATATACAGAATATCCTAAGAAATACTCTGGGCTCAAGCATAACAATGATTGTGAGGATGGCACAGGACAGAGCAGTGTTTCCTTCTGTTGTACACAGGAGTCGCTGTGAGTCAGAACAAACTTGACATCACCTAACAACAACAACAAAGAATACACACACACACAACAAACCAACAAAAACAAAAATGAACTATTAGATTTAATATACAAATCCAACAAAATTGCAGGATGTCAGATGAACACACAAAAATCAGGTTTTGACTAGAGCTCTGGAGAACCAAACTTGATAAAAACTTGATATCTCTGCTTATTTGTTTATTCATTCATTCATTTATCTCTCTCTATTTATTTACTGATTACTCTCTTATACTTCAGATTTCTTCAATACCAAACTTTAGCTCTTTGAACCTTATCAGAGAGAGTGACTGTATGTACAAGGCTTATTTTAAGTAATTCTCCCTGTAGATAGTTTGTTCTAGTTTTGTTTCTTTTTCTCCTGAAACTTTAGTAGAACCATGTCACACTGGGATGGGGAAAGCTTTTAGAAGGATTTGTGTCCACATTTGAGCAAAGCAGTGGAGGAGATGCTTCCATCCTTGAATCTATCTTAATAAAAAAAAAAAAATCCAAAAAGGCAGTAAAAACAGCATCATCATTAATAATCATCATTAAAGCTAATATTTATTGAGGGCTTACAGCATGCTGGACAACATTGTAAGTTGTTTGGCCCCTGAGAGATATCTCTCTTTTTATGCCACAGGAAGAGTTCTAGGTTTTCATGTTCTCATACCCATCCAAAGTAGCTGACAACTGTCTGTATATAATACACTTAAATATTTTTCTCACACAATATCAAGTGATAATAATAATAAAACAATAACAACAAGCACCACTTAAAGGTATCAAACCTAACTTCAGAGGTAGATTTTCACTGAAACTTAAGAAACTTGAACTGCAGATCCTCTCACCTGTGCAGGCCTCTTCCACAGTCATATTAATTTTATATTTGTATTTTTGTTCTCTTGTTCTTAAAGAAAATGCCAGAAACTGTACAAGTTTCACAGTATTCAAAACTTACAAATGTCACTTCGACATTCTAGAAATCCTTCCACAAGTGACTGAATGTGAGGCAAATGTTGACTATTCATAGGACTCAATCATTCAGTAAAAATCTGAGATTAGGGTTCCTAAACACCTGTGTTTCATCCTAAAACTGATTCAGTGATTGTTGGCCCCTGGAGTTTTCTCTGGAAGGTGATTTAGAGAATAATGAGACAAAATATTTCAAATTAAGGAACAATTATTATAATTTATGAATTATAAAATAACATATATATCATAATTGGAGAAAAATGAAGATAAGATCTTACGACGTGACTTACATCCCTATCTGTACATGATAGAATAAACCTGTGTATTTTTTTCCCAAAATCTAACCCACATCGAGTTTCTTCTTAAGTTATTGCACTTTTCTTTTCCCATTCTTGAGCACAGCAGCTATTTCATGTCATCCCACAGAATCAGGTAAGGGAATTGACTGGTTAAAATTTCAACTCACTTCAATTTTTACAGATTAAGTACATCTCATTGAAATAGAACAACATTATTGAGCACCATGCCAAACTCTAAATTCTACTCTACACGTGGGCACTTTAACCCTTAGGGGTTACAGCATCTGTATTTGATCTGTGGACTTTCAGAAATCGGAGTCCCTTACTTCCATGGCCAAGCCAACCTTCCTATTTTGGGAATAAAATTATTGCAAAATTTAGCACATTAATAATATCCTCAGTATTTCATGCATATTTTGTACAGAAAAAAAAATCAAACTATACATTAGCTGATTACTATGTGGAGTCAAAATCTACGTACATATTTTAAAGGTAAAATAGTTAACTTTAAAAAAAAATTTTAAAGCAATCAGCTAATATCAATTATTTGATTTTTTTTTTCACTTGAACAAATATATTTTGAGGCTTGACCCTTTGTTCATTTCTCTCCCTCCCCCCAGGAATGCAGACACCAGAACTAATAAAATATCACTTGTAATTTGTACAATGTGCTTAATCATGGACTAGAGGTCTAGTTTTCCCAGAAGGTCTCTGAGAAACAAAGTATGAATTCCACCCTGATCAGGCAGTCAGCCTGTGTCCACCGAGAGGTTTAAAGTCTTATATAAGGACGAGAAAATGAGTTTGAACATTTGATTCTTTTTTCTACTAAATTTTTTCATGGTAAATGATTGAAGACTTATTTGCTGAGGCAAAAAAAAAAAAAAAAGCAATCCTGCAAGCTCATAGAACGGTAACACTTCCTAAAATGTGTTTCAAATTAGAGATTTCACAGCTTTGGATTTCTTTGTGAATTTATTTTTCTGTCATCCTGTAGAAGTGTCAAGTAGCTTGATTTTCCTAATACATGCAGCTTTGTCTGTGACTTTTTAATATATATGACAAACAAATAATATAATTTAACTTAAAAATTTTTGAAAGACAGACTTGCTGTGCCTCTCTAATGCTGTGCCCAAGTGGGGTGACAGGAAAATCTTTTATGTAATTTTGCAGATCCATTTCCCAACTCCCTGTTTAATGATTTATTTTTTTAAAAAAAAAAGTCTTCTAGGAGAATGAAACAGATCTCTCTATATGAAAGATGATATATCTCAATTAAAATAAAATTTTAAACTATTTTTTATATATGTAAAATAATCTATATGTCTAACTGGAAACCCTGGTGGTGTAGTGGTTAAGTGCTACAGCTGCTAACCAAGAGGTCGGCAATTCAAATCTGCCAGGCGCTCCTTGGAAACTGTATGGGACAGTTCTGCTCTGTCCGATCGGGTCGCTATGAGTCGGAATCAACTCGATGGCAGTGGGTTTCTAATGAAAAAGAATATGGTTTTCAACACGGTGGCTGATTTTTCAGTTTTAAAAACATGGCCTGCTAGAGTTAAAGCAGTCTTGTTCATAATAACAACCATTCAGATTTCAAATAACTCTTTTGGGCCATTTATTACTCTGAATTTAACCTAAAATATTATAATACCTTGAATACTTTGCTACAATTCGTGTCAAAAAGATCAATATACAACTAATCTCAGGAACACTATTTAAAGGAATGTGTTTTATTTGAAAAATTATGTAGAGTGAATAGTATTTTTCTTGCATGCCCATTTCCTTTGATTTGGGCAATTTCTGGGCTGGCTAGATTATCCACATTACATTTGGATGATCTCTGCAAAAATTGAATATCCAGGTATGTTATCTGAGATTAATTTGGTCATATATTGATTTTAAATTTTCTTAGGACAGCAATCACAAAAGAGCAAGGTAAGAGACGTGTCTTTGTAAAGCGAGAAAAGGGTAGGGTTTAAAGGTCCAGTGCAACCCCTACTGGGCAGCATGGCCCTGGAGGCATCACTAGTAGTCTTGATTGGGGTAGAAAAAAATGTTTCTTTCTTATTTTTGCCTTGCCACTTTGTATTATGCTCGAGGCATAGTCATATTCAACAATATTATTGGAATGGTGAAAGGTTGTAAACTATTTCAAGCGATACAAATTCGTGGTGAGAACCTTTGCAGTTGAATTAAAATACTTTGTAAATTGTTTTATTTCAAGTGAAATATATATGCATACATGCATGTGCATTTATATTTCTATATATAATGTGTAGCTGTGTAGTTTTCATAACTGATTTTGAATACATGCACATTATCTCACCAAGCTGATATTTTTTAGTTCCCTTATCTGTTTTTATCGTGTACTCATCATTCCAAATTGCTTCTGTAAAATATATTAAGTTTACTATACTTCTACAAATTTTTTATACAATGAAAATTCCTAACGTGATATTGTTAGTTCAAAAAAAAAAGTATGCCTTAGTTTATACGAACTTGGCTGACTATAGATAATGTAAAAAATAAAATTTCTACTAGATTAAATTTGCGTATGAACTTATAAGCTTTATTTGCAATTCATGAATAGGAAGTTTCAGACAATAGCTTCCCAATTCATGAATAGCAGATATAGTCTATGAGCTCATATACAAATTAATCTTGTAGAAGTTTCATTTTCAACAGATTTCTGGTGATGGAGAAGGGATTAATGGGACATTCTGAACTAGGTTAAGCCCAGCAGGCAAGTCCTAACTGGTTAGTTTACATTTCGGCTTCTGAGAAGGACAGGCATTTACTGAATGAAGACTTACATTTTGGTTTGCTCATGTGACTGCATCTTGGACCAAGTATAGTCAAGTTAATGGTAAATATAACTGATGATGAGTCATTGAATTTTATATGCCAGAATTGTATTAGTACTTGCATGTGTATAATCAACAATTGTTAGTGTCAGTTAATTTTGTGCTTTGCTGCTAACCAAAGGGTTGGCAGTTCGAGTCTACCAGCCACTCCTTGGAAACCCTATGGGGCAATTCTACTCTGTCCTATAGGGTCTCTGTGAATCGGAATCAACTCAACAACAAGGGGTTTTATATTAAAGTTGGCTAGTTTTTAATTGAAAATATTTTCTATTTCTTAACGTTGTTCTGCAATAAGAATTATCCAAAACTTCTGAATTTTAAAAAAGCCATCAGTAGTCTTTTGATTTCATGTCCTGATTGAGCAGCAAGTGATAAACTTTTACTAATTGCCACTTCTACCAAGTGCAGTTTAAATGTAAATTTCCCCAATTAATATAACAGGACTAAGTAAAATTAAAAATGCCATTCTTGACATGCTTCTTGAGTTAAATTTAGATGAATAATTGTTAACTTCTATTTTAATGATTCATTCTCCAACCATCCCTTAGGTCTGGCAGATAGATAGATAGATAGATAGATAGATAGATAGATAGATAGATAGATAGATAGATAGATAGATGATAGATAGATAGGTAGGTAGATGATAGATAGGTAGGTAGATGATAGATAGGTAGGTAGATGATAGGTAGGTAGGTAGGTAGGTAGGTAGATCAATCGATCTTTTTTTTTTGGAGGGCTTTGTCAATGAATTCCCATTTACACTTACAGATGTTATCTATATAACCACCAATTCATTTAGAAGAGCTAAAATATTCCTGACCCACAAATGTTAATATAATTAAAAAAAAATTTTTTTCTTACAATGTATAAAGTGTACCCAATACAAATTCAAAATTGAAAAATGGAGTCAAGAAATTTTTTTTAAAGAATATTATACCATGTTTAACCAACAGTGCAATTCTAAACTATATATATGAAGGAATTGAGTGAAAGATTTTTTCACAACACGTGAACATGTCTCTAGTCTATCATCATGAAGATATTTACAAGGGGAGTAATAACTCATGATGGCAAATCATCTAAATGTTTTATCCCCATATTATATTTTTATTCTGTGATCAATTTTAAAGAAACGTTATTTTTATTTTATTTTTTCAAAATGCCCATTGCTCAATAGACACAGATTCAGTGCATAAAAACCCAAAACCAAACCCATTGCTGTTGAATTGATTCTGACCTATAGCACAGAGAAAAACTGCCCCATAGAGTTTCCAAGGAGTGCCTGGTGGATTCAAACTGCTGACCTTTTGGTTAGCAGTCGTTGCACTTAACTACTACACTACCAGGGTTTCCTGTATAAAAACAGGGAGAGACAGTCACCTAAGCTGATTAAAGGGAATTCTACTGCATTTAATAATCATTTTGTTTTCTCTCAAAGGTCAGTGTTGTTACATGGAATTTTCAGATATGGTCTGCTTTGTTTTGATTTAAGCCATGAAGACAGAAAATCAAACTTCTGGAGCAGAGTTTATACTTCTTGGCCTTTTCCAATATGGCCAAATGAACAAGATACTCTTCGTTGCCATTACTGTCATCTTCTCAGTGGCTTTGATGGGAAATATCATACTGATCCACCTCATCCGATTGGACACTCTGCTCCACACTCCCTTGTACTTCCTCCTCAGTCAGCTCTCCTTCATTGACATGATGTACATCTCCACCACGGTACCCAAGATGGCGACAAACTTCCTGTCAAATAGTAAGACCATTGCTTTTTTCGGTTGTGAGATTCAGACCTTTCTGTTTTTGACTCTTGGTGGAAGTAAAGCTCTTCTTGGTTTCATGTCTTATGATAGACATGTAGCGATCTGTCACCCTTTACATTATCCTGTGCTCATGAGCAAGATGGTCTGTTTGTCCATGGTCACATGTGCATGGGCCAGTAGTTCTATCAATGCTTTAATACATACACTGTATGTATTTCAACTTCCATTCTGCAGATCTCGGATCGTTAATCACTTTTTCTGTGAAGTTCCATCTCTATTGCCTTTGGTGTGTCAGGACACCTCCCAGTATGAGTATACTGTCCTCTTTAGTGGCCTTATCATTTGCTACTACCATTCATAGCCATTTTGGCTTCTTATGCCCGAGTGCTTATTGCGGTGTACCAGATGAGTTCAGGTAAAGGGCAGACAAAAGCCATCTCCATGTGTTCCTCTCATCTGATTGTGGCAAGCCTATTCTATGGGACTGCTCTCTCCACCTATACAAGCCACATTCCTTGCATTACCCTGAGGAAGATAAAGTGGTGGCGGTGTTTTACAGTATCATTACACCTCTTCTGAACCCATTTATCTACAGTCTGAGGAATAAGGAGGTCATGGGGGCCATGAGAAGAGTGCTGGGAAAATGGATATTTGTACAGAAAATATGACTTTAAGAACCCTTTATAGTTTGAGACTGACCAACATGATTTGATTAGCCTACTGTCTAGAGATATGTAAGCTCAAAGAAATGTTTACAAAATAAATAAATGTAACAATGCCTTGGTTTCTCCACTTTTCAGAAATAACTAAAGCATTGTTATTGGAACTCGGTGGATTTGCTGTGTAAAAGCAAAAGAATGGTTGCCATTATCAACTTTATCTTCTAAAGCAATAGATTTAATCCCTGTCAACACAATGCTCCCATGTCATAACAAATTTTTAGTACCTTTTTTAATATTCTGAAATAAAATGCACATGAAATATAATTTACCATATAATACATAATATCAGGAAAATACATATGATGACCAAACTATAATATAGAGCAAAACACATACAACCATTTATTTATTCATTCATTGAACAAGGGCTTTAATGCTTTAACTCTGTATGTTTTTTACCAAAAAGTATTAATCACCATGAAGAAGAACTAAGTGGAAAATTGGAATCGGGAAAACAAAGGATATTTGCAACGTTAAGTCAAACAGAGAAGGGAGAACCAAGAATGCAACATTTGTCAAAAACTAAAAGGAGTTGAGGACAAGAGACAAGTGGATATCTGTGGATGAATGTTCTGGGAAGAGCAAAGAACAAGTGAGAATTCCCTGAGGTGCGGACATGCCCAGCATAGTCACAAAAGATCAAGGAGTAAATTGGTGAGACACAGAAAATAAGTATATGTTTTGGAGCCGGGTCTTACAGTGTAAATTAGATCAATGTGAGGATTGTGGCTTTGAACCTAAAACAATGGGCTACCTTTGCAGAGTTGTGGTAGAGAATTGATGTGGGCAGAAGAAAGCCATTGCAGTAGTCCAGCTGTGACAAGATATTACCTTGGACCAAGGTGATATTAGTGGAGAGGCAAAGACTGGGCAGATTCAGGAGACTGGGAGAAAGCAGACATTTGAGTTTTGTGGACACATGGGATGGGAAATACTATGAAATAAGAAGCTTTCAGAATTGGGCTAAAACTTGAAATTAACAACTGGAAGTGTGGAACTGTCATCATTACAGCTTGAGGAAAACCACAGGTGGAGCATTTCATCATTCGTCATCTCTTATGCTACTTTCATGTTAATGCCTTAGGCCCACAATTACAATCATTATTCTGGCTTCTATCGCCATTAAATAGAAGCTCTTATTTCTCATCACCATTGAGTCAAAACTTTTAAATCAGAAAATAAGTTCTCTTTGATGTCTGGCTTCTTTTCCTAAACATGTTTAAAAGGTTCAACCATATTTTTGAGTGTCTCCATCATTTTTATTACAAAGCTGAATTCCATCATATGGCTTAGAATAATTATTTCCATTCTGATGTCAGAAATGTTTGACTATAATGAATAAAACTACCATAAAGCTTCCTGTACAAGTGTTTTTTGAGAACACGTGAACTCAATTCTCTTGTACATATACCTAAATTGAAATTGCTTAGTCATAAATTAGGCACATGTTTAGCTCTAATTAAAAAAAAAAAATTTTTTTTTTTTAGCGTTATCCAAAGTGGATTTAATCATTTATTTTCCAATCAGTAATATATGAAAACTTCTTAGAGTCTGAGTGTTGATAATAAATAATGCAGTGGGTTGCTAAACTACTTGCTGCTAAATATAAAGTGGAATATAAACCATGAGAGCAAAATACAACCAGTGTGCCATCAGTGCATGAACAATGGTATTGGAAGAAAGTGTATATTTCTGTGAAATATTTTAGAGATTCACTGGCAAGATTTTTTTGGATCCATTGTCAATAATTTTAATAATAATTATATGTAATGGCCTTTAGGAACACTCATTTCTGGTTCAAGACAAAATGTGTTTATTGGTCTATGAATGCCTTACTTCGGTCAGTTTGTTTGTAATATAATGTATACCTGTAAGTTCACCACCCAACCCAACAACTAAAATAGTAAATTTATCTTTAGTGCTCCTCCAACTCTTGGCGACCCCATGTGTGTCAGAGTAGAACTGTTCTTGGTAGGGTTTTCAACGGCTTATTTTTCTAATGTGGATCACCAATCCGTTCTCCTGAGGTGCCTCTGGGTAGACTCGAACCACCAAGCTTTCAGTTAGCAGTGACTATGTTAACTGTTCGCACCATCCAGGGACTCTTCATATCCTCCTATACCTCTGGGTAGACTCGAACCACCAAGGTTTCAGTTAGCAGTGACTATGTTAACTGTTCGCACCATCTAGGGACTCCTCATATCCTCCTATACCTCCACCATCATTCTGAATTTTTGTTTTTTTAATTCTCTTGCTATAATTATAATATAGAATTCATAGGGTATTAGAAAATATTTTTAGATGCTGTAGAACTTAATAAAGGGGCCTTAAGTTGCAGATAATCTTTTTGAAAATTGTTTTTTCGGTTGACATTACTAATGCTCCAGGTTGAATGAAATGGCAGCCCATTCTATTTTATTATTGAATGGCATTCTATTTTAAGACTATACTACACATTTATCCATTTTTTGTTGGTGGTGTTGTTGCTGATAGATGCTTGTTTTATTTCTAGTTGTCTACTATTATATACAATGCACTTATAAACATTGTTGCATTTGTCTCCTGTTTCCCATAAACAAGAGTTTGTATTTTGTATATATCTACGAATGGAATTGGTGGTGAAATTACTTAAGTGTGTAAACCATTTGTGTTTTACATAAAGTTTGAAATTCTAATTCATACTTACTATCAAAAACGAAAATAATAAATCCATATTTTAATAAATGTACATTCAAATTTAATGAATTTTAACATATTTAAATATTTTTCACACAGATTGCATGAAAGTTCACATCTGCAGACCACATCAGTCAGTGAAGTATATGGTTGCATGTCCAGTTGCTAGCTTCAAGTTTCAGGTAATCTCCACCCCAGCTTCTTGATCTTGGCCTTAGAGTTTTATACATCCTTGATCTTTTATTATTGTAATTAATTTTTGTAGTATTTTTGACCATTTTCATGCTTTTGAGTTCCAATAGAGCCTAAACCTGACTAAACACGATGCCTAAACTTCAATAGCTATAGCTAACAAACTTTTTTTAAGTAAATAGCAATTTGAAGGATGATTTGTGTAAGTTATACAGAATAAAGAAATCCATATACAGTACATTCACAACTAATCAGATAGATTATCGCAAATTGAACAAACCTATATGAAAGTAGTAACATATTATTAGCACTTGAGAAGATTCCTCATGCCTCCCCCTAGCTGCTACCCATACTTACTTGTAATGAAACAATTATATTTAAGTGCATTATCCATGAATTATACTGAACAATGAAAAAATAAATCATTTCAATTATTACATAAATTCAATATAATCCCCATTAGAATCCCATCAGTGTGTGCATGTGTGTGTGTTTAATTTACAAGTTGGCTATAGAATTTATATAAAATGATGCAAAAAACAGTAATAGCTCAAAGGGAATTTTAAAAATAATAAAATGAGATGCATCATCCTATGTGATATCAAAAATTTGTATTGATATAATTATAGACCAATGGAAGAGAATACATAATTCAGATGCACACATATGTGTACAATGATGAGTCACATATGTCAGGTGCTTGTATGGGGAGTGATAAAAGGATACACATTTCAGTGAAAGTTGTTGGATCAATTGTATATCCGTGTATATTTTTAAAAAATGAGATGTGGATAATGTCAGTGAAAATGACCAAGTTGATAGCCTCAGATAGCTTCTGTGGAGGGCCTGTTCCTGCACAGAAACAACGACAGAGCAAAAAGTGTTAGAATCAACTTTTTTAGAAATTTAGAAAGTTTTAAAATATTTACAGCAACCAAGCAAATACTGAAATAAGAGAAAACCAGAAAACCAAACCCACTCCCATCAAGTCGATTGCGACTCATAGCGACCCTATAGGACAGAGTAGAGCTTCACTATAGAGTTTCCGAGGAGCGTCTGGTGGATTCGAACTGCTGACCTCTTGGTTAGCAGCCATAGCACTTAACCACTATGCCACCAGTGTTTCTGAAATAAGAGAAAGGCCACTTAAAAACATCAGGAGAGGGGATGTTACAGAAAACGGTGTGTTAAGAAGGTATAGGATTCGTTCCCTCCACTGAAGCAATGAAAAAAACCAAAAACCAAACCCAATGCCATCGAGTCGACTCCCACTCATAGCGACCCTATAGAACAGGGTAGAACTGCCCCATAGGGTTTCCAAGGAGCGTCTGGAGGCTTCGAACTGCCGACCCTTTGGTTAGCAGCCGTAGCACTTAACCACTAGGCCACCAGGGTTTCCCTGAAGCAATGAATAAGTGAGAAAAAAACCTGACAGAATAAACATTAAGTGCTTCATGAGAAAGATGCTGTTGAATTTTGATGAAAAATGGTGGCATTTTTGTTTATTCACCTACTATCCCCCATTCTCCACTTGGCAGCTGCCATGAAGACAGCAGCCCACATTCCTGGTGTGACTTGCTGGTGCCAGGGTGTGGACAAGACAGATATTTTTTCTAAAAATGTTGTTGTTGTTTATTTTGACCAATCTGGTAGTTCCAGAGATACTTGCTCTGAGATAGGCCTTGGCTTTACTCCTCTCAGACATGAGTGGCTACCAGGTGGTATCTGTCTGTCAAAAGCCTTAAAGACATATAATGCCATAACCAGCTGAGGTAAGGAATGGAGAACAGGGAAAGAAGCAGACAAACCTGATAGCCTGGAAAAGAAGAGGCTGACGAGGCAGATGCATGGGAGAATAAACTGTAGAGATACTGAATGTACTGAAGGATCAGAGATCCAATGTACATACCCAGGTTCAATGCATGCTCAGACAAGACCTGAGAGGACCCTAGGTTTGAGCCTCTGGTAGATCTTTGGGCTCTACACAAACGGAGGTGTAGACTAAGGCCCAATTGTAGGTGGCCTGGCTAAGCATTGAAAGAGTACCTAATTCAGAGTCAATCTTCAATGACCAGGAAAGGGTTTTTAGTTTTCTTTTTCTTCTCTTTTTGACTCCAAAAAAGGTCTCTATCAGGTCACTGGTTGACCACTAAAATAACTGAAGATAGACTTCAGTGACCACACATGGCAAAGAAAACAGTCTATGAAAAATAATAAATACATACAAACAAATAAATAGTTTGGAAATGTCACTAAACAGATGACCGCAGCCCTCAACAATATCAGCAAGCACTAGGTAGGCTGGAGAATCTGCTTTTCAGAGTTAACACATAAAATTCACAAAGCCCAGTGTTTGGTAAAAATACTAGGCATGCCAAGAAACAGGAAGTACAACCAATTCACAGGAAAAAAAAAAAAAATCGGTGAAAGCAGTCCCTGAAGAACCAATGACATAGAATTGCTAGGCAAATCGTTTAAATCTACTGTGTTAAACGTGGTCAAAGACCTAAAGGAAAACAGGAGAATGTCTCAACGAATAGAGAATATCAATAATGACAAAGAAATTATAAAGAAGGCATCAAATAGAAATTAACATCAATGTTTCTCAAACTTTTCCAAAAACTAAAAGGAAGGAATAATTTGTAACTCAATCCATGATGCTATCAGCATCCTGATATTTAGCCAGACAAAGCCATCAGAAAAAAATATTGCATAGAAATATCTATGGAAATCCTCAACAAAATAGTAAAACTCCAATCCAGCAGCATATTAAAAGGACCATATGCCATAACCCTGTGTGCTTTGTCCCACAAGGGCAGCATATATAAAAGTCAATCAGTGTAATGCAACACATTAATAGAATGTAGGGAGAGGGGGATGATCTATCAACTGATGCAGAAAAAACGTTTAACAAAAAAACACTCAAAAATCGGGAATAAAAGCGAACTTCCTATTATGTGAGAGTCAAAAATGGCCTCTGTGTATTAGCCCCAAGTTATTTATTTCTTCAAGTAAGCTGAGGCGTATTATATGGAAAAAAAAAAAAAACTGGCATGAAACTCAAACTTGTACATGTCCAACTGATTTAAAAATAGCCCAAATAAGCAGATTTTTAGCCACTTAGGACCTGCCTGTTTTACATACCCTGCAAAACTGGACTCAACTTCTGCTAGTCCTAAAAAAAAAAAAAAAAAAAAAAAGATAAATTCGTGTAGTTGTAAAGACCCTAAGATTCTGCTGCTTTTAGGGCTCTCTGACCCAGAGACTTATCACCTGGCTGCAGGAGGATATCGCTTCTCATCCCTGGGAGCTTTCTTGCTCTCTTCTCCTTCTGATGCTACCTGTGACTCTAGCCTCTGGAAGACCTCCTGCTACAGGGACCACTCCCTTGCATGTGACTTTCAATGTGTTGGCCCCATTAAATAGCTTGTTGTGCAATACTGTCATATAGCTCTGAATTTCCTTCACCTCAGTACACTTCCTTAAAATGATAAAGGACAGTTGTGAAAAACCAACACTTAACATTATACTCAATGGTGAAAGACTGAAAGATTTTGCCATAAAATCAGGAACACGGCAAGGGTATCTCTTTTCCCTACTTCTATTCAACACTGTGGTCTTTTTGTTCACCTCTGTGAATGTGAACACTGGACAATGAAAAAAGAAGGCAGGAGAAGTACTGATGCGTGGAAGTGTGGTGTTGGTGAAGAATATTGAATGTACCATGGATTAACAAAAGAACAAAAAAATCAGTCTTACAATAAAACAGTGAAATGTTCCTTAGGAATGAGGATGGCAAGACTTCATCTTACTTACTTTGGACACATTATCTGGAAAGACCGATCACTAGGAAAAGAAGTCCTGTTAGGTGAGGTAGAAGATCACAAAAATAAAGGAAAACCCTCAAAAAGATGGATTGACCCAATAACAACAACAATGGACTCAAACATACCAACAATCATTAGGATGGCATGGGACCAGGGAAATTTTCTTTCTCTTATATATTAGGTTACTTTGAGTAGAAGCCAACTAAATAGCAACTGCTCTCAACAACAACATTCAGCGCAAGACAACAACAACATAGCTACAGCTTATCTTCATATCAAACAAAAACCACCACCAGTTGCAGTAGAATCAAACGCAACTCACAGTGACCCGTTGGGTGTCGGAGTAGAACTGGGCTCCGTCAGTAGGCTGCACTGTGTGTCTGTACCATAATTTGTTTCCCATTCGTCTGTTGATGAGCATTTAGGTTGTTTACATCTTTGTGCTGTTGTGAATGGTGCTCCCATGAACATGGTATGCATATGTCTATTCCTGCGACTGCTCTTACTTCTCTTGGGTATATTCCTATGAGTGGGATTGCTGGATCTTATGGTATTTCTACTTCTAGCTTTTTAAGGAAGTACCAGATTGTTTTCCAAAGTGATTGTATCATTTTACATTCTCACCAGCAGTGCATGAGAGTCCAATCTCTCCACAACCTCTCCAACATTTTTATTTGGTGTTTTATGGATTAACCAAACCCATCGCCATCAAGTCATTTCTGACTCATAGAGACCCTATAGGACAGAGTAGAAATGCCTTGTGGAGTTTCCAAGGAGCGCCTGGTGGATTCCAACTGCCGACCTTTTGGTTAACAGCATTTAACCACTACACCACCAGGGTTTCCTTTTTTTGGATTAGTGCCAGTGTTATTGGGGTGATAAGGCATCTCTTTGTAGTTTTAATTTGCATTTCTCTGGTGGCTAATGATCATGAGCATTTCCTCGTGTGTACATTAGCCACCTGAATATCTTTTTTGGTGCAGTGTCTGTTCATATACTTTGCCCATTTTTAATTTTTTTTTATTTGTCTTTTTGTAGTTGAGGTGTTGCTGTACTTTGTAGATTTTAATGATTAGACCCTTACCAGATATGTCATAGTTAAAAATTTCTTCCCAATCTGTAGGTTCTGTTTTTACTCTTTTGATGAGCATAACTGATTTTTAGCAGACCCCAGTTATCTAGTTTCTCTTCTGATGTTTCTGCATTGTTAGTTATGGTTTGTATTCTGTTTATGTCGTGTATCAGGCCTCCTAGCATTGTCCCTATTTTTTCTTCCATGATCTTTATCATTTTAGGTTTTATATTTAGGTCTTTGATCATTTTGAGTTAGTTTCTGTGCATGATGTGAGGTATGGGTCCTGTTTCATTTTTTTGCAGACAGATATCCAGTTATGCCAGCACCACTTGTTAAAAAGACTGTCTTTTCCCCCATTTAATGGACTTTGGGTCTTTGTCAACTATCAGCTGCTCATAGGTGCATGGATTTACGTCTGGGTTCTCAATTTTGTTATATTGATCTATGTGTCTGTTGTACCAGTACCAGGCTGTTTTGACTCTCATGGTGGTATAATAGGTTCTAACATCAGGTAGTGTGAGGCCTCCCACTTTGTTCTTCTTCTTCATTAATTCTTTACTTATTTGGGGCTTCTTCCTTTTCCATATGAAGTTTGTGATTTGTTTCTCCAACATGCTAAAAGTTGTCATTAGAACTTGGATTGAGATTGCATTGTATCTGTAGATCACTTTGGGAAGAATTGACATTTTCATAATGTTGAGTCTTCCTGTCTATCAGCATGGTATGTTTTTCCACTTATGTCAGTCTCTTTTGATTTCTTGAAATAGTGTCTTGTAGTTTTCTTTGTGTAGGTTTTTTACATCTCTGTTTAAATTTATTCCTAAATACTTTATCTTCTTGGGGGCTATTATAATGGTATTGATTTGACGATTTCCTCTTGAAAGTTCTCTCTTTTGGTGCAGAGGAATCTGACTGACTTATGTATGTTTATCTTATATCCTGATATTTTGCAAAATCTTCTATTAGTTGTAGTAGTTTTCTTGTGTATTTTTGGGGGTTTTCCATGTATAAGACCATATCATCTGCAAATAGGGATACTTTTACTTCTTCCTTACCAATTTGGATGCACTTTATTTCTTTTTCTTGCCTTATTGATCTGGCTAGGGCCCCCAGTACAATGTTGAATATGAGTGGTGATAAAGGGCATCCATGTCTGGTTGCCCTTCTCAAGGGGAATGCTTTAAGACTCTCCATTTAGTATGATGTTGGTTGTTGGCTTTGTATAAATGGCCTTTATTATGTTCAGGAATTTTCCTTCTATTCCTATTTTGCTGAGAGTTTTTATCAAGAATGGGTTTTGGACTTTTTAAAATACCTTTTCTGCATCAACTGATAAGATCATGCAGTTCTTGTCTTTTGTTTTATTTATGTGATGGATTACATTCATTGTTTTTCTAATGTTGAACCATCCCTGCATACCTGGTATGAATCTCACTTGGTCATGGTGAATTAATTTTTTGATATATTGTTGAATTCTATTGGCTAGAATTTTGTTGAGGATTTTTGGGTCTATATTCATGAGGGATATTGGTCTGTAATTTTCTTTTTTTGTGGATCTTTACCTGACTTTTGTATCATAGTTACGCTGGCTTCACAGAATGAGTTTGTGAGTATTCCATCCTTTTCTATGCCTGAAATGCCTTTAGTAGTAATGGTGTTAACTCTTCCCTGAAAGTTTGATAGAATTCTCCAGTGAAGCCGTCTGGGCCAGGGCTTTTTTGGTTGTTGTTGGTTTTTATTTTTTTAGTGATCTCTTCAATCTCTTCTTTTGTTGTGGGTTTATTTAATTTTTCTACCTCAATTTGTGTTAGTTTAGGTAAGTAGTGTGTTCCTAGAAATTTGTCCATTTCTTCTAGATTTTCAAATTTGTTAGAGTACATTTTTTCATAGTATTCTGTTATGATCCTTTTTATTTCCATTGTGTCTGTTGTGATATCACCCATTCCATTTCTTATTTAGGTTATTTGCTTCCTCTCCTGTTTTTTCTTTTGTCAATTTGACCAATGGTTTATTGATTCTGTTGATCTTTTCAAGGAACCATCTTTTAGTATTGTCTACTCTTTCAATTGTTTTCCTATTCTCTATCTCATTCATTTCTGCTCTAACCTTTATTATTTCCTTTCTTCTGGTGCCTGAGGGCTACTTTTGTTTCTCTCTATTTGTTCAAGTTGTAGGGTTAATGTTTTGATTTTGGCACTTTCTTCTTTTTGAATGTATGCATTTATTCTTATAAATTGACCTCTAAGCACTGCTTTTGCTGTTTTCCAAAGGTTCTGGTAAGACATGTTTTCATTCTCATTTAATTCTATGAATTTATTTTTTCCGTCCTTGATTTCTTCTATAATCCAGGAGTTTTTAAGCAAGGTGTTGTTCAGTTTCCATGTATTTGATTTTTTTCCTTGCTGTTTCTGTTATTGATTTCTAATTTTATGTCATTATAATCAGAAAAGATGCTGTGTAAAATTTCAGTGTTTTGAATTCTGTTAAGGTTTGCTTTGCAGCCCCATATGCAGTTTATTCTGAAGAATGTTCCATGTGAGTTGGAAAAGAATGTATACTTGGCTGCTGCTGGATAGATTTCTGTATATGTCTATGATCTTCTGTACCTTTATTTTCTTTCTACATGTTCTGTTCTTCATTGAAAGTGGTGTGTTGAAGTCTACTATTATGATGGATTATCTATTTCTCTTTCCAATACTCTTAGGGTTCGTTTTGCATGGCTTGGAGCCCTCTCATTAGGTGCTTATGTATTTATTATAGTTATGTCCTCCTGGTGTACTGACCTTTAAACGTTAAACTGTGTCCTTTCTTATCCTTTGTGGTGAATTTTGCTTTAAATCTGTTTTGTCAGAGATTAATATTGTCTCTCCTGCTCTTTTTTTTGCGGTTGTTTACTTGATTTTTTTTTCCATTGTTTTAGTTTGTTTGTGTCTTTGAGTCTAAGTCGTGTCTGTTATAGGCAGCATATAGACAGATTGCGTTTTTTTAATCAATTTTGCCACTGTTCATCTCTTTATTAGCACATTTAGTCCATTTACGTTCAGTGTAATTATTGATTGGTACGAGTTTAGTGCTGTCATTTTGTTGTTGTTGCTTGTTTTTGTTTTTGTCTTTTTGGTGGTGCTCGCAGTTTCTTTGTTCCACTTAATTTTCTGTGCTGTTGAGTGGTTTTTCTTATGTATTCTCTTTTCATGTTTTTTCATTATTGTTTATTTTGTTTTTGCTAAGTCCTCATGTTTTTCTTATTTTGATGGGTAGGTTTGTTAGCTTCCTTTGTGGTTACCTTAAAATTTACCTTTATTTTTCTAAATTTAAACCAACATTTTATTTCTTAATATTGCCTTTAACTTCCTCTCCATATGTTCTGGTGTGGCACAGGTGTCCAGGTTTTCAGTCACCAAATGTGTGGTGCAGACTCTCACCTATACTCCCAGACTGTTAGGGCTGCATATTGGTGTTTGAAGCAGGAGCAGGTATCCGGCTGCTGTAGGGGGTATGTGTGGAACAAGGCAGGGGGCTGATGGCTGCCCCTGGATGCCTTGGTGAGGGTGTGTTCCTTTTTCCCTAGAGCATGTAGTGAGGGGTATTGCAGCTGGTCCTTGGGCACACAGTCCTGTTGACATAGGGAATGGGAGACACCGCTTATTCTCAGACCCCTATTACACGAGTGGCTAGACGGAGTGAGAAAACCCTGGTGGTGTAATGGTTAAGTGCTACAGCTGCTAACCAAAGGGTCAGCATTTCGAATCCACCAGGCACTCCTTGGAAACTTTATGGGGCAGTTCTAATCTGTCCTATAGGGTCACTATGAGTCGGAATCAACTCGACGGCACTGGGTTTGGTTTTTTGTTTTTTTTGTTTTTTGGTTTAGATGAAGTGAATGTTACCACCAGCCCTCAGGCCTCTGGGATAGGTGGCTGAGGTTCTGTGCTTAAGAGGCAGGGCCATGTCAAATGTCATAAGTCTGCAGCTCCCCCTTGGCTGATGAAGTTGAAAATGAGCTTCAGGTGTATGCCCTGCTGTTACGATAATGATGGCATGTGGTGTTGAATCAGCCCACAGAGGTCTAAACCCACTGGCCCACTGCACACAGGTCTAGGCAGGAGTAAAGGATTCTGCAAGTCTGCGGACCCCTTATGCCAGTGGCTCAGTGAAGGGGCAGGACCTCCTGACTCACCCCGAGTTCCTGGCTTAGGGGGAGTAACAGTTGTTGAATACTGCCAGACAGGTTTCAGAGCAGAGCAGGGTAGGGGTGGGTGAGGGGAAGTAACCAGTTCTCCACTGTGAAACTCTGGGAGTAGAGTTTATTTTGCCTCCCAGTGCTAGGTTAGATGTTTGCACTTAACTTTTGCAGGTCCAGCGCTGCTTCCACCTAGCTCCAAAGGTGTGTGCAGACTCGCTGCTGCCCAGCTTCACCCAACATGGTGAGGTGCATCCCAAACACTACTGCTCACCTCAGCCTGCAGGCACAGAATGACCTAGTCAGCAGGGCACTGGCAACCTAACAACTGGCACTTCTTTGCTGTTTTTGAATTATCCCTCCTTCTCCCTGCCACTCAATCCAACTCTTCAGCTTTGTCTTTTATGATCAGGGCTTCTAGATTGTCATATATAATCAATTCACTTGTTTTTTCAGGTCTTTGTTGTAAGAGGGACAACAGGAAGAGTCTGACTATCCCAACATCTTGGCCACACCTCTTAGTTTCCTATTTCTGCTGTATCAAATTACCACTCATTTAACAAAATTTATTATCTTAGAGTTCTGAAAGTAAGAATTCTGAGATTGTTCTCACTGGGCTAAAATCTAGGTGTTCATAAGTTTCTCTTTCCTCTGGAGGCTCTATAAGAGAGCTGTTTCCATGCCTTTCCACCTTTTAGAGGCTAACCACATTCCTTCACTCATGATCCACGTCTTGGTCTTCTAGTCTGCTATAATAGAAATACCACAAGTGGATGGCTTCAACAAAGAGAAGCTTATTCTCTCACAGTCCAGTAGGCTAGAAGTCCAAATTAAGGGTGCCGGCTCCAGGGGAAGGTTTTTGCTCTCTGTTAGTTCTGAAGGAAGGTCCTTGTGATGCATCAGTCTTCCCTTGGTCTGGGAGCATCTCAGCACAGGAACCTCAGGTGCAAAGGACACCCTCTGCTCCCAGCACTGCTTTCTTGGTGGTATAAGGCCCCCCTATCTCTCTGCTCATTTCTCTCTTTCATATCTCAAAGAGATTGGCTTAAGACACTATCCAAACTTGTATATCTCATCAGTATATCTGCCACTAATCCATCTCATTTCATCATAGTGATAGGATTTACAACACAGGGAAATCACATAAAATGATGGACAATCACACAATACTGGGACTCATGGCCCAGCTAAGCTGACAGACATTTTTGGGGAACACAATTCAATCCATGACAATCCACTTCCTCTTTTTTCAAAGCCAGCAATTTTGAGCTGAGTCCTTCTCACACTGCTATCTCTGATTCTCTCTTCCTCTTCCCTCTTCTACTTTTAAGGCCCTTGGGATTACAATGAACCCACCTGGATAATTTAGGGTACTCTTTCTTAAGGTCAGCTGATTAACAATTTTAATTCCATGTACAATCTTAATTCTCCTTTGCCATGTAACTTAACATATTCACAGATTCCAGGGATTGAGACAAGGACACCTCTGGAGAATCTTTTTCCTATCTTCCGTATTGATATTTTGTAAAACCATGTCTGTCCAACAGGCAGACATCAAGGCCAGCTCCTGGCAACACAAAAACCTAATTGATAGTGCCAGATCAGCTCCCAGATGCCAAAAAATATTCTGTTTCTTCTTCTAGGATATTTGTACTCAGGTCTCTTCCCTTTGAGTTAATTCATCTCACTGTACTATGACTTTTTGTTTAACTGTATCTATTTACAAACTTCAGTAAAATTAAAAATATCTCTACTGCAGTAAAAAATGTATTAAAATAATTCATTAAACAAGTACAAATTCGCAATGACTATAGTGGCTATTGCGCCAGTCTGCCTCAACAAACGTCTCCCTTACCCTCTCTGGCCCGGTATTTCCCCAAGCATGAGGTCCTGCATTAGATTGATCCCTCCTAACGGTTTGTCCAAAGGAAGTGAGTCAGACAATGTTCTGTTGTGATCCATAAGTTTTACATTGGCTAATTATTGGAAGTAGACCACCAGACCTTTTTCCTAGTCTAATTTTTAACCTTGGGCAGTAACTTAACTTTACTAAGATCCAGTTTCATCAAAAGTCAGTGGGAGCTAAAAATAACATTATCTTCATGAGTCTGCTTCGATGAAATCATACAAATAGACTGTTAGGAACGATATAGCTCACTCAGTAATTTCTCAATAAATATTTTTTTAATAATTTTTATTGTGCTCTAAGTGCAAGTTTACAAATCAAATAGGTCTCTCACAAAAAAACTTATATACACCTTGCTGCATACTCCCAATTGCTATCCCCCTAATGAGACAGCCCGCTCTCTCCCTCCACTCTCTCTTTTCATGTCCATTTCACCAGCTTCTAACCCCCTCCACCCTTTCATCTCCCCTCCAGGCAGGAGATGCCAACATAGTCTCAAGTGTCCACCAGATCCAAGAATCACACTCCTCACCAGCGTCCCTCTCCAACCTATTTTCCAGTCCAATCCATGTCTGAAGAGTTGGTTTCAGGAAAGGTTCCTGTCCTGGGCCAACAGAAGGTCTGGGGGCCATGACCACCAGGGTCCTTCTAATCTCAGTCAGACCATTAAGTCTGGTCTTTCTATGAGAATTTGGGGTCTGCATCCCACTGCTCTCCTGCTCCCTCAGGGGTTCTCTGTTGTATTCCCCGTCAGGGCAGTCATCGGTGGTAGCCAAGCACCATCTAGTTCTTCTGGTCTCAGGATGATGTAGTCACTGGTTCATGTGGCCCTTTCTGTCTCTTGGGCTCGTAATCACCTTGTGTCCTTGGTGTTCTTCATTCTCCTTTGATCCAGGTGGGTTGAGACCAATCGATGCATCTTATATGGCTGCTTGCTAGCGTTTAAGACCCCAGATGCCACTCTTCGAAGTGGGATACAGAATGTTTTCTTAATAGATTTTATTGTACCAATTGACTTAGATGTCGCCTGAAACCATGGTCCCCAGACCCCTGCCCCTGCTACGCTGGCCTTTGAAGTATTCAGTTTATTCAGGAAACTTCTTTGCTTTTGGTTTAGTCCAATTGTGCTGACCTCCCCTGTATTGTGTGCTGTCTTTCCCTTCACCTAAAATAGTTCCTATTACTATCTAAACCCCTTTCCCGCCCTCCCTCGCTCCCCGCTCTGGTAATGACAAAAGAATGTTTTCTTCTCAGTTTAAACTATTTCTCAAGTTCTTAGGGTGTCTTGGTTGCTTCCATCTTTTTGCTATTGTAAACAGTGCTGCATAAACATGGGTGTGCATATACCTGTTTGTGTAAAGGCTCTTATTCTTCTAGGATATGTTCCAAGGAATGGGATTGCTGGATCCTATGGTAGTTCTATTTCTAGGTTTTTAAGGAAGACCCAAATTGATTTCCAAAGTGCTTGTACCATTTTACATTCCCACCAGCAGTGTATAAGTGTTCCAATCTCTCCACAGCCTCTCCAACATTTACTATTTTGTCTTTTTTGGATTAACGCCAGCCTTGTTGGAATGAGATGAAGTCTCATTGTAGTTTCGGTCTGCATTTCTTTAATGGCTGATAATCGTGAACATTTCCTCATGTATCTGTTAGCTACCTGAATGTCTTCTTTAGTGATGTGTCTATTCATATCTTTTGCCCATTTTTAAATTGGGTTATTTGTCTTTTTGCAGTTGAGTTTTTGCAGTATCATGTAGATTTTAGAGATCAGGCGCTGATTGGAAATGTCATAGTTGAAAACTTTTTCCCAGTCTGTAAGTAGTCTTTTTACTCTTTTGGTAAAGTCTTTGGATGAGCATAGGTTTTTTATTTTTAGGAGCTCCCAGTTATCTAGTTTTTGTTTTGTATTTTTAATAATGTTTTCTATACTATTTATGCCATGTATTAGGGCTCCAAACAGTGTCCCTATTTTTTCTTCCATGACCTTTACCTTTTTTTTAGATTTTATATTTAGGTGTTTGATACATTTTGAGCTCATTTTTTTGCATGGAGTGAGGTATGGGTCTTGTTTCACTTTTTTGCAGATGGATATCCAGTTATGCCAGCACTATTTGTTAAAAAAAACTGTCTTCTCCCCCCATTTAACTGTTTTGGGGCCTTTGTCAAAAATCAACTGCTCATATGTGGATGGATTTATATCTGGATTCTCAATTCTGTTCCATTGGTCCATGTATCTGTTGTTGTCCCAGTACCAGGCTGTTTTGACTACTGTGGTGGTATAGTAGGTTCTAAAATCAGGGAAAGTAAGGCCTCCCACTTTGTTTTTATTTTTCAGTAATATCTTATTTATCTGGGGCTTCTTTCCCTTCCATATGAAGTTGGTGATTTGTTTCTCCATCTCATCAAGAATGCCATTGGGATTTGGACCGGAATTGCATTAAATGTATAGATCCCTTTTGGCAGAATAGACATTTTTGTAATGTTAAGTCTTCCTATCGATGAGCAAGGTATGTTTTTCCACTTATGTAAGTCTCTTTTGGTTTCTTGCAGAAGTGTTTTGCAGTTTTTTTGTATAAGTCTTTTACATCTTTGGTAAGATTTATTCCTAATTATTTTATCTTTTGGGGGCTACTGTAAATGGCATTGATTTGGTGACTTCCTCTTCAATGTTCTTTTTGTTCGTGTAGAGGAATCCAACTGATTTTTGTATGCTTATCTCGTATCCTGATACTCTGCTGAACTCTTCTATTAGTTTCAGTAGTTTTCTGAAGGATTCCTTAGGGTTTTCTGTGTATAAGATCATGTCACCTGCAAATGGAGATACTTTTACTTCTTCCTTGCCAATCTAGATGCCCTTTATTTCTTTATCTAGCCTAATTTCTCTGGCTAGGACCTCCAACACAATGTTGAGTAAGAGCGGTGATAAAGGGCATCCTTGTCTGGTTCCCAGTCTCAGTGGGAATGCTTTCAGGCTCTCTCCATTTAGGGTGATGTTTGCTGTTGGCTTTATATAAATGCCCTTTATTATGTTGAGAAATTTGCCTTCTATTCCTGTTTTGCTCAAGTTTTTATTATGAATAGGTGTTGGACTTTGTCAAATGCCTTTTCTGCATCAATTGATAAAATCATGTGATTCTTGTCTTTTGTTTTATTTATGTCATGGATTACATTAATTGTTTTTCTAATGTTGAACTATCCCTGCATACCTGGTATGAATCCCACTTGGTCATGGTGAATTATTTTTTTGATATGTTGTTGAATTCTATTGGCGAGAATTTTGTTGAGGATTTTTGTATCTAAATTCCTGAGGGATATAGGTCTATAATTTTCTTTTCTTGTGGTGTCTTTACCTGGTTTTGGTATGAGGGATATGGTGGCTTCATAGAATGAGTTTGGTAGTATTCTGTCCTTTCTATGCTCTGAAGTACCTTTAGTAGTAGTAGCGTTAACTCTTCTCTGAAAGTTTGGTAGAACTCTGCAGTGAAGCTGTCCGGACCAGGGCTTTTTTGGGGTAGGGGGGGGTTTGATTGCCTTTTCCATCTCTTCTTTTGTTATGGGTCTATTTAGCTGTTCTACCTCTTTTTGTGTTAGTTTAGGTAGGCAGTGTGTTTCTAGGAATTCACCCATTTCTTCTAGGTTTTCACATTTGTCAGAGTAAAATTTTTCACAGAAATCTGATATGATTCTTTTAATTTTAGTTGGGTATGTTGTAATATCACCCATCTCATTTCTTATTCAGGTTATTTGGTTCCTCTCCTGTTTTTCTTTTGTCAGTTTGGCTAGTGGTTTATCAATTTTGTTAGTTTTTTCAAAAAAAACAGCTTTTGGTCTTGTTAATTCTTTTCATTGTTTTCTATTTCTTTTAGTTCAGCTCTAATTTTTAGTTTTTTTTTTTTTTCTGGTGCCTGTGAGTTTCTTTTGTTGCTCTCTTTCTATTTGTTCAAGTTGTGGGGATAATTCTTTGATTTTGGCCCCTTCTTCGTTTTGGATGTGTGCATTTATTGATATAAATTGACTTCTGAGCATTTCTTTCACTGTATCCCAGCGTTTTTACAGGAAGTGTTTTCATTCTCATTGGAATTTCTTTGTTCCATCCTTAATGACTTCTATAATGCAGTCTTTTGTTTTGTTCAGTTTCCAAGTGTCTGATTTCTTTTCCCTGCTTTTCCTGTTATTGATTTCCACCTTCATGCCCTTATGGTCAGAGAAGATGCTTTGTAATATTTGAATGTTTTGGATTCTGCTAAGGCTTACTTTATGCCGTAATATGTGGTCTTCTAGAGAATGTCCATGTGCACTAGAAAAGAAAGTATACTTGGCTGCTGTCGGTCGGAGTGTTCTGTATATGTCTATGAGGTCAAGTTCGTTGATTGTGGCATTTAGGTCTTCCGTATCTTTATTGAGCTTCTTTCTGGATGTCCTGTCCTTCACCAAAAGTGGTGTGTTGAAGTCTCCTACTATTTTTGTTTTGTCAGAAATTAATAACTCAATAAATATTAACTGTCCTGATTTTTGTTATTGATTTTAATATTATTATTTTCTCTTTTAATTAATTTATTCAGGGTTACCAGAATTTGACTTATATTTCTACTTTCACTTTCTTTTTTCTCATATTATTGACTATATCCATAGGTATATGCCTGTTTGAAAATAAAATTCAAATATCCCTTCATAGATTGGTTTGACAATCCTAGTATAATTATATAATTGTGTGGTTTGTCTATCTAACCACATTGCACATGCAAACAGGATGTGCCTCAGACTACCAGACAACTAGGAATGAGGCATGTACAACCACTGGCATCAACCATTCCATGAGTGCTACGGCCATCTGTGATCAAGACATTTACACAATATTGGCAAAGTGAAAGCCACTATTATTATTTCCAGAAAGCAAACAGTAAACAGTAAAACAAATTCTCAAAGCAGATCTGCTTATTCTTCTCCAAACTACTCATATTCTTTCTAATATCACTGTACTGGCACATTGTGTTTCTGGTCAAATGTTGTCTTCATGTCACCACTGCCTCTGGCTGCCACCATGTTACCCGGGACACCTGCATGGCTTCCGAGGCTTCTGCTCTGCCCCTGGGCCTCACTGGGCCTTGCTTCACTAATGGAAAGACCCCTGCACAGGATCTCCTGAGCCTCTGCCACTGGGCCCTTTTTGACCTATGCTGCTGCCTCCTACCATGCTACCCAGGCCAGAGTGGTTCTCTGTCTTGCTGCCGTGATACCAAGTCCTACCCTGCATGAGGGAATGTATTGTTCCCACCACGATGCCCAAAGGGGGAAGGAAGCAAATTACACCAGCCACACTCAGGTCTCTGTCCCGCAGGTACAACTGTTGCAGTACTTTAGTAGGAGGCACAACCCTGCACAAAGACACTCAGTTCTCTCTCTATGGACCAGCAAGCCCACCATCCCTGTCTTCACTGTTACAACTCTCTCTTCTTAATATAGGGAGTTCTCAATGCAGGGACCCTGGGTCCAAAGGATGCACTCCACTCTACGCTCTTTTTGATGGTAGTGAGGGGCCCCAGAACCTCTGTGGATTTGGCCCTTATATAAGCCTAACAGAATAGGAACAGCGACCAATCTCCTAGTTGGACCACAAAGGGCACAATCCCATTAAGTGAATTTTCAATCCACTAGTTTTGTAGTAAATCTACTAATACCTTGCAAAATTTTGGCCCAGACAATCATTTTGTGAAATTACAAGACCAGGGCTAGAAAAGCCATATAAAAGTGATTCATTGCACGGCAATAATTCAGCCCATTTTCTTAACCCTTAACCAGTTCATAAGCAGAGCTGTAACAAATCAATTAGTTAATGCTTATTATATTTTGATTATGTAGCACAGCATCTTATAACCTCCCATATTGGAGCTCCTGAGTGGTGCAAACAGTTATACTGTATAATCTCCTGGAGCAGAGTCCCTGGGTGGTACAGTTAACATGTTCAGATGCTAACTGAAAAGACGGAGGTTCAAGTCCACCCAAAGGCACCTCGGAAGAAAGACCTGGTGATCTACTTCTGAAAAATCACCCATTAAAAACTCTACAGAGCACAGTTCCACTCTGACACACACAGGGTTGCCATGAGTCAGACATAACTCAATGGCAACTGATTTTTAGTGTTTTCTGTTGCAAGAAAAAGACATTAAAAAAAAAACTCTCATTACTGTACGTCAGTTCATAAGTCAACATATCCTGCTAAAGCAGAGAAGAAAAGAGATAATGAAATTATACTTATTTGATAGATCTGGTGCTTTATATTTATTCCATACCTGAAACCAAAACCAAACCCATTGTCATCAAGTCTATTCCAACTCATAGCGACCCAGTAGGACAGAGTAGAACTGCCCCATGGAGTTTCCAAGGAGCTTCTGGTGAATTTGAACTGCTGGCGTTTTGGTCAGCAGCTGAGCTCTTAACGACTGCACTACCAGGGCTCCTTATTCTATACAGTAGCCCCTAAAAATAATCCTATGGAAGAGGCATTATTATGCCCCTTTTACAGATGATTAAACTGACGCTCAGAGAGGTTATATAACAGGCCCAAAATATATAGCTAGAAAGTTTCAAGACTGGAAAAGTTCAATTCGGTCATGGCCTTTTGTTGGGTAAGACATGTCTAGAAGTCCACTCTATTCCCCACATCATTACCAGCTCTTTCTTGACACATTAGTTATTGTGAAATTTTAGGTTAACAGGATTGTGGACCAAGTATATTTTCTAGGTTTGAGTTAAGTGCTTTATGCATCGTATCTCATTTAATACTAATAATATTATAAGGCAAGCATCATATTCAAAATAATCCCATCCTGACTTTAGCATGTTGATAAAACAGGCCATTATCTTCAGAGATCAAATATCCTGAAATTTTAAAATAATCCTGTATGGAGGTGATAAATGAGGAGAGTATGTGGTCATCTGTATTCTTCCAAATGCTTTCCCACGAGCATTTCTGCAGCCTGAAGCTCAGGAATCCCTAAGGCTTTAGCCAGGTGCCTTGTATTTTATACCGGCAACAGAGGCATTGGTGGGCATCCAAACGGTGATCTGGGAACCAGAGGCTTAGAGTATTCCACACCTCCTGCACGGTGGCTCCTCTGATGCAGGTTAGTGCTACGACTCCTAGACTGAGTGCTTACAACCGGGGATGGTATGCGCTAATGCTTTCACTGTGGCGCACTTAATTTCTGTAATTTTAAAAACTATATCACAATCATACTATTTGGAAAGCACAGAAATTAAAGCACCTGGATTGCACTTGGTAACATCATAACTATTCCTTTTATATTCTTCCATATATATTTTTTACAATTTGAAAAATATTGTTTATACAATTAGCATGATATCTAAGAGTGTTCCAGCTGTTATATTGTGTTCTATGGGAAATATATTAGTTCTATAATAGTTCAGGATGCACATTGTGGAAAACCTTGCAAAATAAGCCCTTTGTGTTTACAGGGTCTCCTCCCATCCCTTCTTTTTTAGTCATATTTTAGAACGATATCCACAAGGTATGGCAATGCTTCAAGGGACAAGACTAGCTCTCTGGCTCTCACTCCATATTGCCAAATTGACTAATAAAGGATTTTTCACTTTTACCCTGAGGTTAATCTTCATTGCATTCCTACTGGTAATGAATATCATAAAGAGACATTGAGTGTATAATGTTTGAATGCATAGAAATTATAAAAATTTGGTTTAAACTATGTATTAATGTCCAGTGAGAAAAAACATCCTTTCATGATTATATTGCACTAATGTATCTTTATCAAATTGTAATTATGAAAATAATATTACAGGTATTTCCCAGTGTAAGACAGGGTTCCATTCTGAAGACTCTGTCATAAGTCAGCTCTGATATAAGTAGAATATCTAATTTTTTTTAAATATTCATTATTTTTGTCTCCTATTAACAGTATCTTTATAAATCCAATCTTTATTTGTCTTTGGGATTGGCAAGAGAATGATAACATCAACAAATTACGTGCTACAACGTTATATGTAGTACATATTACTAATAATAAGATGTACAAAGATAAAAAAAAGGATAGTCATAGGGCAGTTCGTTGTAACTCAAATATGTCTTAAGTCGGGGACAATCTGTACTAAGCTTTTAGGAAAGTTGAGTCTTAGTTAACACTCTGACTCTAAGGTAAATGGATGCATGTATCTGATTCTATTAAATTCTCTGTTCATGAATTTCTCTTTGGGAAAAAGTTTGTGTAGAGATAAAATTTATGTTTGATAACATACTAAATATAAATAATTTAATTAAACATTCTACATGCACTATCTTTTTTCATTTTTACAAAGTAAGACAGTTACCCATTTTAAATACACTAACCTGAGACACACAGTTTATAAGAGAGGTGCCTAACTTCACAGAACTCACAGTTGCTCCAGTGAGCTCCAGCAGATTTTCCAGACTGAGATGCACTAGGAAGAAAAGGCGAGCGATCTACTTCTGAAAAGTCAGCCAAAGTGAACCCGATGGATGGCAATAGTCCGATCAACAACCGATTATGGGAATGGTGCAGGACTGGGCAGCATTTTGCCCGGGGTAGCCGTGTGTTAGGTGACTTAATGGCATCTAACAACAGCGATGTGTTTGAGGGTCCATTCTTCATTTATGCTGTTTGTTTTATTCAAAAAGTTTTTTTTCTTTATTTATGTTGTCTGTTTTATTCAAAAAGTTTTGTCATTATTAAGATAATAATTGGAACAAAAAACTGGCTGGCAAGCCCAAAATAACTGTGGGGAGTTTACTTTCATGACCAGGATTTTGGACCCATGCTTCCTACTTTTGAGACCAGGGAAAAATAAGTTAATCTAACCCTCCAGTCCTTCATCTGCAAATCTGAAACAGTGACAGTTTACCTCATTTAGTTGTTGTGACATTGCATGAGGCAATGCATATCCAGGGTTAACATAGTACTTGGGACATTGTTTGCTACAGTTATAAAAATCCTTGTTATGTCTGAGTTACTCCATCTATATCATGCAGATGTGAAGTAAGAGAGTCATTTTGTCTTGGAATTGTTTTGGATTGAATTGAAGAAATGAACATACTAGTGCCAGGCCAGAATATTGGACAGGTGGGTATGTAACACAGAGTGTACCTTTGAGAAAGGGGAAGCTTTGCTAATTCTGGGAACTCCACATTGAGGTAGACAGAAAAATGTGACAATGAATCTAAAAGTACTCTGAGCTCTCTGCAATTACCCACTTTATACAACTAGAAAATAAATGGGAATACATTTTTATCCTCTTTTAAATTGTACAGAAATATTATGGACAACTAGAAGTTTATCTGACCTACATACCCTCTTCTACTTTGGTAGTGTGGAATTACACAGAATTGAAATCACTTGGGAACAACTGCCTTTTTGATGTGAAATACGGATAATATTTTCTCTTTTTACCTGCTATTTTAAGAAATTTTGATTGAATTTTGAGACATTATTGAATTTGTGGCAAGTTTCATGGTATCTATTACAATTCTTATAACACATTGAATATTAAAGGCATGAGAACACATTGTAAAATTAATAATCACGTAACCTAATAGCCTTGGAATAATTAAATTTACCATGGTCATGAGTGTTTCCTCTATGTTCAAAATAAATTCATAGAAGGTAGACAGACAGAGGGCAGACAGAAAAATCTCAAGGAACACAGAAAACATGTCACTTATGCTGAAAAATGAAGACTGATATGTAATGATATTTTTGTTCTTTGGTATGAAATAAGTAACATTACATTACATGTGAGTTATGGGAAAATACTAATTTTACTTTCAAAATATTTTGGTAGGAAACATCTATGTATGGCCAATAACAATATAATAATGATAATAATTAATAACTTTTTAGAGCTATCTTCTTGTGCATGCATTCTCCAATGTACTTATATACATTTTATTTTGTAGTTATCAAATAATCCTATAGTAGATACTATTATGTCATCTCATTTTGCACATAATGAAACTGAGGTTTAAGCATATTGCTCAAATTTATCCAGCTACTAAACAGTGGCATAGGTATTCAAACTCCAGAAACCTGGCCATTAAATATGTACTTCTATGTTCAGACAACCTTCAGATGAATACAGCTACCAGTTTAAATGTTTATTATTAGATTAGTCATGTAACTTTTCTGAACTTCGTAATTTATACTGATTAAATGTGAAATATACATATATTTCACATTATATGAACTGTTTGTCCAGCGAATAGAATGCCTGATATGATAATATTTTCAAATACAGTTAATTTAAAATAATTTCATCTTAAATTTAAATCTACAGAAGACTTTCAAAATCATATTCATTGAATCTTGGCATCTGAGAAACATTGGAAAGCTGCCCTTAAGCTCAGGGCCTTAGCAGGTGGTTATCAAATCGCCAAAGCAGAGAATGAGCCAGATGGAAACAATTGAAAACAGTGCTCCAGTACAGCTGTCTACCAAAGTCTGCGAATTTTCCCAGTCTAGAAACAAGGAGAGTGGCTCATAGGAAAGTAAGTGACCTTCCCCAAATATAACACGTATTTGTGAACAAAATATGGACAGGTCTTTAGAGTTCTGACTCCTAGTCTTCGTGTTATTTAATCAACTCGTAACTCGTATGTCTATACCCAGTGTGCCCTGACCCAGGGCAGGCTTAAGTGAATGAATTTTGCATGTCACGACCTCCAGTTCAGCGGCAGCCAGAGACACAGACCTGTCCATCCACCCAATGCAGTGAGAAACGCTAACAAAGAAAATAGATTAGAAAAGGAAAATGTTTCCTTAAAAATAGAAAGTCATATGAATTTAAAAAGTAATAGGAAAACACAGCTTACCTGAAACTAATGGGAAAGTGAATACATTATTTAAAAAAAAAAAATCTACAGACACAGACTACTTTACACCTGTGTTTTAGTGGCCTTTAAGAACACTGATTATCCCTCTTTTGTTTAAAAAAAAAAAAATCAGAGACTACAAATTAAAAGATGAACTATAGCAATACATTTTGTGAGTTTAATATGTTTAATATTCATGCATGCAAAGACAGTACAATGTAATATTAAATCAACAATGATCATAGATTCAAACAACTTATATACCAATAACAAGTTGTTTGATCCAAATAACATTGAAATTGTTTAAAATGGTAGCCTATTAATGAAATGCAGAACATTAATATTAAATTATTAATATCATATAAGTATCCCAAATATATGTAATATAAAACGCAAAACTTCAGTCCAAAATAACAAAAATGTCAAATATATAAAATCAACTGGAGAAGATATTCACAATGCATATAAATAACAAGTTATAAAGATATATAAATTAAATATATAATTAAATATATAAATTACAAAATACATGGGAAATTCTTTAAATTATTAAGAAAAAGCCAAACAATCTAGAAACCATGAATTAGAGATATTCACAGTTTGCAGAAGAAATCCAAGAGGTCGATGAATAGATTAAAAGAGTTTCTGCCATGTAACTTAAGTGACATGCAATTTAAATTTATTTTCACACTTACATGATTGCTGTTAATTATCGCATCTAACAGTAAAATATGTGGAGGAATTATCACACAAATTGACAGTTGACTGGAGTATAAAAGGTGGAGATGCAATTATCTTAAACCCAAAATATTCTAGTAAAATATTTACTTGAGAAAATATTGCCACATGCACAAGGATATGGGTTATATTAACAAAAGATTGGAAAGAAGCTAAGTATTCTTAAATAAACATTATATATATATACATCTATATTTATATATATAAATTGCATATATATGATGTAATAAAATTTGGCAGTAGTTAAAAATATATTAAACTGAATATATATTTCACTCAAAACATATATATTTGAGGGAACAAAGCATAAAAGAATGATATGCTCACTATTATAGCATATTTATATCAATTTTGAAAAATGGAACATCTACATATTTTATTGATATGAAAGTCAATGTTGGTATATACTAAGAATCAAAAAATTTTAATATGTATTAAAGGTGTGAAGATCATAGACCATTCACAAAATTTGCAATGTTTTCCAAATAAATTACAGAAAAACTAAAAAAGGATTTACTACACCACAGATTATGAATGAAGTCCAAACATAATACTGTTGGTAATCCTGAATTCACAGCTCTCTCTGACAATTTGAATTTGTGAGCAAAAGACACCACCTACCTAAGTATAATAGGTGAATCCATTTACATGTGCATCCATTCCTACCACCAAAAATACTTAGACGTAAAAGAAACGGAAGTTATAGGTTCTAGTGAAAAGAGGAGCTATTCTGAAAGTGAATGAGTACCTGTATATTTTACCTGTGGGAGATGTTGGACCTCAGGTTCATTATATGAGAATATCATTTGGATAAGTCATAATCAATGGATTAGTTTTTGTCTTCTACTTTTAGAAGTATAAGATTATTGATGTCCAAATTTATGTGAAAATTGCATGCAATACAAATTATGTTCATTTATGAAATTATTAACTTTTTTGAATGGATAAAACCCAAACACCTGTGCTGTCAAGTCAATTCTGATCCTATAGGACAGAGTAGACCTGCCTCATTGAGTTTCCAAGGAGTGGTGGTGAGTTTGAACTGCCAACCTTTTGGTTAGCTGCCGAAAACTTAACCACTGTGCCACCAGGGCTCCCTTAGAATGGATATATTATATATTAAATTAAAATCAGCAGCATTGTTTGAGAACATAATACATAAAAGTTTAAATGTTGAGGGGGTTCTAAACTTAATGAGATGTAGGCACCATGATCAGGAAAGCAAGTCATGATAATATAAATGATATGGCGATGGGTACAGTAGTATCTGTGGTGGCTGAAAGCCTAGTGTGTTTAGAGCACAGGCTGCATGTAAGTGTGGAATAGAGAATTTTTGCTTTTGTTTTTTCCCCATCAAACTTAGTTTTATCAGTTGTAATTTATTTGTCTTGATATTGAAGAAAATCATGTGAGAATCCATTAAGCAAATATCTAAAACACATGCAAAAGTAATAACTATAGGCATATCACCTCAATACCTACTAAAGTGCATAAATCTGAATTTCCTTCAATATAGAAATACCCAGAGTGTAAAGAACTCGGATTGCATAAGTAATATTTCTTAACACCATGAGTAAATTACATGTGGCATACTGACAAATTATTAAAAAACAATAGAGGTGTAAGTTGTAGTACTGTACATGTATGTTATCTAATTTTGTGTGAATAAAAAATAATGTATAGTAACAGCAGAGATGGATAGTACTATGCTATGGCAAAAATCTTGTTTGTAAGTGAAAGATTAAAGTAGCAATTAGCCCTCCAAGTCTGAGATTTCCCAAGTCATTTGATCAAGTTTTCATAAAGATATGTACAAGCTTCCTTTAAAAAAAAAAAAAAAAATTTTTTTTTTTTTTTTTCCTTTTAAACAAATCTTATTTCTGCATCATTTTACATCTTTCAGGCACCAGTAGAGCCATGGTCAATGCAAACGGCACCACAGGAATAAACTTCATTCTTCTAGGGCCTTTAACCACACACAGATCCACCTATTCCTGTTTGCCATGGTGCTTATGATCTTCATCACCTCACTGATGGGCAACACCCTTATGATCATTCTCATTCATGTGGACCCTCAACTCCACATGCCCATGTACTTCCTGCTTAGCCAGCTTTCTTTCATGGAGATGATGCTGGTCTCCACCATCGTTCCCAAAATGGCAGCCAACTACCTGATGGACACTAGGTCTATCTCTCCCACTGGCTGTGGAGTCCAGATCTTCCTGCTTCTCACTCTGGGAGGGAGTGAATGCTTCCTCTTAACGGCCATGTCCTATGACCGCTATGTGGCCATATGTCACCCACTGTGCTACCCCATTCTCATGAGTCAGAAGCTCTGTTTACTCGTGACGTCAGGTTCCTGGCTCCTGGGAGGGATCGATGGGCTGATGCAGGCTGGTGCCACTTTGAGCTTCCCTTACTGTCACTCACAGGAAATCAATCACTTTTTCTGTGAAGCACCATCACTGGTACGCCTTGCCTGTGCTGACACCACGATTTTTGAGTTTTTCATGTATGTCTGCTGCATTCTGATGCTCTTGATCCCTTTGTCTCTCATTTTGGCCTCATACAGCCTTATCCTGGCTGCAGCGCTCCACATGCGGTCAGCTGGAGCGCAGAAAAAAGCCTTTAAGACCTGCTCCTCTCACCTGGTGGTTGTGGGACTCTTCTATGGCACCATCATGTTCATCTACATGAGGCCCAAATCTAACGATTCAGAGGACCATGATAAGGTGGTCTCAGCTTTTTATACCATCTTCACACCTGTCTTGAACCCCCTTATATACAGTGTGAGAAATAAAGAAGTCAAGGGTGCCTTGAGGAGGTGGCTGGAGAGACATTTTATGTGATATCAATGCTGAGCATAATTTGCCAAAAGGGCAGCAACCAAACTGGATACAGGTTACATTTCTAAAATATTGTTTTGCTATTTTGTTCATCCCATTTAAATTCTTCTTTTTGTGTTATCAAGTTATTTTGCTCTTACTTTGCCAATCTGGCTCCATTGTTCCTATGTGATTGTTTTTATATATGGTAAACTAATTAAAAATTATATTTGTCCTCCTGTCATAACTTGCAGTGGTGTTTTTGCTCTGAAATTAGGGCTCTGGCAATAAGTATGAGTGATTGAGTTTCTAAATGGCATATGATACGTGCATAATTTGTATTTTTTGATAAATAATGGAAATCATTAATTTTGATGGGGATAATACCTTTTGAAAACTAAATGTAGATCCTAAATCACATAATGAAGATAAAATAAATTCAAATGAAATAAGGACCCAATGTGACCATCAAACATAAAATACGTAAGAAGACATCAAGAAATATTTGCAAAATGTTGCTGTGGGAAGATTTGTTAAAGAAACTTCCAGACAGAATATAAAAATGCTAATTGGCTTTTCATGACCTATGTTAAAACGTAAGAGTAGAGAGATGAGCTGAAGAAAAAAATATATTGTGTACAAAGGAGTCAGTACACAGTGGATTCAAAAATAAAACTTTCTTTCAGCAAAGAAGTCTCAAATTAAGAAAGGGCCTCAGGCCAAAGATCCAACACAAGTTGTGACTCTAAAATCATTTATTAAGGCTTCAGGACGATTTAAGACACTGTACCTTAAATAAACATCCAAAGAGACAAAAGACCTTCTATAAATCTTGAGAGTCTTGTAGGTTCTCTTTTGTTAAAAATAAATAGGACTACTAAAATGTTTTAGGGCACTGTAGTGCAGCAGAGTCACAGGAAGCCCAAGGTTGGTAGTTGTGGGTTATGCCTAATGGAGTAAATTCCAGTAAGATTCACGGAAAACTCGCAATGTTTGCAAGCATGTTTTTCTGACAGAAATACCACTAGTTTGGTCTGAGTAAGCTGATTGAGGTGACTACTCAGTTTTCTTATGGTAGAGCAAGGGTGACTCAGAAAGCAGAGGCAAAAATCATGTAGAATAATTCCCAGAGAATCACACTGAATCTTAGTTAAGGAGCTGGCAACAATTTCTACCAGAATTTTAGAATTGCAAGTGACTGTATGCTACCCCATTCCCTATTTTAAGAAATGTCTTAAGAGTAATTGTGTTGGTGCAATTATATAATCCCCATGCTGTGACAAAGAGAGAAACCAAGACTTCTGGTGCACATCCCCAGCTGAGAGCCCAGCCAAATTCAAAGCCATTTTTTTCAGTCCTTGGTGGCACATCATGCAAGTGTATCTTTCAGCTCCCAGTTGAGCCACTTCCACTGATGTTGCATGGAGCAGAGATGAGCTGTCCCTGATGAAACCTGCTGAAATTGCAAATTCATTTGCAAAATAAATAATTGTTGTTTTAAACTGCTGTGCTTTGTGGATACACACACACACGCACACACTGGAATAGTGCTCAGGTGAATATATGTGTTACCTAAAACCCATAATAAAGGTATGAACTACATTTGAATAAAAGGGGTTATAATTCTCTTTCCCTACTTCATATAATCTGGAACCATTGTTCTGAAAATAATATTTTTATCTGTTTAGAATTATTTTATATTACAGAGAAGTCTTACCACTTCGGCTTTGATTAAAGTTTTAAGATGTTCTAGAAGTGAAAAATCAAAAACAATGTGGTTGAGGAAAACCACTTAGATTTTTCCGTGAGAGGGCCAGGGGTTGCCGTCTGGGATCAGTCAACTAAGAACATGTACCTTGGGTAAGTTAGCTTCTCTGATATACAGCTATTCTGTCTATAAAAACAGCATTCCTAAAATTAAAAATATATATACAATCAAGATTAGATTTAAGTTAGTAATGTGAAAAGAACATGACAGAGACTTCAGTGCCTGGAAACATGGCAGATGAGGTATCATACCCAACACACAGAGCTAGTTGAACAGATAGATAGACAGACTTGGAAACAGATTATAGGCATGTGGATCTAAGTTTTTCTTTCATGCATTAAAGAACTGCATATATATACCACAGACACACACATACACAAACAAAAACAGTAATTAGAAAAATAAGGCAGAAGGAAGTAGCTTCTTTACCAGAATATTAGTCAAAGGAAATAAAAAAACAATGCTGTATCAACTTTCATGGCTCTGTGTTTCATAGACAACAGGAGATAAACTACAAGGCCCCTAAAGGTGAGGATTCAGAAGAACTCTGAATAAACCGGGGAATGTAAGGGACAACACAATTCCGACTGAGTTAGCTAGAAATTAACCTCCCAGCTCCTCAAGTAGGTCCAGGAACTCTGCAGAAAATTCTTTCTCAGTGAATGGCACCAAGTAGAGTGGCTGAGAACTCGGTCAAGAACTTGTAGGTCACATAAAAAGCCCATAATTGTCTGCTGGAGAGAGAGGTCCCATGGAGCAGCATTGCGGCACTAGACATGGGAGTGAAGAAGTATTCTTGGACATCCAGCCCAATAGGTTTTCAGATGACTCCAGCCAGTATCTGATTGCAACTTCAAAACAGACATTCTAGCAGGGAACCAACCCACTCAACCCAGAATCCTGGGGAGATAATAACTTATTGTTTTAAACTGCCAAGTTTTGTGGTGTTTTGTTAGACAGCAATAGCTGTGAAGATATGAGTTAAAATATATAATACCTTTTATTGTTTGAGTAGATGAAGTTGTAATAAAATTAGTTTTTGATTAATTAAGTGTATGGTACATTGTCCTAGATTATCACTAAACATAAAGAAGTAAAGTGCATATTGTCTTAAATGACACAAAGAAATCGTGAAATGCAAAAAAATAATCAATCCAAAGAAGACAGGAATGAGATGAAGGGGGGACACAGAGAAGATAAGTAACTAAAAATCACTACATTGAATAATATCAGTTTTTTTTAATTTAAAATAAAAAAACTAATAAGCTGAAAAACATAAGTTTTTCAGCAAATGTAAATAGACTAAATGTTCCGAGCAAAGAATCTAGACTGGAGAAAACCTTTTTGTATTTTAATTGTTGTTGTTAGGTTCCTTCATGTGGGTTCCTACTCAGAGCGACCCTATGTGCATCATAATGAAACACTGCCCCATTTTGCCCCAACCTAACTATCATTTCTATGTTTGAGCCCATTATTGCGGCCACTGTGTTAATCCCTCATTTTTGCTGACCCTCTACTTCACCAAGCATGATGTCCTTCTCCAGGGACTGGTTCCTCCTTATAATATGTCCAAATTACATGGGACGAAATCTCGCCATCCTCACTTCTAAGGAGCATTCTTGCTGTACTTCTTCCAAGACAAATTTGACCATTCTTTTGACAGTCCATTTTATATTCAATATTTTCCACCAACACCGTGATTCTAAGGCATCGATTCTTCTTTGGTCTTCCTTACTCATTGTCCATCTTTCACATGCAGAAGTGGCAAAAGGCAACTGAAAATACAATGGCTTGGGTCAGGTGCACCTTAGTCCTCAAAGCGACGTTTTTGCTTTTTAACACTTTAAAGAGGGCTTTTGCAGCCAATTTGCCAAATGCAATACATCCTTTGATTTTTTGACCTCTGCTTCCATTGGAGTTAATTGTAGATCAAAGTAAAATTAAATCCTTGACAACGTCAGTATTTTCTCCATTTATCACGATGTTGGTTACTGGTCCAGTTTTGAGGATTTTTGTTTTCTTTATTTTGAGGTGTAATTCATACTGAAGGCTGACGTCTTTGATCTTCATCAGCAAGTGCTTCAAGTCCTCTTTACTTTCAACAGGCAAGGCTGTGTGTTCTGCATATTGCAGGTTGTTAATGAGTTTTTCTCTAATCCTGATGCTGCCTTCTTCATATAGTCCATCTCAGATCATTTGCTGAGCATACAAATTGAATAAGTATGGTGAAAGGATACAATCCTGACGCACATCTTTTCTGATTTCAAACTAAGCAGTGTCCCATTGTTGTGTTCCAGTTACTGCCTCTTGGTCTATGTAGAGAATCCGCATGAGCAAAATTAAGTGTCCTGGAATTCCCACTCTTTGCAATGTTATCCAAAATTTGTTATGATCTACTCAGTCAAATGCCTTTGAATAGTCAATAATTAACACAGAAAGATCTTTCTGTTCCACAGTCAGCCCCTGGCCTTGTTCTGACTGATGATATTGAGCTTTTCCTTTGTCTCTTTCCATAGATGTAGTCGTTTTGACTTCTGTGTATTCCATCTGGCGAGGGCCATGTGCATAGTTGCCGTTTATGTTGGTGAAAAAAAGGTATTTGCAATGAAGAAGTCATTGGTCTCGCAAAACTCTATCATTCAATCTCCGGCATTGTTTCTATCACCAAGGCCATATTTTCCGACTACCAATTGTTCTTCTTTGTTTCCAACTTTCACATTCTAATCACCAGTAATTACCAATGCATCCTGATTGCATGTTCAATCAATTTCAGACTACAGAAGCTGAAAAAAATCTTCAATTTCTTCAACTTTGTTCTTAGTGGTTGCTGCGTAAATTTGAATGATAGTCATATTAACTGGTCTTCCTTATAGGCCTATGGATATTATCCTATCACTGACAGCACTGTACTTCAGGATAGACCTCGAATTGTTCTTTTTGACGATAAATGTAACACCATTCCTCTTCAAGTTGTCATTTCTGGCGTAGTAGGCTATGTGTTGTCCGATTCAAAATGGCCAGTACCAGTCCATTTCAGCTCACTAATGCCTAGGATATCGATGCTTATGTGTTCCATTTCGTTTTTGAAGATTTCCAATTTTCCTAGATTCATACTTCGTATATTTCAGGTTCCAAGCATTAGTGGTATTTTCAATTGCCTCATATGCATGTGAAAGATGGACAATGAATAAGGAAGACTGAAGAAGAATAGATGCTTTTGAATTGTGGTGTTGGCAAAGAATATTTAGTATACCAAAAGAACAAACAAATCTGTCTTGGAAGTAGTACAGCCAGAATGCTCCTTAGAAGCCAGGATGGTGATACTGCATCTAACATACTTTGGCCATGTTGTCAGAAGAGATCAGTCCCTGGAGAAGGACATCATGCCTGGTAAAGTACAGGGTCAGCTTAAAAGAGGAAGACCCTCAATGAGATGGATCGACACAGTGTCTGCAACAACGGGCTCAAGCATAACAACGATTGTAAGTATGGCACGGGGCCGGACAGTGTTTCTTTCTGTGGTACATAGGATCGCTATGAGTCGGAAGCGACTCCACTGCACCTAATAACGACAACAATAAACATCTTTCTGGTATTCTCAGCTTTTAGCCAAGATCCACTGGACATCAGCAATTATATCCCTCCTTCCGTGTCATTTTTTTATTTTTTTTCTTTCAAATCAGGATTTTTCTATTTTAATATTTATTTAACCACAACTTATTTTTAAAAAAGAAAAGAAAAGAAAGGGAACATATATCTGTGTACCCAAAGCCTAGCACACAGAGCACATGTTTCTTGTAGATCAGAGTCATTATACATGGTTGTCTGCCCAATGGATCAGAATCAAGTCATACAGAAATACAGCTGTATATGGCTTCAGTATGTCATATCTTCTTTGACAAGACAAGTGATGGAACTTACCATTGTGCCAGTTGGGTAGTGCTCACATAGTTCATCTGAAGAGTTAGTGTTTCTTACTCTTTGGTCTGCCATCCCAATGATCCAGATCTTTCTTCATTATAATACCCTGATTCCATTATCCTTTGAAATCCTTCCACTGGCTATATACTTACATATTCAAATTTATCTCTCTAGGTTTATAGTCTCAGTCTTCCTCAATACATTTAATCAATTAATATATAAAAACAGAACCACCGTGGCCAGAAGTAGAACTGAAGTTAATGTAACAGTGGTTAAGAATTTCAACCTAGGTTTACATTCCTACCCATTACTATCCACAGGACTCTGGATGTGATAATAGCACCTACTTCATGGGGTTAATACGGGCATGGAATGAGCAATGTATGAAAAGTACTTGGTACTGTTCCTGACAGTGCACAATAAATGTTGTAATTATAATTAACAATGCACATGTTATAATTGTTATTATGTGATAGCAATGATGGAAATAACAGTAATTCCCAAATGTTATCAGGTAGATATTTTGATTTTTCTCTCTTTTTTTTTAATTATGCTTTAGATGAAGATTTACAGAGCAAATTAATATCTCATTAGGCAATAAATACACATACTGTTTTGTGACATTGGTTGCCAACCCTACACCATGTCAACATTCTACCCTTGTCAACCTTGGGTTCCCCATTATCAGCTTTCCTGTTCCCTCCAACCTTCTCATCCTTGCCCCTGGGTTGGTGTGCCCATTTAGTCTTGATTTGTTTTACGGGTCTGTCTAAATTTTGGCTGAAGGGTTAACCTTCGGAGTGACTTCAGTACTGATTTAAAAGGACACTTAGGGGCCATACTCTCGAGGTTTCTCCAGTCTCTGTCAGACCAGTAAGTATGGTCTTTTTTTGTAAGTTATAGTTTTGTTCTGCATTTTTCTCCAGTTCTGTCCTGGACCCTCTATTGTGATCCTTGTCAGAGCAGTCGTTGGTGGTAGCTGGGCACCATCTAGTTATGCTGGACTCAGTCTGGTGGAGGCTGTGGTAGTTGCGGCCCATTAGTTTCCACATCCTTTTCTGAATCGGCTTGAATTTCTGGCAGTTTCCTGTTGATGTACTGCTGCAGCCATTTTTTAATTATCTTCAGCAAAATTTTACCTGAGTGAAATTTTAAGGAGGCATATTTAAATATAAAGACAAAGAATACATGAAATTTAAAAGGTCAAAAAGATACCTAAGACAAATATTAATTAAAAGGAAATATGGTTTAGCTATAAAATATTAAACAAAGCAGATTTTAAGAAAAAAAAACTCTAGATATGAAGATGCTCACACACACCATATAAGACAGGCTCTATTTTTTTTTGGATTATTAGCTTGGAGTCCTGGTGGTGCAGTGGTTAAAAGCTGAGCTGACACTTATCAAAAGGTTGGCAGTTCAAATCCACCAGCTGCTCCTTGAAAACCCTACAAGGCAGTTCTGCTTCGCCCTATAGGGTTGCTATGAGTTGTAATTGACTCAACATGATTGGTTTTTATTTTTTCATATTAGCCAGCATGTTTTGTAATGCTCCTTGGTTTTCAGATACTTTCACTGACTTTATTTGACTCTATACCAAGGAGAACTACATTTCCCAAGATCCTTTGCCAGCATATTTCTTGTAGGAAATCACAATGTAAGACTGTCAGAAGATTAGAAAGGCTATAGGACAGAAGTCAGCAAATTTCTCCTTCTCTCTTTCCCCACTTCAACTATAGTTCCTGGAAGTAACCGTGGCTCGCCATGATTTCACTTTGAATAAATAGCCACTCTCTTCATGGTTTCAAATATTGTCTGCTGGTCCTCACCTTGGTTCTGGGTTCTGCATGAGGGCCCCACCCATGGGGTCCTGGAAGCCATCTTGTCCTGCTGTTTGACAGTTTTCTGGGTGTTGGGAGCAACATACTGATGGGAGTCTCTAAGTTGATTCAGCTTCCCTTGTTTGGTTCCTTGATTCCTTCATCTCCTATTGAAGTACTTATCTGAATTCTGTTCTCTCTTTTGAAATAGCTAGTGATCTCTCTCCTGATAACTGATTTTTAGATGAGGAAATTAGGCTTAGAAGAAAGTTTTTGAAAGAGACAACCTACTGGAGACATTTTCTTCTCATGATGATGGAAGAAACAATAGAGAAATATGAAAATATAATATCGCTGAAACTCTAGGCTTGGAAGTGGTATACAGACACTTTCAGCCACATGCTATTGAGCAAAGTTTATCAAATCACTAGGTTAACGCGTGATGGAGTGAAGAAGTGTGCTCCTCATGTGATCAGCAGAAGGCAGTAAATACTTGTCAAATGATAGTCTCTTTATCACAGACTCCAAACACCATGGGCAGAAAGTTAGTTGAAAAAACTCTTTAGCAACCATAAGAGTATATTCCACAATTATCATGGCAGATAGGAAACCCTGGTGGCGTAGTGGTTAAGTGCTATGGCTGTTAACCAAAAGGTTGGCAGTTCGAGTCCACCAGGCGCTCCTTGGAAACTCTATGGGGCAGTTGTACTCTGTCCTATAGGGTCGCTATGAGGCAGAATCGACTCAACAGCAGTGGGTTTTTTGGGGTTTTGCATCATGGCAGATAAGGCAATATGAATCTTTTAAAAAGCATATCTCAGAGAGAAGATCCAGGGGCTATGCTATCAAAAAAAATGAATGTGAAAACTACTCCAAGGAGGCAGAAAGTGGCCTTATCAGTGACTATTCCTCATCAGAAATATAGTGGGCCTTTAAATGTCTGCCTAATGGAATTTCAGAATTTCTGGGGACCCACGATTCCTGTGGATATCTCATTCTTTCTTTCCTAATACCAGTGTTTATTTCCATTATCCTGTCCCTGTCCAACCAAGACATGCTGGATATTTGGATAACTGGGAAATTTAGATAATTCACAGGTCATCAGATAAAAGATGGACCTTATTGGTGACTGCTTATCACCAAGAGATCATGGGCTTTGAGCTTATTCCATGACTGAACGGGACATTTGGTTGTCTCCTTTGGAGAGGAGTTGGGACCCAGAAGAGTGAACTACTTGATTAGGAATGTTGGTTAATCATCTGGTCTTCATCCTTCCTGGCTCAAGTTTGGATTGCACTTCCCTTTTCTCTGAAGTTAGGTGTGGACTGTGAAACATTAGTGCAAGTGACATGCGTAACCCATGGCAAGAATTTAGAGCCAGCGAGTGAAATTCCATGTTCTTTCCATCTTCCATAAATTGCTGTTGCTTCACAATGAGGGAAGCACCATCAGCCTGTGTCCCTGAGGGAGGACAAATCCCAAGATAACATGCAGCGTGATCCAGAAATCCACTATTGTGGTTTTATGATAGAGATTTTTTTTTAATCACTGGTGTTATACTACAGCATAAACTAGAATATTATAACTAATTGCCCACATTCTAGACAAAAATTCATGTTTGTGATTCCACTCATCTAAAATTAACAAAATCTTGTCATTCCAGTGAGAAATTTGGGAATGTAGCTAAGTACACAGAGGGTAAAATTTCAGTGTTGAAGGGGAATTAGATTTGTGTAAGTGGTAAAGACCAATGTTAAAATAATTTGGTAGTTTTTAAAATTTTTTTCTAACAAAATAAGACATAGACTCTGAAGTAACCCAATCTTCAAAAATACTGATATAGGATAGATGGAAATTACATAGGAGAATACAAAATAAATTCTTTTGTTCTTCTCATATTTTATAGAATAATCTCAGAAATTATACTTTTCATTAAGATTTCTGCCATTTTATTTTCATATCAAAAATATTTGAAAGGTAAAAATAAATATATCCTTCCAGCTTTCAAAAATAATCACTGAGTGTATCACAATAAACTGTTCTCTTAATTTGTTTTATTTCTGGGAGTATGCAATAAAATTGCCAAGGAAAACAATAAGGCATCAGCTGATATACTGGATTATGCAATGCTGAGTATATTCCTCAGCCTCCCTCAGAGGGTGCACATGACCCCTTTCCTCACGAAAGTTGTTCTCACTTGTAAATTACTTTCACAGAAAAACAAACAAATATTTCTAATGCTAAGAAAACGTGGCTGTAGGCATCAGATGATAGTGGGTAAAAAAAAAAAAAAGTGGGTAGAGCATCAAAAATCAGAAAAAAAGTATTTCCTTTTTATTAGATGAAATAAATTTCTAAATGTTCACCATCAATACTCATTTTTCTTTTGGTATCTGGAGACCATAAACATCACTATTCATGGCACCATGACCTGCACGGTGACTAATAAATGATAAGTGTTTGATAACCTAATTGTTGACCTAAATAATATGTAAATTGATGGCTATATTTTCTTTTTTTATGTAGCATAAAGTAAGTTCCCTAAAACCCGTTGCCATCGAGTGGGTTCTGACTCCGACCAACCCTATACGACAGAGTAGAACTGCGCCATAGGGTTTCCAAGGAGTACCTGTTGGATTTGAACTGCTAACCTTTTGGTTTGCAGCTGTAGCTCTTAACCGCTATGTTACCAGGGTTTCCAAAGTGAATCCACGGTCTTATATCAAAACTTGCTACTACATTCTGTAAATTGTATTTACAGGCTTGAAGTGGATAAGAAAAGAAATTATAAACAAGAAATTTAAACATGGACTCATTGAGAAAAAATGTATATATATATATATATAGTCCAATCAAATGAATTATTTGCAAGGGAAAAAGAATTAATATTTTGTTATAAAAGCTATGATTGGCAATAAATTTACTTTAAGTGAAATCATAATAGCAAGATATAAAATTGTTCTAAATCGAAATTTTTAAGCTTATTTTAAAAATCATAAACAGAATGAGGGTAATGGGGAAGTTATGGTATATGGAAGCTTTTCAGAAGTAAATATTTAGCAAATGTGTATGGATAACAATTCTTTTTTTTAATATTAAGTATTCTTTTTATTGTGCTTTAAGTGAAAGTTTACAATTCTAGTAAGTTTCTCATACAAAAACTTATACAGACATGGTTAAGGTGATCCTAGTTGCTCTCCCTACAATGTGACAGCACTCTCCTTCTTTCTCCCCTGTGTATTTCCTGTGTCCATTCATCCAGTTCCTGTCCCCCTCTGCCTTCTCATCTCGCCTCCAGAGAGGCTTTACCCACACAGTCACAATGTGTCTACTTGAGCTGAGAAGCACAATCCTCACCAGTTTCATTTTATGTCTTATAGTCCAGTCTAATCTTTGTCTGCAGAAGTGGCTTCGGAATGGTTTTAGTTTTGGGCTAACAGAGAGTCCAAGGGCCATGACCTCTGGAGCCCTTCCAGTGTTCAGTCAGACCATTTAGCCTGGTCTCTTTTACTAGAATTTGAGGTCTGCATTCCACTTTTCTCCTGCTCCATCAGAGATTCTCTGTTGTGTTCCCTTAGAGTGCAGTCATTGGTGGTAACCGGGCACCATCTAGTTCTTCCAGTCTCAGGCTGTTAGAGTCTCTGGTTTAAGTGGCACTTTCTGTCTCTTGGGCTCATATTTCCTTGAGTCCTTGGTGTTCTTCATTCTCCTTTGCTCCAGGCGGATTGAGATCAATTGATGCATCTTACATGGCCGCTTGCTAACTTTCAAGACCCCAGACACCACTCATCAAAGTGGGATGTGGAATACTTTCTTAATACGATTTGTTACGTCAGTTGACCTAGATGTCCCCTGAACCATGGTCCCCAGACCCCCACTCTTGCTACTCTGTCCCTCGAAGTGTTTCGTTGTATTCAGGAAACTGCTTAGCTTTTGGATTAGTCCAGTTGTGCTGACTTCCCCTGTATTGTGTGCTGTCCTTCCCTTCACCTAAAATGATTCTTGTCTACTCTGTAATTAGTGAATATCCCTCTTCCTCCTTCCCCATTCTCGTAATCATCAAAGAATGTTTTCTTCTGTGTTTAAACCTTTTCCTGAGTTCTTATAATAGTGGTCTCATGCAATATTTGTCCTGCGACTGACTAATTTCAATCAGCATAATGCCTTCCAGATTCCTACATGTTATGAGATGTTTCATGGATTCATTGTTTTTCTCTATTGTTGCATCGTATTCCATTGTGTGAATATACCATAATTTGTTTATCCATTTATCCATTGGTGGGCACCTTGATTGTTTCCATCTCTTTGCTATTGTAACAGTGCTGCAGTGAACATGGGTGTGCATATATCTACTCTTGTAGGGCTCTTATTTCTCTACAGTATATTCCAAGGACTGGGATTTTTGGATCGTATGGTACTCCTATCTTTTTAAGGAAACGCCAAATCGATTTCCTAAGTGGTTGTGCCATTTTACATTCCCACCAGCAATGTATAAGTGTTCCAGTCTCTCCACAACCTCTCCAACATTTATTATTTTGTGTTTTTTAGATTAGAGCCAGCTTCGTTGTGGTAAGATGGTATCTGATTGTAGTTTTGATTTGCATTTCTCTAAAGGCTATTGATCATGAGCGTTTCCTAACGTAGCTGTTAGCCGCCTGAACGTCTTATTTGGTGAAGTTTCTGTTCATACCCTTTGCCCATTTTTTAATTGGTTTATTTGTCTTTTTGTTGTTGAAGTTTGGCAGTATCTTGTAGATTTTAAAGATTTAGACACTGATCGGATTTGTTGTAGCCAAATTTTTTTCCCCAGTCTATAGGTAGTCTTTTTACTCTTTTGGTGAGGCCTTTGGATGAGGATAAGTGTTTCATTTTTAGAAGCTCCCAGTTATCGACTTCACCTTCCAGTGTTTGTGCATTGCTGGCAATGTTTTGTATACTGTTTATATAGGGCTACTAGAGTTCTTCCTATTTTTTCTTCCATGATCTTTATCATTTTAGATTTTATATTTAGGTCTTTGATCCATTTTGAGTTAGTTTTTCTGCATGGTGTGAGAGGTATGGGTCTTGTTTCATTTTTTTGCAGATGGGTATCCAGTTATTCCAGCACCATTTGTTAAAGAGACTGTCTTTTCTCCATTTAATGGACTTTGGGCCTTTGTTAAATACAAGCTGCTCATACGTGGATGAATTTATATCTGAATTCTCAATTCTGTTCCATTGGTCTATGTACCTGCTGTTGTGCCAGTACCAGGCTGTTTTGACTACCCTGGTGTTGTAATACGCACTAAAATCAGGTAGTGTGAGGCCTCCCACTTTGTTCTAATTTTTCAGTACTGTTTTACTTATTTAGGGCCTCTTCCCTTTCCATATGAACTTGGTGATTTGTTTCTCCATCTCATTAAAAAATGCCATTGGAGTTTGGATCAGGCTTGCATTTATCTATAGATTGCTTGGAGTAGAATAGACATTTTCACAATCTTGAGTCTTCCCACTGAAGAACAAGGTATGTTTTTTCACTTACGTAGGTCTCTTTCGGTTTCTTGCAGTAGTGTCTCATAGTTTTCTTTGTATAGGTCTTTTATGTCTCTGGTTAGATATGTTCCTAAGTATTTAATCTTCTTGGGGCTATTGTAAATGGTATTCATTTCATGATTTCCTCTTCGACTTTCTCTTTGTTCATATAGAGGAATCCAACTGGTTTTTGCATGTTTATCTTGTATCCTGATGCTTTGCTGAAATCTTCTATTAGTTCCAGTAGTTTTCTTGTGGATTCTTTAGGGTTTTCCGTGTATAAAATCATATCATCTGCAAATAGAGATAGTTTATTTCTTCCTTACCAATTTGGATGCTTTTTTTTTTTTTTCCCCCTAGACTAATTGCTCTGGCTAGGACCTCCAGAACAATGTTGAATAAAAGTGATGATAAAGGGCATCCTTGTCTGGTTCCCGTTCTCAAGGGGAATGATTTCAGACTCACTCCATTTACGGTGCTGTTGGCTGTTGGCTTTACATAAATGTCCTTTATTATGTAGAGGATTTTTCCTTCTACTCCTATTTTGCTGAGAGTCTTTATCATGAATGGATGTTGGACTTTGTCAAATGCCTTTTCTGCATCAACCCATAAGACCATGTGGTTCTTGTCTTTTATTTATATGATGGATTACATTGATTGTTTTTCAAATGTTAAATCATCCCAGCATACCTAGTATGAATCCTACTTGGTCAAGGTGAATTACTTTTTCAATATGTTGTTGGCTAGAATTTTGCTGAGGGTTTTTGTGTCTAAGTTCATGGGGAATATTGGTCTGTAATTTTCTTTTTTTGTGGTGTCTTCACCTGGATTTGTTATGACGGTTATGCTGGCTTCATAGAATGAGATTGGGAGTATTCCATCCTTTTGTATGTTCTGAAATACCTTTAGTAGTAGTGGTGTTAACACTTCTCTGAAAGTTTGGTAGAATTCTCCAGTGAAGTCATCAGGGCCAGGGCTTTTATTTATTGGGAATTTTTAATTATCTTTTCAATTTCTTCTTTTGTTATAGGTTTATTTAGCTGTTCTACATCTGTTTGTGTTAGATTAGGTAGGTAGTGTGTTTCTAGAAATTTATCCAATTCTTCTAGGTTTTCAAATTTGTTGGAGTACAATTTTTCATAATATTCTGTTATGATTCTTTTAATTTCAGTTGGGTCTGTTGTAATATTGCCGATCTCATTTCTTATTCGGGTTATTTGCTTTCTCTCCTATTTTTCTTTTGTCCATTTGGCCAATGGTTTATCGATTTTGTTGATCTTTTCATAGAACCAGCTGTTGGTCTTGTTAACTCTTTCAATTGTTTTTCTTTTCTCTATTTCATTTAATTCTGCTCTAATTTTTATTATTTTGTTTCTACTGGTACCCTAGGACTTCTTTTGCTGCTTTCTTTCTATTTCTTTGAGTTGTAGGGATAATTCTTTGATTTTGGCCTTTTCTCCTTTTGGATGTGTGCATTTATTGCTATAAATTGACCTCTGAGCACTGTTTTGCTGTGTCCCACAAGTCCTGGTAGGAAGTGTTTTCATTCTCATTTGATTCTACGAATTTCTTTATTCCACCCTTAATTTCTTCTATAACCCAGTAGTATTTCAGCAAGGTGTTGTTCAGTTTCTGTGTGTTTGATTTTTTTTTCACTTGCTTTATGTTATTGGCTTCTACTTTTATGGCTTTATGGTCAGAAAAGATGCTTTGAAATATTTTGATGTTTTGGATTCTGTTAAGACTTGCTTTATGACCTAATATGTGGTCTATTCTGGAGAACGTTCCATGTGCATTGGAAAAGAAAATATGCTTGTCTGCCGTTGGGTGGGGTGTTCTGTATGTGCCTATGAGATCAAGTTGGTTGACTGCGGCATTTAGACTTTCACTGTCTTCATTTAGCTTCTTTCTGGATGTTCTGTCCTTCACCAAAAGTAGTGTGTTGGAGCCTCCTACTATTATTGTAGAGCTGCCCATCTCTGTTTTCAGTGCTTTTAGAGTTCATTTTATGTATTTTGGAGCCCTGTCATTGGCTGCACAAAAGGGTCCTTCCTTATCCTTTGTGGTAGATTTTACTTTAAAGTCTATTTTGTTAGAAATTAATATTGCCACTCTTCTTTTTTTGGTTGTTGTTTGTTTGGTATCTCTTTTCCATCCTTTGAGTTTTAGTTTGTTTGTATCTTTATGTCTAAGGTATGTCTCTTGTAGGCAACATATAGGCAGATCTTGTTTTTTTAATCCATTCTGCCACTCTCTGTCTCTTTATTGGTGCATTTAGTACATTTACATTCAGCGTAATTATGTCTAGGTATGAGTTTAGTGCTGTCATTTTGATGCCTTTTTTTTTGGTTGTTGACAGTTTCTTTTTTCCACTGAATTTTCTGTGCTGAGTAATTTCTCTTTATGTATTATCTTTTCCTCTTTTCCAGTGTTGTTGCTTTTGTTTTTGCTGTCTTCATGTTTTTCTTTTTTATTATTATTTTGATGTGCAGGATTGTTATTTTCCTTTGTGATTACCTTGATAAATTTACCCCTATTTTCATACTCCATATGAAAGATCTATGACTATATCTTTTAGTTCTTCTTGTTGAGTTAATGTTGTCATCTTTTACTTCATGATGTCTGTTTCCCTGTTCTGAGCATTTTAGCTTTGATTTAGTTTTGTGATTTCTCTGTCTTGAGTGATATCTGGTTTCCCTGTCCTCTGTTCTTGTCTTGGATTGTTATCTGATGTTATTGAGTTTCTAACTGGAGGATTTCCTTTAGAATTTCTTGTAATTTTGGTTTGGTTTTGGCAATGTCCCTCAACTTCTGTTTATCTGGAAATGCCATAATTCACCTTCATATCTGAGACAGTTTTGCTGGATATATAATTCTCGGCTGGCAATTATTTTCCCTTTAAGTCTTTATATATGTCCTCCCATTGCCTTCTTGCCTGCATGGTTTCTGCTGAGTAGTCCGAGATTAGTCTTACTGACTGTCCTTCACAGGTGACTTTTTGTTTATCCCTAGCTGCTCTTAAAATTCTCTTTATCTTTGGTTTTGGCAAGATTGACTATAATATGTCTTGATATCTTTCTCTTGAGATCTACCTTCTGTGGGGTTAGATGAGCATCTTGGAAAGATATCTCGTCTTTCATGATATCTGGGAGGTTTTCTGCCAACAAATTTTCCACAATTTTCTTTGTATTTTCTGTTTTTCCTCCCTGTTCTGGTACTATGATTACTTGTAGGCTATTTCTCTTGATAGAGTCCCACATGATTCTTAGGGTTTCTCCATTTCTTAAAATTCTTTTATCTGATTTTTCTTTGAATATATTGGTGCCAAGTATTTTATTTTCAGTCTCACTAATTCTAACTTCACTTTCCTGAATTCTGCTCCTTTGACTTTCTACTGAGTTGTCTAATTCTGAAATTTTATTGTTGATCTTCTGAGTTTCTGACTGCTGTGTCTCTAAGGATTCTTGAAGCCTATTAAATTTTTCGTTATTCTCTTGAATAACCTTCTTAATTCCCTCAACTGCTTTATCTGTGTGTTCCTTGGCTTGTTCTGCATTTTGCCTGAGCTCTTTTTTTTCTTTCCTGATATCTTGAAGAGTTCTGTATATTATTATTTTGTATTCTATCTCTGGTAATTCTAGGAATATATCTTCATCTGGAAGATTCCTCAATTCTTTGCTTTGGAAGCTTGCTGACATGATCATCGTCTGCTTCTTTATGTGATTTGATATTGACTGTTGTCTCTGTATGTTTGCATACTGTGTCCTAGCTTCTTGCTTTGTTTTGTTTTGAAATACTTAATAGGCTGCTCAAATTAGTTGGTTTGATTAATGGAGCCTTTGAAGCTCTAACGTCCTGTCACCAGATGGCTAGAGCTGTTATCAGGTATATGAGCCTAGAAGTCCATTCAGTTTTCTTGTAAGGATTCAGCTCAGATTTCCAGGTAGTTAGTCACCAAGTGTGTGGTGTAGGCTCTCACCTACTGTCTTTGAGGAGCAGTGGTGATTGGTGTATGCACAGGTCTCTTGTTGCATCAGGTGGTCACACTCTGAGCAAGGTAGGGGGTTGACAACCTTTCCCTGAGTGTTTGTGAGGAAGACATGTCCCTGTTCTCTAGAGTGCACAAGTGGGTGGGCTCTGCAGCCATACCATTGACACCTGATACTTTCAACTGTAAGGACTGGGAGACACCACTTATCCTTGTACCCCTGACATGGGTGGCTAGGTGGTGCAGGTGGAGCCACCAGTCCTCAGGCCCCTGATTTGGGTAGGTGAGGACCCTGCTTATTAGAGCAGTGTCAAGCATCAAGAACCCACCTCGCCACTGCACAGCTGAAACTGTTAAAGTCAGACCTTAGGCCACACACCCTTGCACTGTAACAAGAACCCAGCTCCTGAAATGGGCCACACAGTTCTATGCAGGGGTGAAAGCCATTCAAAGTCTATGGTCCACTTGTGCCTGGACAGAAGCTGCTTCTGCCCTGAGTTTCCAGCTTAGAGGAGCCATCAGATTATTTTTTCCCTGTTTGTTAATTTGCTCCTTCTCCAATGGCTCTGGTTGCATGCCAGGACCTATCTCAGGCCCAGGGAAATCGAATGTCACTGAAGCCAGCTTGGGGGCCTGGGATAGAGGGTGAGGGATCAGATAAATGGGAGAGAGTTCTTTTGAAAGGGGAGGTATTTGATCTGTGCAGTGAATTAAATGCTAGCACTTATGCCGAGAGCGCTGTTCTTCTCTGATTCTGGAGGCATGAGTAGACTCTGTGCCACTGGCTCTCTGTGGCTAGGGAAACCGTGTACAGAAAGCTACTGCCAGCCCTTCTGTAGTCACACCAGCAGATCAGGGATGAGGGGCGCTGGTTCCCACTGAGTTAGGTCCAGCAACTTCTTGCTGCTTCTGAACCGTATCTCCCTCCCTCTGTTGCTAAGTCCAATTTCTTAACTTTGCCTTTGATGTTCAGGGCTCCTAGATTGTCATATATATAATCAATTTACTTGTTTTTTCAGGTCTTTGTTGTAAGAGGGACTATCAGAAGCATCTGACCACTCCACTATCTTGGCCCTGCCTGCATCTGATGCATTCTTGTCTAGCTATATTTGATAGATACTTTTCTAGGTTAGAACATAAGTTTTCCTCATGCTTTCAAAGTAGACATTATGTTCTCATGCCTGACTGATGGAAATTCACAGTCATGGGAATTCTTTCCTTTTTTTTTGATTCAAAAAATCCTCTTATAAAATGTAATGAAGAAAAGTATGTAAAATTGTTTATTTGCATTTTATGAGTTCCTAACTTGGATTATTTCTAGCATAAATATAAATATTGAAAACAACTGCAAATATATCATCACAAAGTTTCACAATCCATATTTGCAACAATGGTTGAGGGCACCTGCTTTCCCTTGGACCATTTCTATTACCATTTTTAAGTCTTCCAATAGCTGATAAACCATTTGGAAAAATGATGAATTCCAGCTGCCATTTTAATTTAAATTTATTTTTTAGTGAAATTAGATAAATTTCCATGAATATATTAGTGCCTTCTTATCTTCTACTGGACTCTCCTGACATATATTTTGCTCATTTTTATACTTTTATGTCGATTTGAGGAGTGCTATAGGAAACCCTGGTGGCATAGTGGTTAAGAGCTATGACTGCCAGTCAAAAGGTCGGCAGTTTGAATCCACCAGGTGCTCCTTGGAAACCCTATGGGGCAGTTCCACTCTGTCAAAATTGACTCAATGACAATAGGTTTTGGTTTATATGTATCATAAAGACAGGAAGGAAAGAAGAGACCAAAATGGATGTCAAAAGAGACTTCGAAACTTTCTCTAAAATACCCGGTAGCTAATGGGAATAGAAGAAATTAAGAAGTAGAAGAGCTGAACAGAAGATTCAAAGGGCAGCTTGAAAGACAAAATAAAATATTATAATGAACTGTGCAAAGATCTGGAGCTAGAAAATCAAAAGGGAAGAAAACTGTCAGTATTTCTCAAGCCAAAAGAACTGAAGAAAAATTCAAGCTGCAAGTTGCAATATTGAAGGATTCTATGGGCAAAATATTGAACAGCTCAGGAAACATCGAGAGAAAGATGGAAGGAATACGCAGAGTCATTATACCAAAACTAATTGGCCAATGTTCAACATTTCAGGATGTAGCATATGATCAAGATCCAATGGTACTGCAGGAAGAAGTCCATGCTATGCTGAAAGGAATGGCAAAAAACAAGGGTCCAGGAACTGATAGAATACCAACTGAGATGTTTCAACAAACAAATGCAGCACTGGAAGTGCTCACTTGTCTATGCCAAGAAATTTGGAAAAGAGCTACCTGGCCAACCAACTGGAAGAGAGCCAATATATATGCCTATTCCCAAGAAAGGAGGTCCAATCAAATGCAGAAATTCTTGAACAATATCATTAATATCACATACAAGCAAAATTTTGCTAAAGATCATTCAAAAGTGGCTGTAGCAGTGTATTGACAGGGAACTGCCAGAAGTTCAAGATGAATTCAGGAGAGGATATGGAATGAAGGATATCATTGCTGATGTCAGATGGATCCTGGCTGAAAGCAGAGAATACCAGAAAGATGTTTACCTGTGTTTTATTGACTATGCAAAGACATTCGACTGTGTGGATCATAACCAATTACGGATAACATAGCAAAGAATGGGAATTTAGAGCACTTAATTTTGCTCATGAGAAACTTGGACATAGATCAAGAGGCAATCGTTCCAACAGAACAAGGGGATACTTCATGGTTTAAAGTTAAGAAAGATGTGCATCAGGTTTGTATCTTTTCACCATACTTATTCAATCTGTACGCTGACCAAGTAACCTGAGAAGCCAGACTGTATAGAAGAATTTGGCATCAGGATTAGAGGAAGACTCATTAACAACCTGTGATATGCAGATGACAAGACGATGCTTACTGAAAGTGAAGAGGACTTGAAGTACTTAGTGATAAAGATCAAAAACCACAGCCTTCATTATAGATTACACCTCAACATAAAGAGAACAGAAACCCTCACAACCAGACCACTAAGAAACGTCATGATAAAAGGAGAAAATATTGAACTTGTCAAGGATTTCATTTTACTTGGAGAGACAATCAAAGCAGCACTCAAGAAATCAAATGACGTGTTACTTTAGGCAAATCTGCTGCAAAAGACTTCCTTAAAGTGTTAAAAAGCAAAGATGTCACTTTAAGGACTACGGAGTGCCTGATCCAAGCCATGGTGTTCTCAACTGCCTTATATGTGTGTGAAAGCTGGACAAGGAGTAAGGAAGACCAAAGAAGAGTTGGTGCCTTTGAATAATGGTTTTAGTGAAGAATATTTAATGTACCGTGGACTGCCAAAAGGAGAAAAAAAATCTGTCTTGGAAGAAGTACAGCAAGAATATCCTACTGAGCAGTTACATCTCTCTTATAGGGTTGCTGTAAGTTGGAATCAACTCAATAACAATGGGTTTCATTTGGTTTAAGTGGAGTTCAAGGAAAAAATGTTTTATATAAATATCACAAAATACATTTCCTAAATCTAAATTGATAATTTAGATTTAGGAAATGTATAAATTTTGTTGCATTTTTTATTTATGAGAAAATAAAATTTGTAACTCTTCAGGGTTATACTTTATCTATATTAATGGGGTGCCAATTATACTTTCTGAGCATTCTTTTTAGTTCATATGATTTTTCAGTTGAGTCTAATAGTGTTTCAGGTTGATTATATCATACGTAAATACCATTCGTTTTTGCTAGCTTTTCAAAGGTAAGATATTTTTGGTTCCAGTGTTGTTTGCCATGATATCCAGGTCTACAATTTCCAAGAAAAATGTTGAGTATTTGATCCTTAATGTTTGATTGTAACATTGATGGAAAACATTAACAGTGTTTTATTTTCCATTTAAACTATGTATGCATTTTATCATATTACAGATTTTTTTCTGCCTCTTCTAGACTATCAAAAAAAATTAGTATGTTTGTATTTAGTGTTCTATGGGAATTTGTATTATTTTTTACCAAAAATGTTTATCCCCCACTTATGTGATGTCAGGGTTTTTCTCTAATTTGGAGTATTCATTGACTTCTCTCTTTCTCTAACATCTTATATACAACACTTTCTGTTGGTTGTATCTTCAGAATAGATTCCATATCTGCCCACTTCTAAATTACTCCCTTGCCAACACCCTGGGCCTGGCTGCCATTACAGCTTGCTCAGACACTGCAAGGGCCTCCTAACTGCTCTCCCAACCTTCAATTTTTCCCTCTAGAGTCTAATCAGACAACAACCAGGGGGAAGTTCTTAAAACATTACTCAGGTGACATGTCTCTCTGATCAAATCTTTTCAAAGATTTTAAATAAATCCAAGTCCTTTAGGCTGCCATGATAGTCTTTTGGACATATCTCTCACCTCACTACAGAGCACCCCTCTCTCCCTTGATTTCTGTTGTGCATCCTCCTTGTTTTGTTTCATTGCCTCCAGGCCTTTGGACTGGGGTTGGTTCTCTCTCCTAGCATTTTTTTCTTTTTTTTGCATATTTTCCTGTTGGTTGTCTCTCCCCTTTCTTTCAGATCTCTGCTCAGATACCACTCTTAAGAAAGGACTTGCTGACCAACTAATTTAACCTATAAATTAACATTCTACTTCAATGCCTTGCTCATTTTGTAAGCATTAGCATTACTTTGAATTTTACTGTATCTCTATTTGTATATGCATTTTTTGTGTATTTCTACATTGGAATGTAAGTTTCTGATGGGCAGAGATTTGTCTGATGGTTTACTTCTGTTTCTATGGGACCTGAAACAGCAGTTGACAAACAATATGCACTTACTTAATATTTTTTAATGAATGGATTATTGTACTGGTCCTATTGTAGGGCCATCTTAGGAATTTTGTAATTACAAATATACGTTTAAAATGCAGTATCTTTTTTATCTACTGACAGCATTCATTTTCTGGGATTTGATTTATGGTATTAAATAATATGCATAAGTGAGGCTTGTCCAACTTTATATTTTTGTTCTTTTTATCAAATGTTTCAGTGATAATGCCATAAATATTCATGATATATTGATAACAATTTCTGATAACAATTAAGTAGCAACTACAATATACCAAGCAGTGTTCTACACATTTTGTTTATAATAAGTCACTTAACTTTCACAGGGAGTCCCTAGTTGCACTAAAAAAAAAAAAAAAAAAAATTTTTTTTTTTTTTTTGCTGTTAACCAAAATATTTGTGGCTTCAGTCTGCCCAGAGGCACCTCAGAAGAAAGACCTAGTGATCTACCTCCAAAAGGTCACAGCAATTGAAAGCCCTACAGAGTATGGGTTTGCCATGAGATGAAATCAGTTGGATGGCAACTAGTTAATCCTCACAACATCAAAACCTATTACTTCTATTGAATCTGTTACTGTTGTTACTGCCATTGTACAGATGACAAAGTTGAGGCTCAGAGAGGTTAAGTAACTTGTTCTTGGTCATGCAACTAGAATTCGTATGATTATTATTAATCACATGGTTTTGTTCTATTTTATATTCTCCATTGTCTAAACAGAAGCATCGCAAAAGGGGGGCAGAGGAGGGCACATGCCCCAGGGTCCAAGTCCAAGGGTGCAGCAGACAAGGTACAGAATACTTTTAGGCACCACAAATATGAAAGCCAGACAAGAGGGGGAAGACATTTCTGCTGACTCATCAACATCTATTCATCTTGAAATTTGGGATAGGGAAAGGCTGAACTTAGAGATTGCCCCTGGAAACTCCTTACCCTCACTATGCCCTGTGTCTGCAATATATTACAAAGTATAAGAATTGCAAGTTTCTTGCTATTTTGATAAAAGTAACATAAAAATTACATGACAGTGATTTGCTTTGGATTTTAATGGCTCAGTAGCTTTCTAGTTTAGGTATTTTCTATTCATTGTTTTTTTGGTATTTTATTGATTATATTTTGTTAATGTATATCTGTGAACAGACTTACACGGGTGTATATGAACACACACATGCATGCACACACTCCTACACTCATGAACACACATATCCACTCAAGGATTTCACAGATAAAATTATAATATTGACATGAAGGTAGATCTCAATGATTCTTGAGATATAGAAAGTTAATGGTTAAGAAGACTAAATTCCATCAATACTGTTTATATATTCTATGCAAATCTAATAAAAATCACAACAAAATTTGTAAAGAAAATGACAAACTAATTCTAAAACTTACATAGGTATGTAAAGGCCCAATAGTAGCTAGAGTAGTACTAAAAAATAAGTAACAGCCCCTACCAGATACCTGACATTTTGTAATAAATGAACAGTGCTGTGTCCTTATTTAAATAAAGACTTCTCATTTGACTAAATCGTTTGTCATTGTTTAATTTCTATCTCTATGTTTACAACTACCAAATTTATATCTCCAAATAGAATCTCTTCCCTGAAATCTATGGTTGAATATCAACTTCCAAGTTAATCTCTCCATGAGGATATATGTTAAGTATTCAAAGTTGACGTACTTGAAGTTTAAAGGTTGATTAGGCTCTCCAAGATATTTTTCTGCTCAATCTTCATCCTATCAATAAATGATGCCTTTATTCAACCAAAGCTTTAGTAGCATCCCTGACTCCACTGTTCTCTCAAAGAATGCATTGTTCAGCATTTGCTCATTGTCTTCAGGATTTTGCTACTTTTGCTATTTTCCATACTTGATGGTTCAAGTCATCATACTTACTCACCTGTACTTTTGTAATATCTATCTAAATTGTCTTACTGTGCCCATCTTTGTACCATAAAGCACATGGAATAATCCATTTAAAGTATGTTAGATTTTATTACTGTTCTATTCAATTTTACAAAAACCTGAGTTGAATGGAAAGCTTTTAAAATTAAACTCAAGGCCCAACTCCACCTGGCCTCCATTGTTGTGTGCTCCTCAATTCCTATTACATCACTGGGCTCTTTCATTGTATTACAGCTATATTTTGCTGAGGTTTCTTCTTTGGATACTAACTCATCTCTTATTTCAGGGCTTTAGCCAGTTCATTCGCTTTGAGCAGTCTGCTTCTAGAAATGATAGAGAGACTTCATCCCTGAACCAGTTACTATCTTGTCCTTTACCCTACTTTTTTAATTTTTCTTCAGAGAGCAAGGCACCATCTAACTATATATGTAATTATGTGTATCTATTTCTGTCTACTACTAGAAAAAAAATTGATGCATGCAAACTCCAGTGTTGATGAAGAATATTGAATATACCATAGACTCCCAATAGAATGAATGTTTACTCATGCAGTCTTAGAAGAAATACAGCCAAAATGTACCTTAGAAATTAGGACGGTGTTTTAGTCATCTAATGCTGCTATATCAGAAATACCACAGGAGGATGGCTTTAACAAAGAAAAATTTATTCTGTCACTGTCTAGTAGGCTACAAGTCCAAATTCAGGTCGTCGGCTCCAGGGGAAGGCTTTCTCTCTCTGTCTGCTCTGGAGGAATGCCCTTGTCATCAATCTTCCCTTGGTCTGGGAGCATTTCAGTGCAGGAATCTCAGATCCAAAGGACATGCTCTGCTCCAGCACTCCTTTCTTGGTGGTATGAGGCCCCCATGTCTCTCTTCTCACTTCTCTCTTTTGTATCTCAAAAGAGATCCACTTAAGACACTACCTGATCTTATAGATTTCATCAACATAACTTCTGCTAATACATTTTATTACATCATAGTGATAGGGTGTACAACACTTAGCGAAACCACATCAGATCGTAAAATGATAGGCAATCATAGAATCGGACAAGGGAATCATGACCTAGGCAAGTTGACAGATATTTTGGGGGGGGACACAATTCAATCCATGACAGCTGGTGAGACTTCAAATTGCTTACTTTGGACGTGTCATCAGGAAAAACCAATTGCTAGGAAAAGGTACCATGTTTGGTAAAGTAGAGAGCCAACCAAAATGGGGGAAACCCTCAGTGAGACCGAATAACCCAATAGCTGCAACAATGGACTCAAAATACCAAAGATCATGAAGATGTTACAGGACATGGCAATCTTTCATTTTATGATGCATAAAGTCACCGTAACTCGGAACCAACTTGATGGCAGCTAACAACAACTAGAATGCATATACTTTGAATTCTGCTTTGGTATCTGAAAAACATATTTGTGTCCAGAAAGTATTTCTTGGATGAGTGAATGCAACTTGTGTAGATTAGATTATTAGTCACCAAATATTGACATTATTCCCCTGCTTGCCCCCCTCCCCACAGACCTACACTGTTTCCATGGGAGGAGTATATTTCCTGACCCATTGTCACTAGTCTTGGCCATGTTACTTGGTTAATGGAATGTGGATATGAGTGTGAGTGTGGTGTTTCCCAGCCTAGTCTGTAAGAGACTTCTCCTCTGAAAGCTTGAAGTTCTACCATGAGATGAACTTGCCTCAAGTGTCTGCCGCCCCTTCAACTTGTCCAAGGAAATTAAGAGATGCATGGAAACAACCTGAACTCAAAACCTAGCTGATTTGTAGAGTTGCATGAAATACTTTTTATTACATGTCACTAAGATTTTGTGGTTGTCTTTTATGCATCATTATTGTAGTAAAATTCTGACTAATATCCCAACCCAGTGCCTTCGAGTCGATTCCATGACTAATATAGGAACATGATATGGAAGCCAAATACAGACCTAATGGTATATGAAGTATATGATTAATTCACTATACCTAGAAACAAGGGAGAGGGTTATCCTTGGTGCATCCTGAGTAGCGGGGTATTTCTCATCTCTTCCACGTCAGGATTTGCCATATGACTTGCTGGGCAAATGGAATATGAATGAAGTGAAAGATTCCACATTCAAACAGAAGAATTAAGTGCCATTTACCTGGTTCCATCCATATTCCTATGCATTTGCCATGATAGTGACTAACATAAGAGCTGCTAACCAGAAATGAAATTAGAAAAGATGATAATACAGAGCAGATTTGCACTTGACTCACACCCAAGAGGTATTATAAATGAGAAATATCCCCACATTTTAAGTCAATGAAACTTGTGGATTGTCAATCAACTAGGATAGAGTTCAAGCCCAGTTCCAAGGATATAACCCAACCATTTCACCAATAACAGTAATCCCATTTGTCGTGATTATTTCTGGAGCATGAATTAAACCAGATGTTGTCTAATTAGGTCAACTGTTTATTTATTCTAGAAGGGGTTCATGCACCTGTAATTATTATACAAGTTTGAACTCAGGTTTTTTTTTTTTTAACCCAGTTAACACAAATTTTAACTGATTTAGTGATAATGCAAAAAAAGTGCTGCTGCTGATGATAATGGCGATGATATACACCCATCCCAACCCATATGTATTTTATATAATTAATACTGACAGAAGCTTGGGTGAAATTTTGACTTGCTCTACAAGCATGACTAGAAACCAGTGAGATATCACAGGTGTCTCCTATGAGCAATAGGCATATTGGTTTTGACAGACCCTAAACCAAAGATGTCCCTATAATAGCTGACTTGAATATCATATTTTTAATACCATTAGGTGACCATTTATATATTTTTATAACTGGTCCTTACTAATGGTAAGATAAACGGGACATTAATAGATTTGAATATCAGTATAACAACAGAGAACTGCAAAAAATTCAAGCCAGATTCAGAAGAGGGAGTGGAACCAGGGATATCATTGCTGATGTCAGATGGATCCTGGCTGAAAGCAGAGAATACCAGAAGGATGTTTACTTGTGTTTTACTGGCTATGCAAAGGCATTCGACTATGTGTGGATCATAACAAATTATGGATAACATTGTGAAGAATGGGAATTCCAGAACACATAATTGTGTTATCAGGAATCTGTACATGGATCAAGAGGCAATTGTTCAGACAAAACATGGGGAGACTGAGTAGTTTACCGTGAAGAAAGGTGAATGTCAGGGTTGTGTCCTTTCACCATACCTATTCAATCTCTATGCTGAGCAAATAATCTGAGGAACTGGACTGTATGAAGAAGAATGAGGTATCAGAATTGGAGGAAGACTCATTACAGCCTGCATTATGCAGATGACACAACCTTGCTTGCTGAAAGTGAAGAGGATTTGAAGCATTCACTGAGGAAATCAAAGACTACAGCCTTCATTATGGATTACACTTCAACACAAAAAAACAAAAATCCTCACAACTGGACCAATAAGCCAAACCACGATAAACAGAGAAAAGATTGAAGTTGTCAAGGATTTCATTTTACTTGGATCCATAATCAATACCATAGCAGCAGCAATCAAGAAATCAAAAGATGCTATTTCCAGAGGCAGAGCCAAGGTGGCAGAATAGACAGGCGCTTCCAGCAAGCTCTCTTTACAACAAACACCTGAAAAAAACAAGTGAAACAAGTATATTTATGACAAGCTAGGAGCCCTGAGTATCAAAGGCAAGCTTAGAAAAAGAACTGAGGGGCAGGGGGAGGAAGAGATGGTTCAGAAGTGGAGAGGAGTTACCAGACCTGAATCATGGGGAGCCCTTAGGCCCCATTCCCAGGAGCTGCAGTGGCGGGTTGGTACTAGTGTTCGGCCACAGTTTCCTCAGGGAGAAGCAGCCAGCCATACAGCCTACTCAGACCTCTGGAACCAGAGAAGAATGGCGCTCTCAGCAAAAGCTAATTACCTGCATATATTTCACTGCACCCCCCACTCTGCCCCCCCGCCCCCCCATCCCAAGATGGCTTCAGTGGCTGACTTCCCTGGGCCTGAGATAGGTCCTGTTGAGAGCCTAGACCTATCCTCACGGGCTTTGAGAAGGAATAAATTTGCAATTGGGGAAAAACATAATTTACCAGCTCCATTAACTGGGGAAGCTCAGGACAGAAGCAGCTCCTGATCAGACATAAACGGTCTGTGGACTTTGACAACCTTTCCCCTCTGCATGGACCTGTCTGGGCCTATTTCAGGAGAATAGGCCCCTGTTGGCAAACACCAACTATTTCAGCTGTGTGGTGGAGACGTGGGTGTTTGATGTTTGACATTGCTTTGCCTATTAAACAGGGTCCTCACCTACCCATATCAGGGGCCTAAAGACAGATGGCTCCACTCAGGTCACCCAGCCACCCGCAAAAGAGGTCTGAGGATAACTGGTACTTCTCAGTCCTTACAACCAAAAATATTGGGTGCCCATGGTCCGTCTGAAGAACCCACCCAACTGTACACTCTAGGGAATAGGGGCACACTTTCCTCAGAGACACTTGGGGGATGATTCTCAGCCCCCTGCCTTGTTCAGAGTATGACCATCTGCTACAACCAGATACAGGTACCTGCACCAATCACCCCTGCCCCTCTAAGGGTGTGGGACACAGCCTGCACCACACACTTGATGATCAGCTACCTAGACACCTGAGCTGAATTCACACAAGAAAACTGAATGCACTCCTAGACTGATCTACCTGATAACAGCTCTAACCATCTGGTGAGAGGACATCTGAGCTCCAAAAGTGAAAATAATCAAGTTAGCTCACTCAAGCAACCATCTGGGCATATCAAAACAAAACAAAGCAAGAAGCTATGACACAGTAAGCAAACATAAAATAAACTAATGCAATAACTTATAGATGGCTCAAAAAAAAAACAATTTCAAGTCACATAAAGAAACAGACCATAATTACCTCAACAAACTCTCAAAACAAAGAATCAAGGGATCTTCTAGATGAAAGTGCATTTCTGGAATTACCAGAGGCAGAAAACAAAACATTAATATGCAGAACCTTTCAAGACATCAAGAAGGAAATAAGGCAATGCGCAGAACAAGCCAAGGAACATACAGATGAAGCAACTGAAAAAATTAAAAAGATTATTCAGGAACATAATGAAAAATTTCATAAGCTGGAAAAATCCATAGACAGACAGCAATCAGAAATTCAGAAAATTAACAATAAAAATAAAGAAATAGACAACTCAATAGAAAGCCAGAGAAGCAGATTTGAGCAAATGGAAGGCAGAATTTCTGAACTTGAAGATAAAGCACTTGGCAGTCATATGTTTGAAGAAAAATCAGACAAAAGAATTTTTAAAAAATGAAGAAAGCTTAAGAATCATGGCAGACTGTATCAAGGGAAATAACCTACGAATGATTGGAGTATCAGAACAGGGAGGGATAACACAAAATACAGAGAAAATTGTTGAAGATTTTTTAGCAGAAAACTTCCCTGATATCATGAAAGAGGAGAAGATATCTATCCAAGATACTCGTCTAACTGAACATGAGGCAGATGTCAAAAGAAAGTCTCCAAGACAGATTATACTTGAACTTGCCAAAACCAAAGATAAAGAAAGAATTTTAAGAGCAGCTAGGGATAAAGGAAAAGTCACCTAGAAAGGAGAGCCAATAAGAATAAGCTTGGACTACTAGGCAGAAACCACACAGGCAAGAAGGCAATGGGATGACATATCAAAAGTTGAAGGAAAAAATTGCCAGCCAAGAATCATATATACAGCAAAAATGTCTCTCAAATATAAAGGTGAAATTAAGACATTTCCAGGTAAACAGAAGTTTAGAGAATTCATAAAAGCCAACGCAAAACTACAAGAAACACTAAAGGGAGTTCTTTGGCTAGAAAATCGATAATATCAGGTATCAACCCAAGACTAGAACACTGGGCAGAGCAACCAGAAGTCAACCCAGATAGGGAAATCCAAAAAAACAAAGCAAGATTATTTTAAAAAAAAAAAAAAAACCCTCAAAACAGGGTAACAGCAATGTTATCATAGAAAAGAAGACAACATTAGAATAATAAAGAGGGAGTAAGAAATGTTATCATACACCTTCCATATGGAGTGGAAAATACGGCAATACAAAGAAATAAAAGTTACATTTAAATTTAGAAAAATAGGGGTAAATAATAAGGTAACCACAAAGGAGACAAGCTACCCTACTCATTAAAAAAAAAAAAAAATAGAGACTCAGCAGAAACAAAATCAACAACAACAGATATGAGGAAAGGACAATATATAAAGAAAATCTACTCAGCACATAAAATCAAGTGGGAAAAAGAAACTGTCAATACACAAAAAAAGACATCAAAATGATAGCACTAAATTCACACCTATCCATAATTACTCTGAATGTAAATGGACTAAATGCACCAATAAAGAGTCAGAGAGTCTCAGACTGGATAAAGAAACACGATCTGTCTATATGCTGCCTACAAGAGACACACCTTAGACTTAGAGACACAAACTAAAACTCAAAGGATGGAAAAAAATATATCAAGCAAACAATAAGCAAAAAAGAGCAGGAGTAGCAATATTAATTTCTGACAAAATAGGCTTTAAAGTTAAATCCATCAGAAAAGATAAGGAAAGACACTATATAATGATTAAAGGGACAATACACCAAGAAGCTATAACCATATTAAATATTTACACACCCAATGACAGGGCTGCAAGATACATAAAACAAACTCTATCAGCATTGAATAGTGAGATAGATAGCTCCACAATAATACTGGGATACTTCAACACACCACTTTCGCTGAAGAACAGGATATCCAGAAAGAAGCTCAGTAAAGACACGGAAGATCTAAATGCCACAATCAACTAACATGACCTCATAGACATATACAGAACACTCCACCCAACAGCAACCAACTAAACTTTCTTTTCTAGTGCACATGGAACATTCTCTAGAATAGACCACATATTAGGTCATAAAGCAAGCCTTAGCACAATCCAAAACACTGAAATATTACAAAGCATTTTCTCTGACCAGAAGGCCATAAAAGTGGAAATCAATAACAGGAAAAGCAGGAAAAAGAAATCAAACACTAACTAAACAATACCCTGCTCAAAAAAGATTGGATTATAGAAGACATTAAAAAAAAAAAATAAGGATGGAATAAAGAAATTCATAGAATCCAATAAGATGAAAACACTTCCTAACAGAACCTTTGGGACACAGCAAAAGCGGTGCTCAGAGGCCAATTTATATCAATAAATGCACACATACAAAAAGAAAAAATGGCCAAAATGAAAGAATTATCTCTACAACTTGAAGAAATAGAAACAGAGCAACAACAACAACAACAAAAAACTCACAGACACTAGAAGAAAACAAATAATAAAAATTAGAGCAGAACTAAATGAAATAGAAAACAGAAAAACAATTGAAAGAATTAATAAGACCAAAAGCTAGTTTTTTTGAAAAAAATCAACAAAATTGATAAACTACTGGCCAAACTGACAAAAGAAAAACAGGAGAGGAACCAAATAACCCGAATAAGAAATGAGATGGGCGATATTACAACACACCCAACTGAAATTAAAAGAATCATATCAGATTACTCTGAAAAATTGTACTCTAACAATTTGAAAACCTAGAAGAAATGGATGAATTCCTAGAAACACATTACCTACTTAAACTAACACAAACAGAGGTAGTACAACTAAATAGAGCCATAACAAAAGACGAAGCGAAAAGGGTAATCAAAAAACTGCCCCCCCCCTAAAAAGCTCTGGCCCGGACAGTTTCACTGAAGAGTTCTACCAAACTTTCAGAGAAGGGATAACACCACTACTACTACAGGTATTTCAGAGAACAGAAAAGGACAGAATACTCCCAAACTCATTCTATGAAGCCACCATATCCCTGATACCAAAACCACGTAAAGACATCACACACACAAAAAAAATTACAGACCTATATCCCTCATGAACTTAGATGCCAAAATCCTCAACAAAACTCTAGCCAATAGAGTTCAACAACATATCAAAAAAAAAAAATTCACCATGACCAAGTGGGATTCATACCACGTATACAGGAATGTTTCAACATTAGAAAAACCATTAATGTAATCCATCATATAAATAAAACAAAAGACAAGAATCACATGATTTCATCAATTGATGCAGAAAAGGCATTTGACAAAGTTCAACACCATTCATGACAAAACTCTCAGCAAAATAGGAATACAAGGAAAATTCCTCAACATAATAAAGGGCATTGATACAAAACCGATAGCCAACATCATCCTAAATGGAGAGAGCCTGAAAGTATTCCCCTTGAGATAGGGAACCAGACAAGGATGCCCTTTATCACCACTCTTATTGAACACTGTGCTGGAGGTCCTACCCATAGCAATTAGGCTAGATAAAGACATAAAGGGCATCCAGATTGGCAAGGAAAAAGTAAAAGTATCTCTATTTGCAGATGACATGATCTTATACACAGAAAACCCTAAGGAATCCTCCAGAAAACTACTGAAACTAATAGAAGAGTTCAGCAGAGTATCAGGATACAAGACAAACATACAAAAATCAGTTGGATTCCTCTACACCAACAAAAAGAACATCGAAGAGGAAATCACCAAATCAATACCATTTACAATAGCCCCGAAGAAGATAAAATACTTAGGAATACATCTTACCAGAGATGTAAAATACCTAAACATAGAAAACTAGAAGACACTACTGCAAGAAACCCAAAGAGACCTACCTATGTGGAAAAACATACGTTGCTCATGGATAGGAAGACTTAACATTATAAAAATGTCTATTCTACCAAAGGCAATCTATAGATTTAATGCAATTCCGAGCCAAATTCCAACTTTTTAAAAATAATTTGTATTGTGCTTTAAGTGAAAGTTTACAAATCAAGTCAGTCTCTCACATATAAACTTATAATATACGCCTTACTACACAATGAGACAGCCCGCTCCCTCCTTCCAGTCTCTTTTTTGGTGACCATTTTGTAAGCTTCTAACCGTCCCATCTTCCCTCCAAACAGGAGATGCCAACATAGTCTCAGGTGTCCACCTGATACAAGTAGCTCACTCCTCATCATCTCTCTCTCCAATCCATTGTCCCGTCCAATCCATGTCTAATGAGTCCAATGACATTTTTTAATGATAAGTAAAGCATTACTGGAAAAGAAGAATAAAGTGGGAGGCCTCACTCTACCTGATTTTAGAACATATTATACTGCCACAGTAGTCAAAACAGCCTGGTACTCCTACAACAACAGATTCATAGACCACTGGAACAGATTTGAGAATCCAGACATAAATCCATCCACATATGAGCAGTTGATATTTGACTAAGGCACCAAAACAGTTAAATAGGGAAAAGACAGTTTTTTTTTAACAAATGATGCTGGCATAACTGGATATCCATCTGCAAAAAAATCAAACAAGACCCATACCTCACCCCATGCACAAAAACAAACTCAAAATGGATCAAAGACCTAAATATAAAATCTAAAATGATAAAGATCATGGAAGAAAAAATAGGGACACTGTTCGGAGCCCTAATACATGGCATAAAGAGTATATGAAACATTATTAATAATGCAGAAGAAAAACCAGGTAACTGGGAGCTCCTAAAAATCAAACACCTATGCTCATCCAAAGACTTCACCAAAAGAGTTAAAAGATTACCTAGACTGAGGAAAAGTTTTTAGGTATGACATTTCCAATCAGTGCCTGATCCCTAGAATCTACATGATACTGCAAAAATTCAACTACAAAAAGACAAATAACACAATTAAAAAATTGTCAAAAGATATGAACAGACACCTCACTAAAGAAGACATTCAGGTAGCTAACAGATACATGAGGAAATATCCATGGTCGTTAGCCATTAGAGAAATGCAGATCAAAACTACAATGACATTTCATCTCACTCCATCAAGGCTGGCATTAATCCAAAAAACACAAAACAAGAAATGTTGGGGAAGTTGTGGAGAGATTGGAACACTTACACACAGTTGGTGGGAATGTAAAATGGTACAACCACTTTTGAAATCAATTTGGCGCTTCCTTAAAAAGCTACAAATAGAACTACCATAAGATCCAGCAATCCCACTCCTTGGAATATATCCTAGAGAAATAAGAACTTTTACAGGAACAGATATATGCACCCTTATGTTCATTGCAGCACTGTTTAGAATAGCAAAAAGATGGAAGCAACCAAGGTGCCCATCAATGAATGAATGAATAAATAAACTATGGTATATTCACATGACAGAATACTGCGCATTGATAAAGAACAGTGATGAATCTGTGAAACATTTCATAACATGGAGGAACCTGGAAGGCATTATGTTGAGTGAAATTAGTTACAACAGAATAAGTATTGTATAAGACCACTACTATAAGAACTAAGAAATAGTTTAAACAGAGAAGAAAATATTCTTTGATGGTTAAGAGAGATGGGAGGGAGGGAAGGAGGGAGGGAGGGAAGGAGAGGGATATTCACTAATTAGGTAGTAGATAAGAACTACTTTAGGTGATGGGAAAGACAACACACAATACAGGGGAGGTCAGCACACAATACAGGGGAGGTCAGCACAACTGGACTAAACCAAAAGCAAAGAAGTTTCCTGAATAAACTGAACGCTTCGAAAGCCAGAGTAGCCGGGGCAGGGGTTTGGGGACCATGGTTTCAAGGGACATCTAAGTCAATAGGCATAATAAAATCTATTAAGAAAACATTCTGCATCCCACTTCGGAGACTGGCATCTGGAGTCTTCGGCCCTAGCAAGCGGCCATCTAAGATGCATCAATTGGTCTCAGTCCACCTGGATCAAAGGAGAATGTAGAACACCAAGGACACAAGGTCATTAAGAGCCCAAGAGACAGAAAGGGTCACATAAACCAGAGACTACATCAGCCTGAGACCAGAAGAACTAGATGGTGCCCAGCTACAACTGATGACTGCCCTGACAGGGAACACAGAGAACCCCTGAGGGAGCAGGAGAGCAGTGGGATGCAGACTCCAAATTCTCGTATAAAGACCAGACTTAATGGTCTGACTGAGACTAGAAGGACCCTGGTGGTCATGGCCCCCAGACCTTCTGTTGGCCCAGGACAGGAACCAACTCTTCAGACAGGGATTGGACTGGACAATAGGTTGGAGAGGGATGCTGGTGAGGAGTGAGCTTCTTGGATCAGGTGGACACTTGAGACTGTGTTGGCATCTCCTGTCTGGAGGGAAGAGGAGAGGGTAGAGAGGGTTAGAAGCTGGAGGAATGGACATGAAAAGAGAGAGTGGAGGGAGGGAGTAGGCTGTCTCATTAGGGGAAGAGCAATTGGGAGTATGTAACAAGGTGTATATAAGTTTTTGTGTGAGAGACTGACTTGATTTGTAAACTTTCGCTTAAAGCACAACAAAAATTAAAAAAAAAAAAAGAAAGAAATCAAAAGACGCATTGCATTGGGCAAATCTGCTGCAAAGGACTTCTTTAAAGTGTTGAAAAGCAAATATGTCACCTTGAAGACTAAGGTGTGCCTGACCCAAGGCATTGTGTTTTCAATCGCCCAATATGCATGTGAAAACTGGACAATGAATAAGGAAGACCAAAAAAGAATTGACACCTTTGAATCGTGGCGTTGGCAAGGAATATTGAATGCACTGCCAAGAGAAGGAACAAATCTGTCTTGGAAGAAGTACAACCAGAATGCTCCTTAGAAGCAAGGATGGCGAGACTGTGTCTTACATACTTTGGACATGTTGTCAGGAAAGATCAGTTCCTGGAGAAGGACATCATGCTTGGTAAAGTACAGGATCAGCGGAAAAAAAGGAAGACCCTCAAAGAGAGAGATTGACACAGTGGGTGCGACAATGGGCTCCAGGATAGTAACGATTTTAAGAATGGTACAGGACCAGGCAGTGTTTTGTTCTGTGATACATAGGTTGGCTATGAGTCAGAACAGACTTGATGGCACCTAACAACAACAATCAATTTGAAAATGATACCTTCAGTTCTTTTTTACTCCAATTTACTGAACGCTCTGTAATTCTGGTTGACTCGTAGTGCCACAGTATTTCAAATTTATTTTCCTAACTTTTTTCAGATTCTTCGAAATCATCCTACTGAGTGATTTGGATAACTTTTATATACAACTTCCATCAACCTAGTTGCATGGTACATTCAAATATTAACAAAAAAAAAATTAGTCAACCCATTTATTTAAGTCTGATTAGAGCCACTTCATTTCTCACAAAAAGATTTAATAAATATCGAATTATTTTACAAATAGTTGTGTTGACATTTGTAAACATATTCCATTTTCTCATGCTTTACTTGAGTCATATTAAGCCCTGATATCCTCCTTCCTTTTGGGAATGTGAGAGTGGAGAGGCAATTAAGAATAATCCACAGCTGGCTCCAGTCAGGCATCTCCTTTCCATGAACCCTTCCTTTATGATAAAAATCTCACATGAGATGATTCTAGATGATATAATTATCAAGGAAGAGTAAAATTCCCATGTTTCCATATGAGATTTCATTTCACTGAGAATTAAGTTACCTTGATTAGTGTTTATTTTCCTCGTGCCACACACAAGCAGTTGCACCTAGAAGATATTGCTTGTTTAAGATATTTCTGTTCATTTGTTTAACTTTAAGAGTCTTCTTTGGGACCCAGTCAAGACAGCCAGATTGCATTTGGTTCTTTTTCTGGTCTTTAGGAGCCAATGATGTAACCACCAGGAAGGTAAGTAGCTATAAAAATGAATGTTTCTGCACAAATGAGTTCAAATGCATGACTGCAGGACATCAGGAATGTTCTGGATGAAATATGATGAATATGTTGTTGCTTCTAAGATTTTGTGGAAACTCTGGTGACATAGTGGTTAAGTGCTACGGCTGCTAACCAAAGGGTCAGCAGTTTGAATCTGCCAGGCGCTCCTTGGAAACTCTATGGGGCAGTTCTACTCTGTCCTATAGGGTCGCCATGAGTAGGAATCACCTCGACGGCACTGGGTTTGGTTTGGTTTTTTGGTTCTAAGATTTTGCAGGTAAGGATAAATTTTCTTAATCTTTTTATTCCCATAAATGATTGTCTAATCAAATATACATTATTCTATTTTAAACACCATTGTAGAAGCAACCTTCTGTATGTTCCTGCTATGAACATATTTTACATTTTGTTTGATTATTACTGTTCTAGTCCTACCCTTCTGAGAACCAATCCTTTTGAAATCCTCACCTGCTCTTCATATTAGGTTTCTAACTTACTCTTCTTACATTAATAACAAAATATTAATATCTATATTTATAAATTTATCACTTCAACATGACAGTTAAATTATCTAGCCTGATGTATGGATTCAATAGATAATAAGTAACATATTTATATTTTCTTAGTATTTTAAATAACTTTCGCATGCCATGTGAGCCAGGCAGTGCAGGAATTATCTATATTTTAATTTCAGGAAGGTAAATTGCTTACTTAGATGCATACCCCCAATAGCATATAAACACTGAAATTCAACGTAGTTTTTGTGAATTCACAATGAAACTGAAAGGGAAACAAAAAGAGGTAGCATAGAAAGAAAGAAGACGGGAAGGAAGGAAATGTATCTGAGCAAACTGTCTAGAAGCTTGGAGTGAGTAAAGAAGGCAGATAGAAGAAATAGCAATATTTGTTAGTATTGGCTTTGTTTCATTCATTGTCAGAAGTAAGTTTCATACGTATGTGTGTGTATATATATATATATGTATATATATATGTATATTCTTTCCAGATGAGGGTCATCATCCCATTTTGTGGGTGAGTAAATCAAGGCTATGGAAAGTAAAGAAGCATACTTAAAGTCATCAGCCAATTAAGGGCAGAGTGGGATTACAAATACAAATCTGCGTAATTAAAAAGCCAACATTGTATCAATGATATTTCCCTTAACGTTATAATGGCTCCCACTTTATACTTACAATGTAAGCATTGCTGGACAGTATAAAATACCTATTTGATTCCTGAGTTTCCTATACAAAAAAGTAATGATGAAAGTGGTGAGAAATTTAAAGTATTGAACACTACAAACACTCTGGGCTGTACCATACATAATACGACATGAACAATTGACTTCGTTCTCCAAAAGTAAAAGATAAGAAATATTAGACAGTAAAGATAATTTAAATCTATTAGCAAGCAAAACATGTGAAAATAGTAGCCCAACCACTCCTGACTGTCTACTGTGTTAGTATCATAATCACTATTCAGAGACTGATGCTGAGTTTGTGCCATTGAGAATGGGTGAAAACAGGAGAACCAACTGGTCTCAAAGGCATTTAAACCCCTACTGAGAACTGGAGCTAATCATTTTATCTTACTTATTTGGAATTTATTATAATTTTTGATCAATTTACATTTAAAATTTTAAACATTACATAATTCTCTTTGACATATTTCATGCACTAAATACATAGCTGGAATATAAGCTTATCAATTTATCTTACTTATTACAAGAAAGGAATCCTGGTGATGTAGCGGATTCCAACCTGGCTGCTAACCAAAAGGCCTACAGTTCAAATCCACCAGCCACTCCTTGGAAGCCCTTATGGGGCAGCTCTCCTCTGTCCTATAGAGTCGGTATGAGTTGGAATCAACTTGATGACAACAGGTTTGGTTTAGTTTTTTTTAACACAAGAAAAATCTAAATGTTAACATCATTTTTGGTGAATTTATATTTTGAAATTAAAAAGAAATGTATATATCTAAAAAAAGCATAGATAGATTGTAACCTGTTTTACAAATGTTGAAATTAAGTTTTATAGTCAGTAAGTATTGCCGATATACAGCTAGTCAATGAAGGAAGTAAAACCCAGGTAATTGAAACTTGATTCTAAATCCCATTCTGTCTCCACAAAAATGTAATTACTTTTTAATCATGCCTGAACTCTGAGTGGACGAGAATATAATAAAAGAAAAAAACAACAGCAAATAAAATGAAACACTGTTTTAAGTGTTAAGGTAGAGAAATAAGAAAGACATTTAAAAGTAAATAACAAGGCTTCAACAACAGGTAAAGAGCGCAATAAGGCAGTAAACATGTTGAATCGACAATAGTGACCATAGTGCTATAAAAAATATATAAAAAATATATATATATATAGGATGTTAAAAAAAAAAAAGACTTCACAGGGACACACAGTGATCAGTATCACATAAAATGGTGGTGGGACTAGAACTTGGGTTTACAGCACTGTGAAGATTTTCACAGCTATTTAGGAAGTGGTAAAGGGAAAAGTAATGCATTCAGAATGGGAAGAGTTGTGAGCAAAGCTATGTTTATGTAATGATTTAAGCATTTTTTCTACAGCATGGGACTTGTAAAATGATTTATTGCATTAAAATAATACTTGAATGACATGGACAACTAGTTTAATTCCAATAAATCAGAAATTGCAATACCTGCTAAAGGGAAAAGCTGCTGGATGCACATTTTGAAGCATCTAGCTATTTTATTTCGGTGTCAAGACGCTCCTCTCTTTTACATAACGCTGGTAACCTCTGCTGCACTTATTTTTTATTCTTTGTTTTCTGTTTGTATCTGTCATGACAATAGATATCTATCGACTTATTCTGCTGTTTAATGTGTTTTTATTTGTTTTTGTCTTTTTTAACCATCTGAATTATTACATTAAACATTTACCTACAAGTACACCTATAGTTATGGAACATATTTGTTGTTGAAACTTTCATGTCAAAATATTTTTTGATTCAGTATTCCCTAGCCACAATAGTCCCTCCAACTCTTTAAACCATTGGAACATCACTTTATAATTTGAAATGTAATGATATACACATTATTACACACCTGATTGTTGTCTTAAGCCACATAAAAAAAAACATAGTGGTGAAAAATTTATATAGAGACGATGATTTGATGAAATAGTGGTTTGCCTAATAATAAAACTTAACATTTTTATAAGATTTTTCACTGTAATTTTCAAGGAGAGATTTGGAGCCAATTCTTGAACAATGCTCTTGGTAGGCTGAAGAGTTTTTACCTTAGTAGAAGGTGAAGAGCAGTGGCAAATATTGAGACAAAGCTGTCTTTCTTCCTGTGCTGAGATGAAGGCCCGTGTTGCTGTGTGGAACTGCATCAGGTAGAGAATTTCTAAAGGGAGCCAAGACCCGCTATGCAATTTCTTCATCCTTAGAGTTAAATAACCGTAAGAATATTTCCTATACTTCAATTTATTCTTGAACATTGAGTGAATGGTCAAAAAAATGAATGATATTGGGTAATATTTGTGAGAAACCTACGTGTAGAATGTTCATTATATGTACACAGAGCTCTGGGTATATGGAGCAAGAAAAATATCTACAAAAAATATGAATTAATCAAGAGAATTAGATTCCGGCAACCAACACAGAACCAATATGCACTTATGTCTTTAGTGATGTTCAATATCCAATGCCTTTATTTTTAACTGACTTGCTTACAGAGCTGTGTTTTGTTCTAGAGATCAGTGTTATGAAGGCAAGTGGGACTTGCTGAGGCACCGCAAATGACGTCAGTGTGATTGTGTGTATCCAACTGGGGATCCGTCACCAACACTGTTGGGAAACTGCTGGTAAGTAAGCACTTTTATTCAACCTATTTCTGACTAAAAGAGCCAGTCCCCAAAATATACTAAAAGGTGGATGTCATGGATTGTATTATGTCCCCCCCAAAATGTGTGTACCAAGTTGGTTAGGCCCTGATTCCCAGTGTTCTGTAGCTGTCCTCCATTTTGTGATTGTAATTTTATGTTAAAGAGGATTAGGGTGGGATTGTAACAAAAACATTACTAACAATGTACAAGTACCCAAAGAGAAATTAGATAACTCCTAAAAGTCAAACACTTATGCTCATCCAAAGTCTTCACCAGAAGAGTAAACTGATTACCTACAGACTGGGAAACAGTTTTTAGCTATAACATTTCCGATCAGCATCTGATCTCTAAAATCTACATGATATTGCAAAAACTCAATAACAAAAAGACAAATAATCCATTTTAAAAATGGGCAAAGGATAGGAACAGGTGCTTCAACGAAGAAGACATTCAGGCAGGTAACAGATACATGAGGAAATGCTCATAATCATTAGCCGTTAGAGAAATGTAAATCAAAACTACAATGAGATACCATCTCACTCCAACAAGGCTGCCATTAATCCCAAATCACAAAATAATAAATGTTGGAGAGGTTGTGGAGAGACTGGAACACTTATTCACTGCTGGTGGGAATTTAAAATGGTGCAGCCACTTTGAAAATCAATCTGGCACTTCCTTAAAAAGGTAGAAATAGAACTACCATAGGATATGGCAATCCCACTCCTTGGAATATATCTTAGAGAAATAAGAGCCTTTATATGAACAGATATATGCAAAACCATGTTCATTGCAGCACTGTTTACAATAGCAGAAAGATGGAAGTAACCAAGGTGCCCATCAACAGATGAATGGATAAATAAATTGTGGTACATTCACACGATGGAATACTTCACACAGATCAAGAACAATGATGAATCCGTGAAATATTTCATAGCTTGGAGGAATCTGGAGGGCATTATGCTAAGTGAAATTAGTCAGTTGCAAAAGGACGAATATTGTATGAGACCACTATTATAAGAACTCAAGAAATAGTTTAAACAGAGAAGAAAATATTCTTTGATGGTTATGAGGGTGGGGAGAAAGGGAGGGAGAAGGATATTTGCAAATTAGATAGTAGACAAGAACTATTTTAGGTGAAGCGAAAGACAACATACAATAAAGGAGAGGTCAGCATAACTGGACTAAACCAAAAGCAGTTTCCTGAATAAACCAAATGCTCCAAAGGCCAGAGTAGCAGGGGCAGCAGTTGGGGGACCATGTTTTCAGGGGACATCTAGGTCAATTGGCATAATAAAATCTATTAAGAAAACATTCTGCATCCCACTTTGGTGAGTGGCATCTGCAGTCTTAAAAACACTATCAAGCGGCCATCTAAGATGCATCAATTGGTCTCAACCTACCTGGAGCAAAGGAGAATGAAGAACACCAAAGATACAAGGTAATTATGAGTCCAAAAGACAGAAATGGCCACGTAAATCCAAGACTACATCAGCCTGAGACCGGAAGAACTAGATGGTGCCCGTCTACAACCGAAGACTGCCCCGACAGGGAACGAAACAGAGCATCCCTGACGGAGCACGAGAACAGTGAGATGCAGACCTCAAAGTCTCATAAAAAAATCAGACTTAATGATCTGACTGAGACTAGAGGAACCCTGGAGGTCACGGTCCCCAGACCTTCTGTTGGCCCAAGACTGGAACCATTCCCAAAGCCAACTCTTCAGACAGGGATTGGACTGGATTATAGGATAGAAAATGATAGTGGTGAGGAGTGACCTTCTGGTCTCAAGTGGACACATAAGACTATGTGGGCAGCTCCCGTTTGGAGGGGAGATGAGAAGGAAGAGAGGGACAGAAAGTGGCTGAATGGACACGGGGAATACAGGGCTGAGAGAAGGAGTGTGCTGTCTCATTAGTGGGAGAGGAACTAGGAGCACATAGCAAGCTGTATACAAATTTTTGTATGAGAGATTGACTTGATTTGTAAAGTTTCACTTAAAGCACACACACAAAAGATGCAAAGAATACACAGAGTCACAGTACCAAAAGAAATGGTCAACTTTCAGTCATTTCATGAGGTGGCACATGATGAAGAACTGGTAGTAGTGAAGCAAGAAGTCCAAGCTACACTGAAGACACTGGCGAAAAACAAGGCTCCAGGAGCTGACAGAATACTCACTGAGTTGTTTCAACAAACAGATGCAGCCCTGTACATGCCGACTCCACTATGCAAAGAAATTTGTAAGCTAGGTACCTGGCCAACAGACTGCAAGAGATGCATGTTTGTGTCCATTCCAAAGAAAAGCGATCCAACTGATTGTGGAAGTTATCAAATGTAAATCATAGTATTAGTAAATATGGTAAACAAACAAACAAAGAAACTCTATCTATTCTACAGTGAATGTGACATTCTATCCCCAGGAGATCTAGTGAGTTTATGATGTTGTTGTTAGGTGCTGTTGGGTCAGTTCCAACTCATAGCGACCCTGTGTACAACAGAACGGAACAGTGCCCAGCCCTGGGCCTTTCTCATTGCTATGTCTGAGCCCACTGGTGCAGCCACTGTCTCAATCTGTCTCATTGAGGATCTTTGTCTTTTTCACTGACCCTCTACTTTACCAAGCACGATGTCTTTTTCCAGGGACTGATTCCTCCTGATAATATGTCCAGAGGACGTGAGACCAAGTCTTGCCACCCACCTTTCTAAGGAGCATTCTGGCTGTACTTCTTCCAAGACAGGTGTGTTCATTCTTCTAGCAGTCCTTGGTATATTCATTATTCTTCACCAACAACATAATTCAAGTTTCAGTTCTTTTGTCTCCTTTATTCATTGTCCAGCTTTAGCTGCACATGAGGCGACTGAAAATATCATGGCTTGGTTCAGGCACACCTTAGTCCTCAAAGTGACATCTTCGATTTTTAACACTTTGAGGTCTTTTGTAGCAGATTTGCCCAATAAAATATGTCATTTGATTTCTCAAAGTCTGCTTCCATGGGTGTTGATTGTGGATCCAAGTAAAATGAAATCCTTGGTGACTTCAGTATTTTCTCTCTTTCTTGTGATTTTTTTATTGTTCCAGTTGTGAGGATTTTTGTTTTCTTTATGTTGAAGTGTAATCCATACTGAAGGCTGAAGTCTTTGATCCTCATCAGTAAGTGCTTCAAGTCCTCTTCACTTTCAGTAAGCAAGGTTGTGTCATCTGCATGTCTAGGCTGTTAATGAGTCTTCCTCCAATCCTCGTGCCCCTTCTACTTCATATGATCCAGCTTCTTGGACTGTATGGATTATATGTTTTTTTAAAGACACTGAGTTTTTGGTAATTTACTATGGCAGCCCTAGAAAATGAATACAGAGCCCTTCACCAAGAACAAGTCAAGTTAGCACCAAAAATGCTCCTGTAAGTGTAGCCACGTAGCATGAAACATGGCAGTTTTTAAAAAGTATGAAGTAAAACTTTCAGCTTTGACAAAGAAAGGGCTCCTCTAAGTCCAAGTTCTAAGTCCATTGCTGTTGGGTCAGTTCTATCTCATAGCGACCCTAAAGGACAGAGTAGAATTGACCCATAGGGTTTCCAAGGAGTGGCTGGTAGATTCGAACTGCTTGAATAAGTATTGTGAAAAAATACAACCCTGACACACAACTTTTCTGAGCTTAGTATTAAAACAAAACAAAACAAAAGTCGCTATTGAGTGGATTCTCACTCATAGGGACCCTATAGGACAGAGTAGAGCTTCCCCACAGGGTTTCCAAGGAGCGACTGGTAGATTCAAACTGCAGACCTTTTGGTAGCAGCCAAATGCATAACCACTGCACCACCAGTGGCTTTCAAATCAGCTATAGGCTGATGATCTTCAAATTCTTAGAACCCAGAAAACTACTCTACCTCAGAGTGGTATCCACAGCTGGGAACTGTTCTCCACACTTGGATGACCTCAGACATCCAAATCTAACATGTACAGAAAAAAATCTTTTGGTCATTTTCTCAAGCTTGTTCCTCCATGGTTTTCCACATGGTAGAGAATGGCTCTGGTGACCATGGGCTCATGGTAGCCTGAATGCTAGAAGTCTCCTTTGATTCTCCATTCCCCTCATCCCATACGTCTGATTGACCAGCAATTCTTGGCAGCTCAAGCTCCAAAGTACACCTCAAGCCTGCCCACTGTTCCCAGCTGCACTACCACCATCACTGCTCACCCTGACCACTGCAGAAGCATCCTGACTGGTCCTCTGTATTTGCTGTCTTCAAGTTCTCCTGGGCTACAGTTAATTCCTGGGACACATTCTTTCTGAAGACCATTGAACAATAGAAGGAGAAGGGCATTTAGTTGTATGCTACCTCCTCCGCTTGAGCTGCACGCCCCTCAGAAATCACTTTTCACTGTCCACTCTATAATGTCTCTATCCCAATTTCCTGTCTTTGGCCGCACTGCTTTGATAGCGTGCATGCATATGTGCTTCAGGGGTCATGTAGGCAGATGCTTGGAGGAATTTTTCTTAGTACAATCATGGTTGTGTGCCATCAGGAGATTCTGACTCATATCAACCCTGTATGACAACTTAGAACTGCCTCACAAGGTTTCCTAGGTTGCAGTCTTTATGGCGCAGCCCTGGTGGCACCGTGGTTAAGAGCTCGGCTGCTAACCAAAGGGTGGGCAGTTCGAATCCACCAGTTAGTTATTTGCAGAAAGACATGGCAGTCTGCTTCTGTAAAGACTTATAGTCTTAGAAACCCTATGGGGCAGTTCTACTCTGCCCTATAGGGTCACTATGAGTCGGAATTGATTCAATAGCAACTGGTTCGGATTTTGTTTGGTTAGAATCTTTACGGGAGCCCATCTTCAGATCTTTTCAACCCCTGAGCTGGGGGTTCCAACGGCCCACCTTTCAGTTAGCCAAGCACTTAACCGTTGCACCTCCAATACTTAACTCTGCACGCAAGAGGGCCCTCTCCTGACCTCTCCCGTCTCCTCACCCCACACACCTTGGCATTGTCCTTGCTTCTAGACCCCACCCTCCCCTCTGGAGGCCCAACCCCCCCCACGCCCGCCCCACACCCGGGCCGCTGGGCGGGGCCGGCAGCCATGTTCCTCACCGTCCAGCCAGTTACTCCCGGAAGCGCCGGGACGGGTGGTGAGGGGCCCGGGCGGAATGGCGCGCCTTAGAGCGGACGGTGTTCGTGCTGCTTTCCGTGCCGTGGTTTCTGAAAGGTAGGAAACTCCGGCAGGTGGGTGGAGGGACCCGCTCCCAGACTGAAGAAGCCCGGCCCCTCGAAGGTGTGGAGGGAAGGCGCCAGGAGGGCGGTTCCCAGTCCCAGCACCCCGTGGGCTCCAGAGGTTGGAGAGTCCGGACGTTGGGTTAGCAGCTGGCATCGCCCCCTCCGGCGTACCCCGTCCCGAGTGATCCCCTGGGGCGGACGCGGCGCGGGGGCGGGCGGACGCAGCCACTCTAAGGGCTGCGAGAGGGAGCCTCTAGCCCGGGAGACGCAGCTGGTCTCCGAAATTTGCATCCCCATGGATTTGCGGGGGCGGGGTCCAGCCGCGGGATCCAGCTGCGGAGTGCCCTCGGGCCTGGGGGCTTGAAGGGCCTGGGGAGAAAGGCCGTGTCCAGGGCTGCGCCCAGGTCCCTCCTCTGCCCGGGGCGGGTTTGCGGGCCAAGCTGGGTGATGGGCGCCTGCCCCCCCGCCCCCCACCTGCTCCCTCTGCCAGGGGGGGAAACCAAGGCCCAGAGTTCGCCCGGGGGGGGTGAGACTCCAGACTGAGGACGGGGCACTCGCCCCCGTTCGTCGTCCCACCCCCACCAGACTCCGTAGGGTGCCAGGGGCGGGGAGAGAGGGATCCCCCGCCCAAGGCCCCGCTGCCCCTTACTGTTTTGGGCGCTGTGCCTGGGAGGCTGAGGCACCCCGCGCCCGCACCCACGCCCGGCTGGTCTACTCTCGGGGCTGGGGCGTCGGCGCGGCCCCGGCCCCATCTGCAAAGGAAGGGGTCCTGGGAATCTGTGGAGCAGCGCGGGGATCCTACTCCTTGTGGAAGCAGCAGCGATTCAGTGTCTGTTAACAGTGTGGATGCCGGGTCCCGCTCCCCCTCTGGGTGGCGGGGGTGGGGGTAGCAGGAAGGGGTCCTGAGCGCCCATATTGTTTGTTAACTTAAACGTTTGTGCGGCGCTGTGTAGCGGTAGCTGTGGACGCGGTCTCTGGTGCTGAGGGGATTTGAGGGTTCCTCAAACTGGTGGGATTTGGAGCCTCTACCCTGGTGGCAGTGGGTTCAGTGGGTTACCCTGGTGGCGTAGTGGTTACATGCTAAGGCTGCTAGCCAAAAGGTCGGCAGTTTGAATCCACCAGGCGCTCCTTGGAAACTCTGTGGGGCAGTTCTACTCTGTCGTATAGGGTCGCTATGAGTCAGAATTGACTCGATGGCAACAGGTGTGGTTTTTTTTTTAGGTTGGAGATTAGGTGTCTCTCGGGCTGACATTTGAAGGTCTGGAGCTGACGGTTTATGAGGGTTTCTAAGGGTTTTAAGTGCTCCGGCCATGGGCACCAACCCGATCTTCCAGCCCCTGCGGACGGACCGCCCCCCCGCCCCGGGGAGGGGATTGGCTGTTCTGGGACCCTGAGCCCAGAGGGCAGTGAGAAGCTGACAAACGTGAGTGATGCCCTGCAGGCTCCAGTCGGCGGGGCAGCCCTGCTCACACGGTCTCAATACGGGCAGTCGGCTTCGTGCCTGGGGGGTGGTTTCCGAATGTTTCCTCGTGCCCCCCCCCCGTGCGGGGCGACAACTCTCCCCTGGGCGGGGACCTAGTAGAGGCCTGCAGGGCATCAGGGTGTGGAGGGGCAGAGCTTGGGCGGGGAGGGCGCGGCCCTGCAGGTTCCTGTACATGACCACAGCAGGGGGGTGCGGGTCCTGAAGGCTGGGCCTGGTCGAGGACCCACTAGGTCTCGCAGAAGGAGTGGGTTAGGATAATCATAGCATTAATGGGAGTATTGAGAGAGCGCCCTGGGGCGTTGGGTCCCTCGGGAAGAAAAGCTTCTGCTGTCGCCACTGGAGGGGTACCCAGTTCGTCCCGTCTTAGGTCCAGGAGGTTCCCATGCTCGGAGGGTCTGGTGGGCAGAACAGAACCGGCGGTGCGCACGCCCTCTCGCGGCCTTGCGCTGAATCGCTGAGGTTCAGTGTCAGGTGATTCTAAGCCATGGTTTTGGAACTCAATAGTGAAGCAGAGCAAATAAATGATGCAGTGCCTTGATGGGACCGGTGGAGACAACAAGAAGCAAAGCACAGCTGAAACTTCAAAATTCCACTGAGTGTTAGTAGGATTTGGAGGGAGAAAATAGACGGAGAGTCGAGAGGCCCAGAGATGCAGAAGGGTTAGAGGATTAGGGGTTAGGGTTTGGTGTTAGGGGTTCAGGTTGGGGGGTTAGAGGTTTGGGAGTTAGGTTTAGGGGTATAGGTTTTAGGTGGCTGGGGGTTGGGGTTAGGGCTGGGGTTACTAGGCTAGGGCACAAGTGGTTTAGGGTTATGGTTAGGGTTAGAGTGAGGCTGAGGTTGATTCCCAGTCTTGTGTACCGTCTCTTCCTTCACCAGAGTTACCACATATCTGTCGTTTGGTTGGAAACCCTGATGGCATAGTGGTTAAGACCCACCAGTGCTAACCAAAGGTCTGCAGTTCGAATCCACCAGGCGCTCCTTGGAAACTCTATGGGGCAGTTCTAATCTGTCCTATAGGGTCTCTATGAGCTGGAATCGACTCGACGGCGGTGGGTTTGTTTTTTTTGGTTATTGTTTAGTTAGCTTTTCTCTACCCACTCTCCGTCTGCCTGGTGAACATCAAGGATTGTTTCTGTGTGTAAATGTTTTCATGAGTTTTTATGATAGTGGTCTCTTAGTGTATATGTCGTTTTGTGATTGACTTAGTGTGATGCGCCCCACATTCATCCATGGTGTGAGATGTTTCGGAGATTCATCATTGGTCTTCATTGTCGTGTAGTGTTCACTGTGTGTATGTACCGTAGTTTGTTTATCCATTCCTCTGTGGACGAGCACTTAGGTTGTTTCCATCTTTTTGCTACTGTGAATAATGTCGCAGTGAACACGGGTGTGCATATGTCTATTCCTGTGACTGCTCATGGAAACCCTGGTGGCTAGTGGTTAAGTGCTACGGCTGCTAACAAAAAGGGTTAGGGTTTGAGGTTCGGGATGTTAGGGTTAGGGTTGTTAGAGTTCTGGTTGTTAGGGTTTGGGGTTAGGGGTTGGGGTTAGGGTTTTGGGGTTAGGGATGTTAGGGTTAGGGTTGTTAGGGTTAGGGTTGTTAGGGTTTGGGTTAGGGTTTTTCTGTTGGGGTTAGGTGTTAGGCTTAGGTTTAGGGTTTGAGGTTAGAGTTTGGATTTACAGGTTAGGTGTTAGGGGTTGCAGTTTGGGGTTTACAGTTTTGGGGGTTTATGGTTTTGGGGTTTAGTCATTAGGGTTTGGGTTAGGTTTTAGGGGTCAGGATTTAGGTTTAGGGTTGGAGTTGGTGTTGGGTTTGTTTGGGATATATGGTTTGGGGTAAGAGGGTGGGTGTTAGAGGTTTGGGGGTTAGAGATTGAGGGAGTTAGAGAGAGAGGGGTTAGAGGGTGAAGGGGTTAGAGGTTGAGAAGATTATAGAGTGAGGGAGTGAGAAGGTGAGGGTGTGAGGGGGTGAAGGTTAGGGTTTAGGGTTAGAGGGTTTAGGCTTAGGGTTCAGAGGCTTAGGGTTAGGGGGTTAGGGTTTCAGAGTTCAGAGGTTGGGGTTGGTGTTGTGGTTAGGGTTAGAGAGTTAGGGTTAGAGGGTTAGGGTTGGAGGTTTAGGGTTAGAAGATTAGGGGTATGGTTTAGAGGTTTAGGGTTAGGGGTTAGGGCTAGGGTTTAGGGGTTCAGGTTTAGGGGTGTGGGATGGGTCTGGGGTAAGGTTTTAGGGTTTAGGGTTAGAGGGTTATGTTTAGGGCTTAAGGCTTAGAGTTTAGGGTTTTAGGACTTAGGGTTTAGGGCTTAGGGCTTAGAGCCTAGGGTTTAGGACTTAAGGTTTAGGGTTTAAGGCTTAAAGTGAGGGTTAGGGCTGGGGGCTGGGGTTAGGGTTTAGGGTTTAGTGTTAGGGTATTAGGGTTAGAGGGTTAGATGGTTTAGCGTTTAAGTTTAGGGTTTAGGGGTTGGGGTTAAGGGTGTTAGTGTTTAGGGTTTTGGCATTTAGGGTGTTAGGGTTGAATGTGTTAGGGCTAAGGGTGTTAGGGTTTTGTGTGTTAGGGTTTTAAGTGTTAGGGTTTACAGTTTAGGGTTAGGCTTAGACTCATTCTTAGGTTTAGGGCTAGGGATTTGAGGTTTAGGGTTTGGCGTTGGGTTTGGGGGTTGGGGTTAGGTTTAGGGCTAGGAATAGAGGGCTAGGGTTAGAGGGTTAGAGTTAGAGGGTTAGGGTTTCAGGTTAGCGTTAGAGGGTTAGGGTTCGAGTGTTAGGGTTAGGGTTAGGGTCGTTAAGGTTAGGGTGGTTAGGAGTTAGGTGTTAGGGTTTAGGGTTTAGGGTATAGGGGTTAGAGTTTGGGTTAGGGTTAGAGTTTAGGGCCTTGGGAGTTAGGACCTAAGGGCTTAGGGTCTTAGGGGCTTTGGGACTTAGGGCTTAGGGGCTAGAGTTAGAGGGCTAAGGCCAGAGGGCCAGGGTTATGGTTTGATTCCTGGTTGGCAATTTTTTTCCTTCAATATTTTGTGTAAGTCATCCCATTGCCTTCTTGCCTCCATGATTTCTGCTGAGTAGTCCAAGTTTATTATTATTTACTCTCCTTTTTTGGTGACTTCCTTTATCCCTAGCCTCTCTTAAAATTCTCTTTATGTTTGATTTTGGCAAGTTTGATTATTATATGTCTCGGTCACTTTCTTTTGAGATCACCTTATGTGGAATTTGATGAGCATCTTTCATGATATCAGGGAAGTTTTCTGCCAACAAATCTTCAACAGTTCCCTGTGTATTTTCTGTTAAGCCTCCCTGTTCTGGTACTGCAATCACTCATAGTTATTTCTCTTGATAAAGTCCCACATGATTCTTTGGATTTCTTCATTTAAAATTCTTTTATCTGGTTTCTTTTCAAATATATTGGTCCCAAGAGTTTTATCTTCTATCTCAGTAATTCTGCCTTCCAGTTCTTCAATTGTGCTCTTCTTACTTTCTATCGAGTTTTCTAACTCTGTAATTTTATTGTTAATCTTCTGAATTTCTGATTGCAGTCTCTATGGTTTCTTGCAGCTTATTAAATTTTTAATTATGTGCTTGAGTAACCTTTTTAATTTCTTCAGCTGCTTTATCTTTGTGTTCCTTGGCTTGTTCTGTATTTTGCCTCATTTCCTTCCTGATATCTTTGAGAGTTCTGTATATTAATCTTTTGTATTCTGTATCCGGTAATTCCAGAATTGCACCTTCATCGAGAAGATTCCTTGAGTCTTAGTTCTGAGAGCTTGTTGAAGCAATCATGGGTCACCTTCTTTTTTTTTTATTTTAATAATTTTTATTGTGTTTTAAGTGAAAGTTTACAAATCAAGCCAGTCTCTCACATAAAAACTTATACACAACTTGTTACATATTCCCAATTACTTTCCCCCCAATGGGACAGCCCACTCCCTCCTTCCACTCTTTCTTTCCGTGACCATTTTGCCAGTTTCTAAGCCCCTCTACCCACCCACCTCCCTTCCAGGCAGGAGATGCCAACATAGTCTCAAGTGTCCACCCAAACCAAGTAGCTCACGCCTCACCAGCATCCCTCTCCAACCCATTGTCTAGTCCAACCCATGTCTGATGAACTGGCTTTGGGGATGGTTCCCGTACTGGGTAAACGGAAGGTGTGGGGGCCATGATCACTGGGGTCCTTCCAGTCTCAGTCAGACCATTAAGTCTGGTCTTTTTATGAGAATTTGGGGTCTGCATCCCACTGTTCTGCTCCCTCAAGGGATCTCTGTTATGTTCCCCGTCAGGGCAGTCATTGGTTGTGGCCCGGCACTGTCTAGTTCTTCTGATCTCAGGATGATGTAGTCTCTAGTTCATGTAGTCCTTTCTGTCTCTTGGGCTCGTTATTATCTTATGTTCTTGGTGTTCTGCATTCTCCCTTGATCCAGGTGGGTTGAGAATCATTGATGCATCTGAGATGGCTGCTTGCTAGCATTTAAGATCCCAGATGCCACTCTTCAAAGTGGGATGCGGAATGTTTTCTTAATAGATTTTATTATGCCAGTTGACTTAGATGTCCCCTAAAACCATGGTCCCCAAACCCCTGCACCTGCTTTGCTGACCTTCAAAGCATTCAGTTTATTCAGGAAACTTCTTTGCTTTGGTTTAGTCCAGTTGTGCTGACCTCCACTGTGTTGAGTGTTGTTCTTCCATTCACCGAAAGTAGTTCTTGTCTATCTCTTTAGTAAATACCCCTCTCCTACCCTCCCTCCCTTCTCCGCTCATAACAACAAAGGAATATGTTCTTCTCAGTTTAAACTATTTCTCAAGATCTTATAATAGTGGTCTTATACAATATTTGACCTTTTGCTACTAATTTCACTCAGCATAATGCCTTCCAGGTTTCTCCATGTTATGAAGTGTTTCACAGATTCGTCACTGTTCTTTGTTGATGTGCAGTGTTCCATTGTGTGAATATACCATAATTTATTTATCCATTCATCCATTGATGGGCACCTTGGTTGGTTCCATCTTTTTGCTGTTGTAAACAGTGCTGCAGTAAACATAGATGTGCATATATCTATTTGTGTAAAGGCTCTTATTTCTCTAGGATATATTCCGAGGAGTGGGATTGCTGGGTTGTATGGTAGTTCTATTTCTAGCTTTTTAAGGAAGCACCAAATTGATTTCCAACGTGGTTGTATACCATTTTACATTCCCACCAGCAGAGTATAAGTGTTCCAGTCTCTCCACAGCCTCTCCAACATTTATTATTTTGTGTGTTTTGGATTAATGCCAGCCTTGTTGGAGTGAGATGGAATCTCATTGTAGTTTTGATTTGCATTTCTCTAATGGCTAATGATCGAGAGCATTTCCTTATGTATCTGTTAGCTGCCTGAATGTCTTCTTTAGTGAAGTGTCTGTTCATATCCTTTGCCCATTTTTTAATTGGGGTGTTTGTCTTTTTGTGGTTGAATTTTAGCAGAGTCATGTAGGTTTTAGAGATCAGGCACCGGGTAGAGATGTCTTAGCTGAAAACTTTTTCCCAGTCTGTAGGTGGTCTTTTTACTCTTTTGGTGAAGTCTTTAGATGAGCATAGGTGTTTGATTTTTAGGAGCTCCCAGTTATCTGGTTTCTCTTCATCATTTTTGGTAATGTTTTGTATTCTGTTTATGCCATGTATTAGGTCTCCTAATGTCCCTATTTTTTCTTCCATGATCTTTATCGTTTTAGATTTTATGTTTAGGTCTTTGATCCATTTGGAGTTAGTTTTTGTGCATGGTGTGTGGTAGGGGTCCTGTTTCATTTTTTGGAGGTGGCTATACAGTTACGCCAGCACCTTTTGTTAAAAAGACTATCTTCTCCCCAATTAACTGACACTGGGCCTTTGGCAAATATCAGCTGCTCATATGTGGATGGATTTATATCTGGATTCTCAATATTGTTCCATTGGTCTATGTGTCTGTTGCTGTACCAGTACCAGGCTGTTTTGACTACTGTGACAGTATAATTTGTTCTAATATCGGGCAGAGTGAGTCCTCCCACTTTGTTCTTTTTTAGTAATGCTTTACTTCTCCGCGACTTCTTTCCCTTCCATATGAAGTTGGTGATTTGTTTCTCCATCTGTTTAAAAAGTGTCATTGGAATTTGGATCGGAAGTGCATTGTATCTATAGATGGCTTTTGATAGAATGGACAATTTTACAATGTTGTCTTCCTATCCACGAGCAAGATATGTTTTTCCAATTACGTAGGTCCCTTTTGTTTTTTTTGCAGTAGTACCTTGTAGTTTTCTTGGTATAGCTCTTTTACATTTTTGGTAAGGTTTATTCCTAAGTATTTTATCTTCTTGGGGGCTGCTGTGAATGGTATTCATTTGATGATTTCCTCTTCAATGTTCTTTTTGTTGATATAGAGGAATCCAACTGATTTTGTGTGTTTGTATTGTAATCTGAAACTTTGCTGAACCCTTCTATTAGTTTTCTTGAGGATTCCTCAGGGTTTTCTGTGTATAAGATAATGTCTTTGGAAATAGAGATAATTTTATTTCTTCCTTACCAATCTGGATGCCCTTTATTTCTTTGTCTAGCCCAGTTGCTCTGGCTAGGACCTCTAGCACAATGCTGAATAAGAGCAGTGATAAAGGGGATCCTTGTCTGTTTCCCGTTCTCAAGGGAAATGCTTTCAGGCTCTCTCCATTTAGGATGATGCTGGGTATTGGCTTTGTATCAATACCCTTTATTATGTTGAGGAATTTTCCTTCTATTCCTATTTTGCTGAGAGTTTTTATCATGAGTGGGTGTTGGACTTTGTCAAATGCCTTTTCTGTATCAATTGATAAAATTATGTGGTTCTTGTCCTTTTTTTATGTGGTGGATTACATTAATTGTTTTTCTAATATTGAACCAACCTTGTATACCTGGTATAAATCCTACTTGGTTATGGTGGATTATTTTTTTGATATGTTGTTGAATTCTACTGGCTCGAATTTTGTTGAGGATTTTTGCATCTATGTTCATGAGGGATATAGGTCTGTAATTTTCTTTTTTTGTGTTGTCTTTAGCTGGTTTTGGTATCAGGGTTATGCTGGCTTCATAGAAGGAGTTAGGTCATATTCTGTCCTTTTCTATGCTTTGAAATACCTTCAGTAGTAGTGGTAAGTCTTCCCTGAAAGTTTGGTAGAACTTTGCAGAGAAGCCATCAGGGCCAGGGCTTTTTTTTGTTGGGAGTGTTTTGATTACCTTTTCAATCTCTTTTTTTGTTATGGGTCTATTTAGTTGTTGTACTTCAGTTTGTGTTAGTTTAGGTAGGTAGTGTGTTTCTAGGAATTCATCCATTTTTTCTAGGTTTTCAAATTTGTTAGAATACAATTTTTTGTAGTAATCTGATATGATTGTTTTAATTTCAGTTGGATCTGTTGTGATATGGCCCATCCCATTTCTTATTCGGATTATTGGTTTCTTTTCCTGTATTTCTGTAGTCAGTCTGGCCAATGGTTTATCAATTTTGTTAATTTTTTCAAAGAAGCAGTTTTTGGCCTTGTTAACTCTTTCAATTGTTTTTCTATTCTCTAATTCATTTAATTTTGCTGTAGTTTTTATTTTTTGCTTTCTTTTGGTGCCTGACAGTTCCTTTTGTTGCTCTCTTTCTGTTTGTTCAAGTTGTAGGGAGAGTTCTTTCATTTTGGCTCTTCTTTAATATGTGTGCCTTTATTGATATAAATTGACCTCTGAGCACTGCTTTCACCGTGTCCCAAAGGTTTTCATAGGAAGTGTTTTCAGTCTTGTTGAATTCTGTGAATTTCTTTATTCCCTCCTTAAGGTCTTCCATAACCCAGTCTTTTTTGAGCAGGGTATTGTGCAGTTTCCAAGCATTTGATTTCTTTTCCCTGGTTTTTCTGTTATTGATTTTTACTTTTATGGTCTTTCATTCAGAGAAGATGTTTTGTAATATTTCAATGTTTTGGGTTCTGCAAAGGCTTGTTTTATGACCTAATATGTGATCTATTCTAGAGAATGTTTCATGTGCACTAGAAAAGAAATTATAGTTTGCAGCTGTTGTGTGGAGTGTTCTGTATAAGTCTATGAAGTGAAGTTGTTTAATTGTAGCACTTAGATCTTCCGTGTCTCTATTGAGCTTCTTACTGCATTTCCTATCCTTCACCGAGAGTGTTGTGTTGAAGTCTCCTGCTATAATTGTGGAGGTGTCTATCTCACTTTTTAATTCTGTTAACATTTGTTTTATGAATGTTGCGGCCCTATCGTTGGGTGCATAAATATTTAATACGGTTATATGTACCTGGTAAATTGTCCCTTTAATCTTTATGTAGTGTCCTTCTTTATCCTTTGTGGTGGATTTAATTTGAAACTCTATTTTGTTGGAAATTAATATTGCCTCTCCTGCTCTTTTTTGATTGTTGTTTGCTTGATATATTTTTATCCATCCTTTCAGTTTTGGTTTATTTGTGTCTCTTAACTCTAAAGCCTGTCTCTTTTAGGAAGCATACAGGCTGATCGTGTTTTTTTATCCAGTCTGCAAGTTTCTGTCTCTTTATTGGTGAATTTAGTCCATTTACATTAAGTGTAATTATAGACAAGTATGAGTTTAGTGCTGTCATTTTGATGCCTGTTTTTGACAATTTCATTTTCCATTTACTTTTTTGTGCTGAGTTTTTCTTTGTAGAATGTGTGTTCCTCCTTTTTATAGTAGTTGAATTTATTTTGGTGAGTCGTTATGTTTATCTTGGTTTTTATTTTGAAGTATGGAATTGTTAGACCTTGTTGTGGTTACCTTAATATTTACCCTGGTTTGACTAAGTAAAAACCTAAGTTGTTTCGCCCTGTATCGCCTTGGTTTCCTCTCCATATGTAATTTCTAAGCCTCCTGTATTTAGTCCCTCTTTTTTCACTATCGTAATCTTTTATATAATCACATCAATGATTCCCTGTTTTGAGCAATTTTTTAATTAATCTTATTTTGTTTTTGTGATTTCCCTATCTGGGTTGATATCAGGATGTTTTATTCTGTGACCTTGTGTTGTGTTGGTATCTGATATTATTGATTTTCTGACCAAAGAATTTCCTTCAGTAATTCTTGCAGTTTTGGTTTGGTTTTTGCAAATTCTCTAAGCTTGCGTTTATCTGTAAATATCTTAATTTCACCTTCATGTTTTAGAATTTTGCTGGATATATGATTGTTCGCTGACAGTTTTTCCTCTTTCAGTGCTCTATATATGTTATCCCATTGTCTTCTTGCCTGCATGGTTTCTGCTGAGTAGTGCAAACTTATTGATTCTCCTTTGTAGGTAACTTTTCGTTTATCCTTGGGTGCTTTTGAAATTTCTCTTTATCTTTGGTTTTGGCAGGTTTGATGATATGTCTTGGTGATTTTCTTTTGGGATCTATTTTGTATGAGGTTCGATGAGCATCTTGGGTAGATATCTTTTCATCTTTCACAATGCCAGGGAATTTTTCTGCCATCAGATCTTCCACTGTTCTCTCTGTATTTTCTGTTATCCCTCCCTGTTCTGGAACTCGAATCACACGCAAATTATTCTTGATAGAGTCCCCCGTGATTCTTAGGGTTTCTTCATAGTTTTAAATTCTATTTGATTTTTCTTCAGCTATATTTGTGTCCATTGCCTTATCCTCCAGCTCCCCCACTCTGCATTCCAGTTCCTCGATTCTGCTCCTGTGACTTCCTATTGAGTTGTCTGAATCTGTGACTTTATTGTTAATCTTTTGGATTTCTGAATGCTGTCTCTCTATGGATTCTTACAGCTTATTAATTTTTTCACTATGTTGTTGAATAATCTTTTGGATATCTTCAACTGCTTTATCCGCGTATTCCTTGGTGTTTTCTGTAGATTGCCTTATTTCATTTGTGAGGTCATTCCTGATGTCTTGAAGGATTCTGTATAAAATTTTTTTATATTCTACATTTGGCAATTCTAGGAATGTATCTACATCTGGGAATGATTTTGATTCTTTGATTTGGGGGTTTGTAGAAGGAATCATGGTCTGCTTCTTCATGTGATTTGATGTCGACTGCTGTCTCTGAGCCATCTATAAGATATTGTAATATTTTCTTTTATATTTGCTCACTGAGTCTTATCTTCTTATTTTGTTTTGTTACAATACACCCAGATGGGCTACTAGATTGTGGTATCGTGATTGATGTAGCTTTTGAATCACTTACGTCCTGTTACCAGCTTCCCTGAGCTGTTACCAGGTATATAAGTGTATGAGTCCATTCACTATTCTTGAATAGAATCAGCTCAGGTGTTCTGATAGCTGGTCACCTAGTGTGTGGTGTAGGCTCTCACCTATTATCTTAGAGGAGTAGTGGTGATGGTTGTATGCACCAGTTTCTATTAGTGGCATGGGGTCACATTTCGAGGAGGGCAGGATGCTGACAGCCTTCCTTCAAGTGTCAGTGAGGTAGGTGTGGCTCTATTCTCTAGAGCACTCTGGTGGGTGGGCTTTGCAGCTGTATCTTAGGCACCCAATGCTTGGGTAGGCGTCACTATTCTCAGACCCCTCTAGCAGGTGGCTAGGTGATGTGGGTGGAGTCTCAGCCCTCAGTTCGCTGGTGCGGATCAGCGAGGGCTCTGTTTAATAGGTAGAGAGGTATCTGACCTCCAAAACTTGCCTTTCCACTGCTGAGCTAAAACAATTATGGTCAGATCTCTATCAGAATTGCCTTTGCATTGTAATAGCCACCTAGTTACCTGTAGGGTGAAAGCCAAAGACTATGGGTCTGTTAATGCCTGGATGGAGCTGATTCTGTACTGTTATTTCAGTTTAGGGAAGTCAGGGAAGGATTTTTTCTTTGATGGTTAAATGCTGCTTTTCTCAGGCCAGGAGAATGGGTTAGAAAAGAAAGAAAAAAAAAAAATTCAGCAGTGCACTTCACTCTCTGGCACAGAGGATTCCAATGTTAATGAAGCTGGGTGGGGCAATGAGGGGTGGAATCAGATATATAGAAGAGAGTAGCCTGGCAAAATATACAAAGTTACTTATGTTGTTTGGTGAGAACTGTTTTTTCTGAGATTCCAGAGCATTGTGTTGCTCGTGTGTGCTGGCTGGATCCCTGCTGAGACTGTCCCAGAGGGTTAGGGCTGCATCCATGCTCACACCGTCTCAGGAAGCCACAATCGGCTCCCCCACACTTAGTCCAAAGCCCAGCACCAAGGTTTCCTTTCTGGGACGCTGCACTCCAGGCTCCAAAACCAGTCGCTGCTTCCCTATAGTTTTTCGTTTCCCTGTCAGCCGCATCTGTGTGGAGCCTGCGTGTGCTGCCTGGGTCCCCTCTGAGGTTGGTCCTGAGGGTTAGGCCTATATCTGTTCTTCCCTGTCTCAGTAAACCACAATCAGCCCCACCACTCTGACACCAGGAAACCGGTAGGGCTCAAGGCTGCGGCGTGGGACACTGGCTCTGGAAGCGGTCCCTGCTGCAGCGTGGCTTTCGCTCCCCCGTCACTCAGGTCAACTCCTTAGTTCTGTGTTTGATGGTCAGGGTTTGTAGATTGTCCTTTATGTAATCAGTTCACTTGTTTTTTCAAGTCTTTGTTTCAAGAAGGATAAGCGGAAGCTTCTACCTAGTCAGCCATCTTGGTCCTGCCCCCGTGTCTGCCTCTTTATGTGATCTGATATTGACTGTTGTCTCTGAGCAATCTATAAGTTATTGTATTAGTTTATTTTATGCTTGCTTTTTGTATCCTAGCTTCTTCCTTCGTTTAGTTTTGGTATTCCCAAATAAGCTGCTTGAGTGCGCTAGGTTGATTATTTTCACCTTTGAAGCTCTAATGTACTATCACCAGATGGCTAGCACTGTTACCAGGTATATGAGCCTAGGAGTTCATTTACTTTTCTTGTATGGATTCAACTCAGGTGCCCAGGTAGTTGGTCATAAAGTGTAAGGTACAGACTCTGTCCTACAGTCTTAGAGGGGCAGGGGTTATTGGTGTAGGCAGAAGTATCTGGCTGCAGTAGGGGGTCAGAGTCTGATCAAGGCAGGGGTCTGACAGCTGTGCTCTGAGTGTCTGTGAGGAAAGTGCATCCCTGTTCTGTAGAGCACACGGGTGGGTACCCCAATGCTTTTGGTTGTAAGTTCTGGGCGGTACTACTTATCCTTGGAGCCCTGTCACAGGTGGCCAGGTATTGTGGGTGGAGCCACCAGTCCTTAGGCCCCTGATGTGGGTAGGTGAAGACCCTGTTTAATAGGCAAAGCAGTGTCAAACATCAAACACCCATCTTTCCACTGTCCAGCTGAAACAGTTGCAGTCTGGCAACAAGGGCCTATTCTCCTGAAATGGGCCCACACAGGTCCATGCTGGGGTGAAAGGTATTCAAAGCCCATGGACCATTTGTGCCTGAACAAGAGCTACTTCTGTCCTGAGCTCCCCAGCTTAATTGAGCTGGCAGATTATCTTTCCCCCAGTTGTGAACTTATACCTTCTTCAAGGATGGAAAAATGGCTCAGAGTGGTACCAGGGCCTATCTCAGGCCCAGGGAAGTTGACAGCCACTGAAGCCGGCTTGGGGGCTAGGGGTGTGGTAAAATAAACACAAGTAATTAGCTTTTGCCGAGAGTGCCGTTCTTCTCTTGTTCTGGAGGTGTGAGTAGTCTGTGCAACTTGCTGTCTTTCCCTGAGCGAAGCGCCTCTGGAATGCTACTGCCAGGCCCACTGCAGTCGCTCCAGGGAACGGTGCCTGAGGGTTCCTGGCTGTTCAGGTCCAGTAACTCCTCTCCACTTCTGAATAGTCTCTCCCTCCCCCTGCCACTGAGTCCGTTTTCTAACTTTGCCTTTGATGCTCAGGGCTCCTAGCTTGTCATAAATATACTTGCTTCGCTTGTTTTTTCGGGTCTTTTTTGTAAGAGGGATGACTGGCGGCGTCTCACTACTCTGCCATCTTGGCCTCGCCTCTCTAATATAATCAACAATTTTTTTTAAAAAGAAAAAAAAGAGTGAAACCTGTAGAAACAACAAATAACAGAATGAGATCCACAGAAAAACTAGATATTGGAGCTATCAGACAAAGACACTGAAATAACTCTATTATGTTCAAAGAAATAAAGGCAAGACTTAGAAATTTGGCAAAAAACTAGAAACTAAGAAAAAGATCAACTTAGAAAGTCAACTGAAAACTATAGCTGAAGTTAAAATCTTAATGCATGTATATAACAGCAGATTAAAAATGCTGAAGAGAGATTTAGTGAACTGGAAGATATGTTGGAAGAAAATAGAGGCATAGACAAAAGAAAAAATATAAAAAGGAATAAGATATAGAGAATACAATGAGAATATCTAGCATAAGATTAAGAAGGAAGAAAAAGAATGAGGCAAAAAACTGAGATTATGGCTGAGAATTTTCTTCAAATGATTAATGATATCAAGTCACAGATCCTAGAAGACTTACAAAACCCAAACCAAAAAAAAAACAAAAAACCCACTGCCGTCGAGTCGATTCTGACTTAAAGCGACCCTACAGGACAGAGTAGAACTGCTCCGTAGAGTTTCCAAGGAGCGCCTGGTGGATTCGAACTGCTGACGTTTTGCTTAGCAGCCATAACACTTAACCGCTGCACCACCAGGGTTTCCTTATAAGACCCATGTAGGGTAAATACAAAGAAATTCGTATCTAGGTACATCATAGTAGAACTGCTGAAGCTAAAGACAAAAAACCCCACAAAAAACAAATAATTTAAAACTACTTAAAGAATGGAAGAGATTATCTTTAAAGGACAAACAAAAAAACTGACTGATGACTTCTCTACAGAAATAGTGACAACCCTAACACAATAAGATGGTATATTTAAATTATAGAGAGAAAATACATGGCAACCCAGAACTCTATGCTGAGGAAAAACATCATGAATGAGCAAAGACCTTTTGTTTTCAGACAAACAAAACGTGGATAAGTTAACATCAGCATGCCCACATTAAAGAAAATTCCAAAGGTATTCTTCAAGCAGAAAGAAAATAAGGAGAAAGGCTTAAGATGCAAGAAGGAATGAAAGTTAATGAAATGGGTAAAAATAGAGGATTACTGACTGCATAACATAATAAGAATAGACTTTATTGGGTTTAAAATATGTAAGAAATTAGAATGTATGATAACTACAGCGTTTTGACTTTTATGGCTTTATGGTCAGGAAACATGTTGTGTAATATTTTGATGTTTTGGATTCTGTTAATGCTTGTTTTGTGGCCTAATACGTGGTCTATTCTCAAGAATGCTCCACGAGCGTTAGAAAAGAAAGTTTACTTGACTACCGTTGGGTGAAGTGTTATGTTTAAGTCTATGAGATCAAGTTGCCTGATTGTGGTATTTAGATCTTCCGTGTCTTTATTGAGCTTCTTTATGGATATCCTGTCTGTCATCAGAAGTGGTATGTTGAAGTCTTCTACTGTTATTGTGGAGCTATTTCTCTTTTCAATGCTGTTTGAGTTTGTTTTATGTATTTTGGAGCCCTGTCATTGGGTGTATAAGTATTGATTATGATTTTGACCTCCTGGTATATTGACCCTTTAATCATTATATAGTGTATTTCCTTTTCCTTTGTGGTGTATTTTACTTTAAAGCCTGTTTTATCAGAGATTAATATTGCCACTCTTATTTTTTATTGTTGTCTGCTTCATGTATGTATATATATATATATTATTTTTTTCATTCTTTGAGATTTAGTTTGTTTATGTCTTTGAGTCTATGGTGTGTCTCTTGCAGTCTGCATACAGACGGATCATGTTTTCTAATCCATTCTGCTACTCTCTGTCTCCTTATGGGTGCAATTAAACCATTTACATTTATCGTAATTATTCATAGTTAACGAGTTTTTTTATGAGTTTAGTGCTGTCATTTTCATCTTTTTTGTGTATGTCTTGTTGGCATTTTCCTTATTCCATTTAATTTTCTCTGTTAAGTCGTTTTTCTTTGTGCATTTTCTTTCCATCCTCTTCATTTTTGTTGCCTTTGTATTTACTGCTAATTTATTTTTTTCTGTGCTGAATCGTTTTTCTTTTTAGTCTTTCATCTTCTTCCTTGTTGTTGCTTTTGTATGCTGAAAATTTATGTTTTTTTAAATTTTAATGTGTAGGATTGTTAGTTTCCTTTGGGTTACCTTAACATTTACCTCTGTTTTTCTAAATTTAAACCAATCTTTTATTTCTTTATATCGTCTTCACTTCCTCTCCATATGAAAAATCTATGACTACATTATTTAGTCCCTCTTTTTTGTGTTAATGTTGTCATCTTTTGCAGATCAATGTCTTTGTTTCTATATTTTCAGAGTTTTAGCTTTCATTTATTTGTGACGTCCCTATGTGGGTTGATATCTGGTAGTTCTGTCCCGTGTTCTAGTCTTGGGTTGTTAGCTGATGTTATTGATTTTCTAACTGGAGAATTCCCTTTATTATTTCTTGTCATATTGGTTAGGTTTTTAAAAATTCCTTAAACTTCTGCTTGTCTGGAAATGTCCTAATTTCACCATCATATTTGAGAGACAGTTTTGCTGGATATATAATTCTTGGCAGGCAATTTTTTTTTTTTCTTCAGGGCTTTGTATATGTCCTTCTTGCCTGCATGGTTTCTGCTGAGCAGTCCGAGCTTAGTCTTACTGACCCTTCTTTATAGGTGACTTTTTGTTTATCCCTAGCTACTCTTAAAATTCTCTCTTTATATTTGGTTTTGACAAGCAAGATTATAATATGTCCTGGTGACTTCATCTTGGCATCTACCTTGTGTGGGGTTCAGTAAGCATCTTGGATAGATATCTTCTTATCTTTCACAAGGTCAGTGAAGATTTTAGCCAGGAAGTCTTCAACAATTCTCACTGTGTTTTCTGTTATCCTCCACCCCCCACCCCGATTCTGGTGTTCCAATCACTCTTGATAGAGTCCCGCATAATTCTTAGAGTTTCTTCAATTTTAAAAAATTATTTTATCTGATTTTTCCTCAAATAACTTGGCGTCAATTGCTTTATCTTCAGTCTCACTAATTCTGACTTCCAGTGCCTCAATTCTGCTCCTCTCGTTTTCTATTGAGTTGTCTAATTCTGAAATTTTATTGTTACTCTTTTGGATTTGCTTGCTATCTTTCTATGGATTCTTGCAGCCTGTTACATTTGTCATTATACTCTTGCATAACCTTCTTAAGTTCCTCTATTGTTTTATCTGTGTGTTCCTTGGCTTGTTCTTCGTTTTGCCTGATCTCCTCCTGGATCTCTTGAAGAGCTCGGTCTCTTAATCTTTTAAATTCTACCTCCGGCAATTCCTGGAATTTCTCTTCATTTGGAAGATTTCTTGATTTGTTGTTTTGGGAACTTCCTGAATCCATCATGTTCTGCCTCTTTATGTTATTTGATATTTACACTTGTCTCTGAGCCATCAGTGAGTTATTATATTCATTTATTTTATGTTTGCTTGCTGAGTCGGAATCTACTTGACGGCACTGGGCTTGGTTTTTGTTTTTCTTTTTTTGGTGTACTGTGTCATAGCTTCTTGTTTTATTTTGATATGCCCAAATAGGCTGCTTGGGTGAGCTAGTTTGATTATTGGCACCTTTTGAAGCTCTTACGTCCTGTCACCAGGTGATCAGAGCTGTTACTAGGTATGTGAGCCTAGGAGCCCTTTTACATTCTTGTATGGATTCAGCTCAGGTGTCCAGGTAGTCGGTCACCAAATGTGTGGTGTAGGCTTTTACCTACACTCCTACATAGACAGGGTTGATTGGTGTAGGTACAGGTGTCTGGCTACTGTGGGGGGAATGACTGCCCTTGAGTGTCTGGGAGGAAAGCATGTCCCTGTTCCCTAGAGCACATAGGTGGGTGGGTTTTGCAGCCAGACCGTGGGCACCCAATGCTGTTGGTTGTAAGGACTGGGATTCACCACTTAACTCTTGGACTCCTGAATTGGGTGGCTAGGTGGCATGGGTGGAGCCACCAACCCTCAGGTCACTGATGTGGGTAGGTGAGGACCCTGCTTAATTGGCAGAACGTTGTCAAATATCAGAAATCTGCCCCTCCATTTTATAGCTGATACAGTTGAAAATAGGCTTCAGGTATATACCCTGTCGTAGTGTGCTAATGAGAGCCTATGCTGTCGAAATAGGCCCACACAGATCTATGCAAGGGTGAAAGGCATTCAGAGTCCTTGGACCCCTTATGTCTGTGCCTTCCCTGAGTTCCTGGCTTAGGGAAGCTGGCAGATTATTTTTTGTTGTTTGTTCCTGCTCCAGGGCATGTAATAGTTCCTACTTCTGGCCCAGGGGACCCAGAAATAGCTGAAGCTGGTCCAAGACTAAAAACAGAGAGGGAGGAAGCAGGTAAATGGGAGAGATGTTCTTCCCAAAGGGGATGATTTTTGATTTGTGTGGCATTTTAAATGCATGTACTTATCTTTTGCCAACTTAGCACTGCTTTTCACTGCTTATGGAGGCTTGTGTAGGCTTTCCACCACTCGGTCTCTTCAGATGTGGAAAACATGTCCCGAGCGTCACTGCTTGTGTCACCGCACATGCCATCCAATCCAGCCTGCAGGGTGCTGGTTTCTGCCAGGTCAGGTCTGTCAAACTCTCACTGCTTCTGAACCATATTCCCCTCCCCCTGCCACTAAATCCGATTCTGTAACTTCACCTTTGATGTTCAGGGCTCCTAGATTGTCATATATAATCGATTTACTTCTCTGGGTCTTTGTTATAAGAGGGGCTACATAAAGCATCTGACTACTCTGCCATCTTGGCCCCACCCCCTACAAGAGTCATTTTTCATCACATTCCTGAATCTGACACTATCACAGAAACTTATCTTTGAGAAAATGAAATAGGGATGAGGCACTAGGCAGAACAAACCCGTTGGGTTGGAGTCAATTCTGATGCATAATGACCCTATAGGTCAGAGTAGAACTGCCTCATAGGGTTTTCAAGGAGCAGCTGTTGCATTTGAACTATTGGGCCAGAGTATATTTGGAGCACTGGTGGTGCAGTGGTTAAGAACTCAGCTGCTAACCAAAAGCTTGGCAGTTCGAATACATTAGCTGCTCCATGGAAACCCTATGGGGGCAATTCTACTCTGTCCTATAGCGTTGCTGTGTGTTGAAATCAATTCACCAGCAATGGGTTTGGTTTTTTGATTTACATGCCTGCATGAGTAAAATTTGACTTGAATCTCTAAACTTAATTCTAACGTAAGAATGATATTGCAGCACTTCTCCGTAAAGGTTTGTCTTAAGTCATCAGGATAAATCCAAACCCACTGCCGTCGAGTCGATTCTGACTCATCCCGACCGTCGAGTCGATTCTGACTCATCCCGACCCTATAGGACAGAGTAGAACTGCCCGATAGAGTTTCCAAGGAGCGCCTGGTGGATTTGAACTGCCGTTCTCTTGGTTAGCAGTCGTAGCACTTACCCACTATGCCACCAGGGTTTCCTCATCAGGATAAGCCTGTGCTAATTTATTGGATACCTTCAGGAATTCTTCATCAGTTATATTCACATTAAGAAGGAAAAAAATATCAGAAGGAACTTCATACATCCTTACCCTTCATTTCATGCAAGATTCAAGTGTGTCAGTGATGGTGGTTATGTAAAATTGATTCCTGGCACTCAATACTTCTGGAGCATTTCTGTCATTTACTTGTTTCTTCTAATGCTTCTGCAACAATAAACTGCTTGATAATCAGTATTTGGCAGTATTTGTTTTATTGTGTTTTCAAAATAGTCTCTTATGTAAATATCTTGTTAATAGCTGGTAGAGATCTATGCATGTCTATAAATTTACTTCTGAATCTCGAAGAATTGACTCATCAAATGAAAATGATGCAATATATTATTATACATAACAAACATAAATACATGGTCTGTGTTTCCATTTTGTTGGCGACGTTTTAAGCTTCTGTTCTGATATCTCCTTTTTGTGACTGGTCTTCAGCAATATTCTCTATGGCACCTAGAATCTGAGTGTGTGAGTCCAGGATTGAGCTCGTTGCTCTAGCATGTGCTTCCCAGTGGGTATTAAAAAGACATTTTAATGCTGATCATTGCCTATGAACAGCTCATCGGTGAATAGAGATGGCAAAAAATTTGTAAAATATCTGAATAGAAGAAAAAAATCTTTTTTTTTTTGACAAAAATCCATTGTGATACATCCTGCAAAATTAAGTGAATATGCAGCACCTTGGTATGAAAATGGCATATTCATTACATTCCAGAATTTTCTGTTGCATGCCTTTATAATGCAGTGACATTTCCCAGCATTGTCATAGGATTGGTCTCTGCACTTAGAAAAATCAATTTTGCAAGCTTCATCTAATTAGTGAAACACTTGGTTTGCAATGTCTTTGAGGGCTAATGCGATGTGTTCTCCTGACTCGCTTGGTGCATATTATGCCTTCTTTCTCTCAAGTTTCTTCAGTTTGTAATGGAAATGTCTAGCTTGTTCCTTTTATGCCATTGTACCTTTGGAAGCAGATAACTTGTGTCCTAGATTTCACAGATGAAGAGGGGTTTTTGAATTTTGGACTTGGACTTGATTTAAGACTTTTTCTATGCTATGATGGGATGAGGAAACCCTGGTGGCATAGTGGTTAAGTGCTATGGCTGCTAACTGAAAGGTCGGCAGTTCGAATCTGCCAGGCACTCCTTGGAAACTCTATGGGGAAGTTCTACTCTGTCCTATAGGGTCGCTATGAGTCAGAATCGACTGCATGGCAGTGGGTTTGGTTTTGGTTTGTGATGGGATGAATATGTTTTCCATTTGCAAGAATGTGATTTTGGTGGGATCAAAGGGTAGAATGTCATGGATTGAATTATGTCCCCCCAAAATGTGTGTATCAACTTGGATAGGCCATGTGAGGTTGTCCTCCATTTTGTGATGTTAATTTTATGTTGAGAGGATTAGGGTGGGATTTTAACACCTCCCTGATCCGAGATACAGGGAGTTTCCCTAGGGTGTGGCCTGCACCACCTTTTATCTCTCAGGAGATGAAAGGATAGAGAGTTGGGGACCTCATACTACCAAGAGCAGAGCATGTCCTTTGGACCCGGGGTCCCTGCGCCTGAGAAGCTCCTTGACCATGGGAAGATGGAGGACAAGGACCTTCTTCCAGAATCAACAGAGAGAGAATTCCCCTGGAGCTGACGTCCTGAATTTGGACTTATAACCTACTAGACTGTGAGAAAATAAATTTCTCTTTGTTAACGCCATCCACTTATGGTATCTGTTATGGCAGCACTAGATGACTAAGGCAGCGATGATTTTAGCTTCTGTTTTGGTGTTTCCTTTTTGTATCTGGTCTTCAGCAATATTCTGTGTGGCGCCTAGAATTGTACTTGTTGCTATAGCATGTGCTTCCCAATGTGTATTAGACATTTTAATGCTCAATCATTGCCTGAATATGTTTTAAGAACAGCTCATCAGTGAGTAGAGGTGGCAAAAAATTTGTAAAGTAACTGAATATTAGAAAAAACATCAATTGCTTTTGGACAAAAAAAAATCTATTGTGATACATCCTACAAAATTAAGTGAATGTGCAACACCTTGGTATGAAAAGGGCATATTAATTTCATTCCAGAATTTTCTGTTGTATGCCTTTATAATGCAGTGACGTAATGGCAGCATTGTCATAGGATTGGTCTCTGCACTTAGAAAAATCAATTTTGCAAACTTCACGTAATTAGTGAAACACTTGCTTTGCAATGTCTTTACCAGTATGATTTTTTAGATTTTTTAAGCTAGTAAATGTGATAAATCACCACAGAGGTTTTCTGTCTGTTGGAGATACGGATCTTTAAACAATACTTAGCTGGCCTGTATGAGAAGGCTCAGAAGTGGAATCCACAGACAAAATGAAATATCGAGCTATACTTATTTCACTGACAGTAGTTGATTGAACTTCATCACTTATCAAGATTATAAATTTTTTACACATTATTTTAGAATTATGGGATGGATTGCCCTTTCCTGTGTTACCATATTTTGAGATGTGACTTGCTAAAAATAGATCAAATGAGCAGCAAGTTGAAGCCAACTTTAAAATTTTCCATTTCGTGGGGACCCAAAGACTTCATTTCTTTTTCACGAAGATAGTCCACATTCAGTGATTGTTAGGACAACAAAGACACATTACAAAATGGCTTTTCAATACTGATGTTCATTAATTTGTGATTCCAGTTCATAAATTAAGCCAGAACAATGTGTTTGGTTTAAATATGATAACATGATCTCTGTGAATTGAACTATTTTCATGTTTACCGATCCTATTCAATTTGCACCAGTTGCTAAATTCATCTGTAACAATTCGAGAATTAAATGAGGATGAGGGGTTTGTTTGTTTGGTTAGTAGGTTTGCAAACAAAACAATACAGGGAGCTGACTGATGGAGATTGCAGTAGCCACTCCCTCTTATAATTTTCATCATTAACTTTGCACTCTAGAAAAAATTCTGGCTACAGAACTTTGTTTACCGTCCAGGAATTTTCAACACAAATTTACAAGTGGACAACTGTGATGTTGACAATCACTTGGGCCTCTTTTGATCCACTAATTTACTTCATTGGAAGAAAATTATTGCACAAGGCAGGATCTGCATTTCTGTTATTTATGGGGTCTGCAGACGTGACAATTTAATATTCTTAGTTTCACTTTCTAGATCATTACTAATTTCTTTTTTTTTTTACTACAGCAAGAAATAGTTGCAGAATTTGGAACAAATTCTGTTATATTTGTATTGCCATCGTTAATTTCAGCACTAGTGGTACTAGTAGGATGATTCCCACCCATTAAGCACGTACCTTTAATGGAAGAAGTCTCTGCTGATTTATTACGTTCTAAAAACGAATTTTGGAATAGTCTTTAGGGATTCACAAATCATTTTCTTTTTATCTTCTGCAGGCTTCCATTTTTGCACTGCACTTAGTTATGGCCGTTTCATTTTGCCTGGATTGAAAATTATGTCACTTTTTAAATTTGATTCTGCCATAACAATAAATTTGAATAATAGAAAATAAATTTATAAAACCAGAAGTTTATAAAATAAAATTTACTTTAGAATTTAGACATTAACACAAAAAAATTTATATTTGAAAATTAAATAACTCATTGCTGTGGATTAAATTTTAACTAACAGTGACCCTATTGGACAGAATAGAACTGCACAGCAGGGTTTCTAAGGAGAGGCTGGTTGAAACCTTTTAGTTTCAGCCAGGCTCTTAACCACTGTTCCACCAGGGCTACATTTGAAAATTAGTAAGTAAAAATGTTAATTTGGACCATGAGATTTTGTTCTTGAGGTCTTAGATAGCCCAAAGAAATAGTACATGATATCCTTCTCCATGGACTAATTCCTTCTGAAAACAGGTCCAAAGTATGTAGGATGTAGTCTAGCCAGCCATCTTTGTTTCTAGGCTAGGGTACATTCTGGTTATACTTCTTTCAGGATAGATTTTTTCGTTCTTTTGGCAGTTCATGTTATATTCAGAATTCTTCACCAACACAATTAAAAGGCATCAATTCTTCTACAGTCTTCCTTATTCATCAGCCAGCTTTCCCACACATACGAGGCCACTGAAAACACCTTGGCTTGGATCAGTTGCATCTTAGTTTTCAAGGTGATGTCTTTGCTTTTCAACACTTTGGAGGTCTTTTGCGCCGATTTGCCTGATGGCAGTGCATCTTTTGATTTCTTCACTGCTGTTTCCATGGGTGTCGATTGTGGATGCAAATAAAATGAAATCCTTGACAACTTCAATCTTTTCTCCGTTAATCATGATGTTGCTCATTGATCCAGTTGTGAGGATTTTTGTTTTCTTTATGTTGAGGTGCAATCTCTACTGAAGGCCGCGGTCTTTGATCTTCATCAGTAAGTGCTTCAAGTCCTCTTATCTTTTAGCAAGCAGGGTTGTCATCTGCAAAATGCAGGTTGTTAATGAGTCTTCCTCCAATCCTGATGTCGTGTTCTTTGTATAGTCCAGCTTCTCAGATTATTTGCAGATTAAGTAAGTATTGTGAAAGGATACAACCCTGACACACACCTTTCCTGACTTTAAACCACGCAGTATCACTTTTTTCTGTTTGAACGTCTACCTCTTGATCAGGTTCCTCATCAGCACAATGAAGTGTTCTGGAATTCTCACTCTTCGCAATGTTATCCATAATTTGTTATGATCCAAGCAGTCAAAGGCCTTTACATAGTCAATAAAACACAGGTTTAAACATCTTTCTGGTATTCTCTGCTTTCAGCCAGAATCGAAATGACATCAGCTGTGATATCCCTCCTTCCATGTCTCTTCTGAATCCTGCTTAAATTTCTGGCAGTTCCCTGTCAATGTACTGCTGCAGCTGCTTTTGAATGATTTTTAGCAGAATATTACTTGCATGTGATATTAATGATATTGTTTGACAATTTCCACATTTGGTTGGATCACCTTTCTTAGGAATAGGTGTAAATATGGATCCTTTCCAGTTCATAGGCCAGGTAGCTGTATTCCAAATTTCTTGGGATTAGACAAGTGAGCGATTCCAGTGCTGCATCCATTTGGTGAAACATCTCAGTTGGTATTCCGTCAATTCTCGGAGGCTTTTTTTTCTCACCAATTCCTTCAGTGCAGCATGGACTTCTTCCTTCAGTACCATCGGTTTCTGATCATATGCTACTTCCTGAAATGGTTGAAGGTCGACCAATCCTTTTTGGCATAGTAACTGTGGGTATTACTTTCATCTTCTTTTGATGCTTCCTGCGTCATTTAATATTATACCCGTAGAATCTTTCAGTATTGCAACTCAAGGGTTGAATTTTTTCTTCAGTTCTTTCAGCTTGAGAAATGCTGAGTGTGTTCTTCCGTTTTGGTTATCCATCTCCAGATCTTTACACATGTCATTATAATACTTTTTCTTCTCAAGCCACCCTTTGAAATCTTCTGTTCAGCTCTATTACTTCGTCATTTCTTCCTTTCCCTTTAGCTACTCGACATTCAAGAGCAAGGTTCAGAGTCTCTTCCGACATCCATTATGGTCTTTTCTTTCTTTCCTGTCTGTTAAAGGACCTCTTGCTTTCTTCATGTGTGATGTCCTTGATGTCATTCCACAACTCACCTGGTCTTCAGTCATTAGTGTTTACCACATAAAATGTATTCTTGAGGTGGTCTCTAAATACAGGTGAGATATACTCAAGGTCGTACTTTGGCCCTTTTTGACTTATTCTAATTTTCTTCCGTTTCAACTTGAACTCCCATATGAGCAATTGACAGTCTGTTTCACAATCGATCCCTGGCCTTGCTCTGACTGATGATATGAGTTTTCCCATCTTCTCTTTCCACAGGTGTAGTCAGTTTGATTCCTGTGTATTCCATCTGGTAAAGTCCACGTGTATAGCTGCCGTTTATGTTGGCAAAAAAAAATATTTGCAGTGGATGAGTCACTGGTCTTGCAAAATTCTTTCATGAGATTTCTGGCATCATTTCTATCAGCGATGCTGTATTTCCCAACTACTTTTCCTTCTTTGTTTTCAACTTTAACATTCTAATGACCAGTAATTATCAATGCATCTTGATTGCATGTTTGATCAATCTCAGGCTGCAGAAGTTGTTTAAAATCTTCAATTTCTTTGTCTTTGGCATTGGTGGTTGGTGCATAAATTTGAAGAGTCATATAAACTGGTCTTCCTTGTAAGTGTATGGATTTTAGCCTATCAGTGACAACATTGTACTTCAGGCTAGATCTTGAAATGTTCTCTTTGATGATTAATGTAACGTCATTCTTTTGACTCTGGTGGAATATCCACGTTTGTAAGACTGCTCACAGACTGTTTCACCAGAGAGTTTTCCGGTACTGCAATATCTACCACTAATCTCTGTGATCCCTGTGAATTGGCAAAATAAGAATAGTGCTATAGATTTCTTCCAAATACAGAAAACATAATTATGAAAATGTTCTTGCTATTGATTATGTTCTTTACCAATCTGTTCGTATGGGATTTTTGATACTTCACTTGAAAAATGAGTCCAAGGTACTGTGATGTGATTGTTTACTTTGTGTGGCCTTTCTAGCCATGGTCTTATATCATCCACCCTGTTGCTTGGGCAGGACTGTGTGATAGGGTAATTGTGGCTCACCAAGGGGATTGTTTAGTTCTCCCTTCAAAGAGATCCAGTTCCAGAGCAAAGAGGAGGATTCAACTCCCATCAAGGAAGAACAGCCAGGAGCTGAGCATATATTATGGACCTGAGATCCCTGCACTGAGAAGCTCCTAGAAGCAGGAGACTGAGATAGAGAGAGGAAGCTGTAACCCTGAAGACGGTAAGATGCCATGGCAGGAGAGACCAAGCAACAGGGACCCGGCTATAGGAGATGCTGGCCCATGGAGAAGGAAAGCTGAGTGCCTTTGGAGAGAGGCCCAAGGCCAGGCAGAGGCACGCCTATGAGCACAGGAGGGAAGAGGCTGTCCTGATAGAAGAACTGTATTCTGAGTGTCTTTGAGCCTGAGTTGTAACTGTTACTTCCCTAATAAACCCCATAATCATGAATATGGACTGTGAGCTCTGTGTGGCCGTTGCAATGAATTATTGAACCCAGCAGAGAAGTAGGGAGTGCTGTGTGAGGGACAGTTGGTGTCAGAGTTAGTGAAGATGGTGGAGAGAGGATAGTTTTTTCACCAATGCCTTCAATGCAGCTTCGATTTCTTCCTTTTATACCATCAGTTCTTGATCTTATGCTACCTCTTGAAATGGTTGAATATTATCCAGTTCTACTGCAGTACTATATTAATATCAGACAAATTATACTTCAGAAAAAGGAGTATTATTGGGAATAGGTAGGGACATAACATAATAAAGGATCACTTCTCCAAAAAGATACAACCATCCTAAATGTGTACATATTTAACAACAGGGCTCCAAAATACAAAAACTAATAAATCTGAAAGGGGAAATGGACAAATACGCATTTGTAATTGGTATCAGTACTTTTCTATCAATAATTAATAGAGCCCTGCTAGTCGAAGTCCAAAGCATCTGTATGAACCACTCATGGATGTCTATGTGTGTGTGTATGTATATAGTATAAAGACAAGTAATACAGAAATAAACATAGAGTCCTTGGGAGGTGCAAACGGTTAATGCATTCAGCTGCTAACCAAAATGTTGAAGGTTTGAGTCCACCCAGAGACACTTCGGAAGAAAGGCTTGGCGATCTACTTTTGAAAAATTAGCCGTTGAACTGACACACTTGTGTGTCACTACTACTCTGACACACATGGGGCGAGGGGTCACCATGAGTCAGATCAGCTTGATAGCAATTGAATGATTTTTTTATTCATTCTGCCAGTGTTTGTCTTTTAATTGGTATCTTAGGCTGGGTTCTCTAGAGAAGCAAAACCAGTGATGTATATATATGTATGTATTTATATATAAATAGATTTATATCAAGGAAATGGCTCCCGAGGCTGTAGAGGCTGGTAAGTCTCAAGTCCATGGGTCAGCCTGGTGGCTTCTCCTGACTCACATAGATGCAGGGACTGCAGAACTGAAGATCTGCAGGTCATACAACAGGTCTGTGGCTCACAGGCTGCAAAGGCTGACAAATCTCAAGATCGGCAGGTAAGCTGGCAGCCCGTGGCTCACAGACTGCGGAGGCTGATGAATCCCAAAATTGGAAGGTAAGCTGAGAGTTCGAGTCCCAAAAACTTGAGATCAGATGAAGAGGAGCCAGCTGCAGGATTCAGAGTGAGCAAAAGCTCAAGAGCCTTGCCAGAAAGTCCACCTATATTGGATGCAGTCCACACCCCTGAGGAAACTCCCTTACATCTGATTGGCTACTCACAGCAGATCCCATCATGGAGGTAATCACGTTATATCACATCTCATCATGGAAGTGATTGCATCGTTTTACGACTGCTAAACTACATCATAACTGCCAAAGCACTGAGAATCATGGTCCAACAAAGTTAACACACAACTTTAATGATCCCAATTGTGAATTTAATCTATTTATATTTAAAGCGATTAATGATAAGGAAGGACTTATATCTTCTACTTTGTAATAGTAGGTCATATACGTATTTTGTTTCTCATTTTCTTCACTACTGTCCACTTTTGTGTTTGACTGATTTTTTTTCAAGAGTACAATTTTGATCCTCTCCTTGTTTCCTTTCCTTATATTTTTTAACTTCTTAGTGGTGAGCATGAGGATTACAATTAATATCTTATATTTATAACAATCTTCTTTTAATTAATACAAATTTAGCTTCAACAGTATACAAAGTTCTGCTTTTATTCAGCTCAGTTACCTCCCCTACTTACGTTGCTGGTACAAAAATTGCATCTTTATACATTGTGTGTCCATTAAGAGAGATGTGTAAGTATTTTTATGCATTCGTGCTTTAAATCATATATGAAAAAAAGAGAGGCGTGATATAAAAATATTACTGACTTTGTTTTATCTAAGTAGTTACCTTTACGGAGTCTTTGTTTCTTTTTATGGCTTCCAGTTACTGTCTAGTGTCCTTCCATGCCAGCCAGAAGATTCCCTGTAGCATTTCTCATAAGGCAGTTCTGCTGCTAACATACTCCCTCAGGTTTTGTGTATCTGGGCATGTCTTAATTTCCCCTTCATTTTTGAAAGATAGTTTTGCTAGATATTGACATCTTGGTTCATAGTTTTGTTTCTGTATTTTTTTTCCAGTATCTTAAATACATCATCCCACTATTTTCTCATCTCAATGGTTTCTGATGAAAAATCAACAGTTAAACTTGTTGAGACTCTCTTCTTGTACATTAGGGGTCACTTATCTCTTGCTACTTTCAAGTTTCTGTCTTCGTCTTTTGACATTTTGATTATGTCTCTCTGTGGATATCTATGTATTTATTGTCCTTTGAGTTTATTGAGCTTCTTGGATATCTAGATGACATTTGGGAGACTTCCAGTCATTACGTTTTCAAATATTCTTTCTGTCCTTTCATCTTTCTTTCCTTTCTGGGACTCCTTAATGAGTATATTGGTATGCTTGATGTTGTCCCGCAGGTCCCTTAGGCTCTGTTCATTTTCTTCATTCTTTTTCCTTTACGCTCCTCAGTTAGAACAATTTCAGTTGTGCTTTTTCAAGTTTACATTTTCCTGCTTTCTTGCTCAAATCTGCTGTTGAGCTCCTCTAATGAAAATTTTATTTCAGCTATTCTACTTTTCAGCTCTATAATTTCTATTTGGTTCTTTTGTATAATATTTCTTTATTAATATTTTCTACTTGTTCATACATTCTTCTCTTGGTTTCCTTTTTTTTTTTTTTGTCTATGGTTTCTTTAGCTCTTTGAGGAAATTTAAGACAATTGGTTTAAAATCTTTGTCTAGTAATCCCAATATCTGTGTTTCCTTAGGGATGCTTTCTGTTCATTCTCTTCTTTCTTTCTTCTTAACAAATGAACCATCCTTTTCTTTTTCCTTTTATGACTTAAAATAGTGTGTTGAAAACTGGTTATCCTAAATATTATGATGTAACTCTGGAAATCAGAGTCCCTCCAGTCATTAGGGTTTGCTCTTTTTTTTTTAATTGTTGAGGGCCAGTCATCCATTTGCTTAGTGATGTTTCCAAACTATTTCTGCAAAGATTGTATGTCTTCTCATGTGTGGACACTGAAGTTCTGTTCTGTTATGTCAGCAGTCAGTTCATGATCTGACAGTGATTTCTTTAAATGCTTGTAGCCAAAAAGAAAAAGTAACATTATCCCAGTCTTTGCAGATTGGCTCTGAACTGGGGTGTTCTTTCAGTGCTAAGCAAGAGCGTCTAAAACTCTGCCTTAGCCTTCACTTCCTGCCCCCCTGGGGCCCAAAGATCAGCCAGAGGTGCAAGCCTAAAGCTTTGTCAGGATATTTATGAGCATATCTTCATCCTTAGGCAAGAATATTGCACTTCAGATTCTTCAGTATATGTGGTAGCCCTTCAAAGCCCTTAAACCACCAACCATTGTCCTCTCAGCCCCCTTTTTTCCAAGCTTTTGGATGTCTCTGCTGTTTTCTCTGTCCTTCATCCTTTGACCCTGGAGGTAGGACCAATTATACCTTCGTACTGCTCAGTTTCCATCACATCATACATTTTTTCTTATGTGCTGTTGAGTCAATTCTGACTCATAGTGACTATAGGATGGAGTAGAACTTCTCCAAAGGGTTTCTAAGGCTGTAATATTTATGGAAGGAAACTGTCATATCTTTCTCCTGTGGAATAGTTGGTGGATCAAATCAAAAGGTTTAACAGCTGAGTGCTTAACCACTGCACTACTGGGGCTCCTTTTGACATCATGCATCATAATAGATTTTTAACACACCCCTCAGAAACATAGAAGTCCATAAATTGTCAAGGGTACAGAAGATTTAACATGTATAAAAATACCAAATTGATATATGCGTATGTGTGTGCATTATCTAACCACTAAAGAATATACATTCATCTCATGCACATACATAGTGTTTATAAAAATTGACTGTATACTGTGTTATAAAGCAAGTCTCAACAAATTTCAAGAGTCTGCAATAATATAGAGGATACTGTGTAAGTACAGCATAATTAAAAAAAAAAACCATCTTAGAAAAAGAAAATACAAAATCTCCATGTGCTTGGATATTTTAAAATACTATGCATTAAAAAAGACATCATAATGAAAATTAGAATATATTTTGAAGTGAACAATTATGAACATAGTGCATATAAAAATTGGTGCAGTACAGACAATATAATATAGGAAAATTATAGCTTTAAAAATATAATTGGAAAGAACAAATTTTGAAAAATAAGTGAGTTAAACGTCCATTCAAAATGTTGGGAAAAAAACAGAAACAAACATTCATAGGAATTTTTGTTTCTATTAATGATTGGATACATGGAACAGACGATCAACGAAGACTAAAGTTGATTCTTAGAAAATGCTGGTAAAATTGACAAACTTTAGGCAAGATTGATCAAGTGAAAAAGAATGAAGGTATAAATAACGCATATCAGGAATTAGAAAGAAAATGACTGCAGATCTTGCAGAACTTAAAGATAATGTGAGAATGTTATGAACCATATTAGCTAATAAATTTGCAAATTTAGGTAAAGTAGGCAAACGTATCATACCATGTAAGTTAATAACAATGATTCAAGAAGAAACAGGAAGCAAAAGTAATTCCACAGTTGTTAATAGAATTGAATTGGAGCTCAAACTATTCTCAAAAAGAAAACTTCATGTCAGATGGCTTTTCCTGCAAATTCTGCCAAATATTCAAGAAATATTTCACAAATTCTTCAATATAAAATGAAATATATACCCAAACTCATTTTATAAAGCTTGTAGAATGAATATTGATACCAAAACCTGACAAGAGCAGCACAAGATGGGAAAATTACAGGCCAATGTCACTGATGAACATAGATGCAAAATATGAAAATAAATAGGCAAAACAAATCCAGCAATACTCTAAAGAAGAATATATTATGACCAAGTTGGGTCTATCCCAAGAATTCAAGGTTAGTTTAACATTCAAAAATGAATCAGTATAATTTGCCATATGTACAGGAAAAATAAATGTGATTACATTAATAGGTGTAATAAAATAAGTATTTGATAACCTTCAGCATCCACTCATGTTTTTTAAAAGAACATCTAGCATGCCATGAGACCAGAAGAACCAGAAGGTTCCCGGCTACTGTCGCTGAACATTTTGATCAAAGAGTCCATAGCAAAGCCCTGATCAAAAGGGGGAAAATGCAGAACAGAATTTCAAATTCTCATGAACCCTAGACTTTTTGGAGCCATTGAGGGTGAATGAACTCCTGAAACTATTGCCGTGAGATAATCTTTAAACATTACACCAAAAGCATTCCCTTGAATCATCTTAAAACTGAAGTATAAAAAAGAAAACACCATACTGTTGCTGTTGAGTTGATTCCGACTCAGAGACCCTGTAGGACAAAATAGCACTGCCCCATAGAGTTTCCAAGGTGCAGGTGGTGGATTCAAACTGCTCTTCTTTTGCTTGGCTACCGTATCACTTAACCACTGTGCCACGAGGGCTCCAGAACATTAGCTACTTAACTAATAAAAATGGTCTACCTTGAGCATATGCTCTTTTAAGGACTGTCTATATGGCATCAAATTGACAACTGAAAAGATTAGATAGGAACCTTAAGGAGCAGTGGGTTTATGCTAATGATAGAGGAACTACTCAGAAAAGGAGGGTAAGAATGGTTGCACAACTTGAATGTAACCGATGTCATTAAATTGTACAGGTAGAAACTGTTGAGTTGGTGTATGTTTTGCTGCATACATTCTCAACCACAAAAAATACATTTACAGGTAATAATTAACAAAAAATGTCAAGGAGAGCTAAATATTTTGAAAATAAGACAGAGTTGCATGTGAGGGAATGAGTGGGGTGAGCTGTTTTAGATTAATAGTAAAAGCTTATGGGATCAGGATATTTGAGGAGGAGAGAATAGCTGTATGAAGTTCTGGAGGGAGGATATTGCCAATAAAGGAAAGAGTTGTTTCTGAGGCCCTTAAATAACCAAGTGTTCTGGCATGTTTTGAGGAAGCTCAGGAAATAAGTCATGGCTAGTGTGGAGTGAACCGAGGGAAGACTGTTAGGAAATGAGGTTAGTGTGGTGGGCAAGCCCCGCATCATGAAAGACCATGGGAAGCATTTGGGAATTTTTCCTAATTGCCATGAGAAGCCACTAAGGTGATGCTGTTATGTAGACTGTAAGAGGGAAGATCGGTGGCACGGAGTCCAGTTTTAACCAAGAGATGATGGTGGCTGTAAGGTGGAGGTAGTGAGAAGTGGATAGAGTCAGGATTTATTTTAAGGTAGCGCCAAGAGTCCAGAATATGTGTCAATGGATTGGATGCAAGATTTGAATAAAGGAGAGAAATCAAGGATGATTTCTAGGTTTTTGTCCTGAACAACCCAGAGGATAGTGAGAACATTTGCTGAGATAAGGAAGACTGGGAGGTAGATAAGACACTTGGACGAAGAATTTTATTTGAACCACATTAAGTTTCAGATGCCTAGTAGACATTCAAGGGGAGATGTGAGGTCAGCCATGGGTGAAGGAACAACAGGGCAGAGTATGTAAATGAGGGTATCCTAGGGCTCAGGTGGAATTGACTGCCATGAATTGGCTCAGATTACCTAGACAGTGAGAAGTGATGAATGATGTTACTTAAACAGGGCATGGAAATCAATGAAAAAGGTGTGGGAGTGGCAGGGAGGCTAAGGTAGAGAAGTTTCTCTCTTCCTAAACCTGATTGGCTGGATTTGAAGACATCATAAGTTCCTGTATGAGAAATATCCAGCAAATTACCAGTTGATTTAATAAATTGATAACAAAGTCTACCTTTCAGCCAAAGATTGAAAAACAAACAAACCAATTGCCATCCAGTGAATTCTGACTCTTAGCAACCCTATAGGACAGAGTAGAACTACCCCGTACGGTTTCTAAGGAGCAGCTGTTGGATTCAAACAGCAGACCTTTTGGTTAGCAGCTGAGCTCTTAACCACTGCACCACCAGGCTCAAACCAAGAATAACACAGATGAGGAACTTACTCCTTAGTTCAATCAAGTATGTAGAAATTCAAATTTGTGATTTTGGAGATTCCCCCTCTTTTTTTTCAAAGTGGGGGGCATTGAGATGGAGGATTTTCCTATGCCCACCATCCTAAGGGATTTAATTAACCCATAGTTGAGACATTGTAAACATCTCAAGAAATTATTACCTTTGAGAAACTTGAGGGTGAGTAGGCATATCACCTGGCTCCTCTTAAACTCCTTTTAAAAACCTGACTTGAAGACTCACCTGCCTTTTTGAATAAGTGCCAGCTTGAATAGGCAGGGTTCAGGGAATTGCCAACCAAAGGTATGGTTTCTCCAGAGGCCTCCAAGGGGTGTAAAAGAAGAGCGGAGCCAGACCCCGTGCTTGGGACACACCCTTGGTAGGAAATATTTGAGTGTGTGTGTGGTGAGGGGAGCAGTGGGTATGGGAGAGTGGGGTGGGTGGGTAATAGGGAAATGCCTGGTTTTTTTTTTTTTAAGAAACAGTTTTTTTTACTTTTTTAATTACAATGAACAGTTCAGTGGAGACACATTCCTTATGTGCAGGGGCTAGTGGAAGTGCTGATAGCTGAGAATGTAGCCTGCTCCCCAAGTGCGAGTTGGCATTTTGGAGAGAAAACTTGATGTTTGGAGCACTGACTGGCCCTGCCTTTTCTAAATAATTAAGAGTGGTGGGGTGGTGGTAAGAGAAAGAGGATGGTCTATGAACACTGACCCTGGAAAATTAACCCGAGTGTGTGGGTTGTGGATAGCAGGAAAAGAACATCGCCCGCAAATGACAGCAGTGCCTTTATTTATTTATTTATGCTTCTTTTTAGTTCTGAGTTGTTTTTAAGCCACCAATTCATGGGGCCACCATGAGTTTTCAGAGAATGAGTTTTACAAAAATCTAAGTGTTTTAAATATTGCAAGGATTTACTTATATATGCTGTATATGAGAAAAGTCCTTCCAGTTATAGGGAGGAGAAAGAAAGTATATTCAGGAATTAATTTTTCACAGTTCTCTGAATTCTTATATTTCTCTTGTTGTCCATTTTTCTTTTTTTGTCCTTCATCCACCCCTTCCACCTTTACCCACTGTCTTCATCATCTAGTGCTGCCATAACAGAAATACCATGAGTGGATGGCTTTAACCGAGAGAAATTTAATACCTCACATTAAAGTAGGCTAATAGTCCACATTCAAGGCATCAGCTCTAGGGGAAAGCTTTCTCTCTCTTTCGGCTCTGGAAGAAGGTCCTTGTCCTTAGCCTTCGCATGGTCAAGGAGCTTCTCAGGTGCAGGGACCCTGGGTCCAGAGGGCATGCTCTGCTCCTGGTGCTGCTTTCTTGATAGTCTGAGGCCCCCAACTCTCCGCTTGCTTCCCTTTCCTTTTATCTCTGGAGAGATAAAAGGTGGTGCAGGCCACACCACAGGGAAAGGTGCCTGAGTGAGGGTGGTGTTACAATCCCACCCTAATCCTCTTAAAGTAAAATTACAATCACAAAATGGAGGTCAACTACACAATAGTGGGAATCATGGCCTAACCAAGTTGAAACACACGTTTTTTAGGGTCATAATTCAATCCATGACACCCACCAAACCAAACTTGTCACCATCAAGTTGATTCCAACTCGTAGAGACCCTAGTTGATTTGAACTCAGAGAGACCCTATAGCATAGAGTAGAACTACCCCATAGAGTTTCCAAGGACTAGTTGATGGATTCGAACTGCTGACCTTTTGATTAGCAGCTGAGCTCTTAACCACTATGCCACCAGAGCTCCTCTTGATCCACAGTCCACCCTAATTCACCACTGTGTTAGAAAAAGGTTTTGCTATTCTTAAATAAGAACTTTTACTATACTTTTGTGTTAGTGGTTGCTTTTGGTATGTCCTTAAGCACTGAACAGTTAACTCATACCCATTAAAAACCCATTGCCACTGAGTCTATTCCAACTCGTAGCGGCCCAATAGGGCAGAGCGGAACTGTGCCATAGACTTTCCACGGAGCGCCTGGTGGATTTGAACTGATAACCTTTTGGTTAGCAGCCATAGCTTTTAAACAGTACACCACCAGTGTGGGAGGGGTTTAATTGATAACATGATGTCTGGGCTCCAAGGGAGATGGAATGGATGTGCAGGAGAAGGGCATGCAGAGTCAGCCTGTATAGTCCCCAGAACTCTGTTCAAGATCATAACATACCTCAGTAATCACTTGAATCTAAACATACAACTTTAACAGTTGATGTAAATGACTTTACACATGAATTTTGGAACGCAACTATTTCTCAATGGAAGTTTCTTCAACTAAGCTGTTTGTTTGTATTCCCTTAATAATTATGAAAGCTAACATTTATTGTGTTCATTCTGTGTGTAAGGCCTTTTCCTAAGTGCCTTGTGTGTTTTATTTAACCTGCGTAACAACCTTTTGAATAAGATCCATTTTAGAAATGGGAAACTGAGGCAGTGAGAGGTAAAGTAACGTGCCCAGATCACCCAGCTGATAAACTGAGTTAGGATTTAAACCCAGGCAGTTTGTTTCAGAATTTGCTTATGTAATCACTGTACATGACAGCAGTGAGCCCTAGTGGCTCTGTGGTTAAAGCACTTGGCTGCTAACTGAAAGGTCAGTGGTTCGAACCCACCAGCCTCTCTGCAGGAGACAGATGTGGCAGTCTGCTTCAGTGAAGACTTACAGCCTTGGAAACCCTATGGGGCAGTTTTACTCTGTCCTTTGGGGTCACTATGAGTTAGAATCGACTTGATGACAGTGGGTTTTGGCACATGATACTAAATGTACAGTGTATTCTATATGCCGTGTATATGTTCAGAAACTAATTTTCTGAACATTTATGCCATATATAGATTACCAATCCAGTTGCCATTGAGTAGATTTTCACTCATGACGACCCCATGAGTTTTCAGAGTAGGACTGCCCTCCATACGTTTTTCAATAGCTGTGACCATTTGGAGCTGGATTGCCAGGCCTTTCTTCCAAGGCAACTCTGAGTGGATTTAAACTGCCAACCTTTCAGTTAGTAGCTGAGCACTTAACTCTTTGTGCCACCTAATACATATATATACTAGGAGGTTTTCCTCCTTATTTGTACTTTAATGTTTTTTAGACTCTTTGAATACTTGTTCCTGGCAGTGAACTAGATGCTAAAGAACAGAATAGGCACATGTAACCCTCTCTCACCTTCTCCCTCCCCTCTTTCACAGAGATGAAATGAAAAGGAATTAATGAGGACAGATTATTGGATTAGGGCCCATACTCAGGGCTATAACAGCATGAGGAGTTTCTCCTGTCACTTCAGTTCTTGTTCAGGAATTGGTACCTGCTTTTTGTGAATCACAAAGACCAGTGCTTTATATCAAGCCATTTAGATTTGGGGTATGGAGCAATGACTTAAAAAAATTAAATTTTATGTTCAGAGATTTTTTCTAATAATTATTTACATTTATTTTAATTGTATATTCTAAAGCTGCTACAAAAAGGCATGAAATAATTGTTTAAATTTTAATTCATATGGGTCAAATTGTATGTTAAACTACCTATTGTCACCTTCAGGGTCGTTGTTATGTATGAGCCAATTGTTGTGGCCACTTGTTACCAAGTATGACCTGCTTCTCCAGGGACTGATCTCTCCTGACAACATGTCCAAAACATGTGAGATGAAGCCTTGCCATTCTTGCTTCTCAGGAATATTCTGGCTGTACTTCTTTCAAGACAGATTTGTTCATTCTTTTGGCAGTCCGTGGTATATTCAATATTCTTTGCCAACCCCTTAATTCATTGCCTTCAGTTTTTCTTTAGTCTTCCTTATTCATTGCCCACCTTTCATGTGCGTATGAGGCGACTGAAAACACCATGGCTTGAGTCAGGCGCACATTAGTTTTCAAGGTGACATCTGTGCTTTTGAACACTTTAAAGAGGTCTCTTGCAGCAGATTTGTCCAGTGCAGTGTGTCGTTTGATTTCTTGACTGCTGCTTCCGTGGGTGTTTATTGCGGATCAAAGTAAAATGAGGCCCTTAATGACGTCAACATTTTCTCTGTTTATCATGATGTTGCTTATTGGTCCAGTTGTTAGGCTGTTGGTCTGTAGTCTTTGATCTTCATCAGTAAATGCTTTAAGGCCTCTTCACTCTCAGCAAGCAAGATTGTATCATCTGCATATCTGAGGTTATTAATGAGTCTTCCTCCAATCCTGATGCCTTATTCTTCTCATACAGTCCAGCTTCTCGGATTATTTGCTCCGCATACAGATTGAATACATATGGTGAAAGGATACAACGCTGATGTACACCTTTCTTGACTTTAAACCATGCTATATTCCTTGTTCCGTTTAGATGACTGCCTCTTGTTCTATGTATAGGTTTCTCATGAGAACAGTTAAGTGTCCTGCAATTCTCATTCTTCCCCATGTTATGCATAATTTGTTATGAGCTAGAGTAGGTCTCAGAAATAATGTGCCATTTCTTCCAGTTGGTCATGCACAGCTGGTCGTGCACCCTAGGTGGTAGCAGCTAAGGCCTGTCTCAGAAACACTCCCGTCCTCACTTAGCATGAGTCTTCACACTGCTCCATCTTCTTTCCCATATGTGTCTCCTGCCCTCCTCGGTAAAAGAATCAGTGGCCGGGGAAAATGATAGTAGTCCACTGATGAGATTTATTCTTTTATTATACTTTATTTTATCATTTGTTTTTATAACATAGTTCCGTTAAAATCAAGGGTAATAAAAATGTTTGTATGATGGAAGTGGATAATCCCACCCATTGTGCCCATCTAAAGTTTCATGAGAAAACTGTGCCCACAACAGAGGGCTCCCACTCCTCTGGCTCACTGTATTTTCTCCTTGTTTATTTGCTCTTCCCTCTTTCCTGATGGATGCATGGGACCACTGAGCTACAGGACTCCACAATTCTCCTTTTCATACCAGTGTTACTATAATCTTGGGTTCATGGGCTGCTTTGCCACAGATTTACTCATTCTGTTTCTGTTAATTATTTCATTACTTAAAAATCTCTCATGAATTTTTCCAGAAGTACATTCTATTCCTCAAAAACTTGGAAGCAATGGGAAAGTATGCAATAAATAACAAGAAAACATACATAATGCATAGAATAAATTATTAACGTTCCGATATGTCTGTTATCTTACTTATATTGGCATGTACGTGTATTAGAGTCTCTGATTGGTGCAAAATGGTTAATATCTTGAGCTGCTGACAGAAAGTTGGAGTTCAGGTCCACCCAGAATTGCTGTGAAAGAGAGGTCTGGCAGTCTACTTCCGAAAACTCAGCCACTGAAACCCCTATGGAGTACAGTTCTACTCTGGCACGCTGGTGTCATCATGAATCAGAACTGACTCAGTGGCAACTGATTTTATGTGTGTATTAGCACACACATTTATGTATATTAACACGGATATTATATCCTGATATTTTCATTCAACATTAGTCTTTGCTCATAAAATTTTTTTTTAATGAGGGCATTAAATTCATAATATTCTGTGTGCATGTAGTATATGTTTTTTTAACGATTTGACTATAGTTGCAATAATAAATGTGCATGTTTCTAGTAACTTCAACCTATACTTAAACATCTTTTTAACATACATCTCTGCCATTAAATCTCTGTTTAATTATTGTTTAACACTCTTTACGCCTAAGAGATGGTCTCAGAAGCAGCCCTGATCAGTTTTTCTCCCTCTTACTCATGAAGCCCCTTAATGTATTCCAAGGTATCAACTACGAAGGATTTTACGTACTTATCGTTTGTTTATTTTTCATTCAGTCAGTATATTCCATGGGCCAGAAGTAGTCTATGTTATGCAGATACAGTGGTGAAAGGTACACACTGTCCCTGTCCTCATGAAGGGGACAACCCAGTGCAGGTGGGAGGAGCACTGGGGAAATGCAGCTGAGAGCAAGGACAGACAACCCTCCAGGAACCACACTGGACTTCAGAGAGGCTTGTTGGCTGCTGTTCACCTGGCAGGCTTCTAGATACCCGAGTACCCTTGGGCTTGGTGCCTGCTCCTCTCTCTATTGACACCCTCCCTCTAGGATGCCTCAGTGAGTTCACTGCTGTCTATTTGTAGCTAAGGACGTGAGGTTTATACCTCCATCCATTCAAACTCCTCCTGGGTCCAGACTCATATATTCAAATGTCAGCTTAACTCTCGGTATTGACCTCTTTATGTATTATAATGATACATTCCTCATATGGCCATCATGAAAGCAAACATGAAAAAAAAAAGCACGGGAGTGCCTGGCACCAGTGTAGGTACTCAATGAACATTAGCTGTTGGTATTATTCTTGACATCCCCATGTGGGGTGAAGTTTTATTACCTGACATCTCCATGTGAATATCTAACAGCTACACCATGTTATCTAGGCTATGAAACAATGCTTGGTTCCAACCACCATTCTGTTCTTATCGATGAATTCCTCAAGGCTTCAGTGATGGGAGTGTGTGTTTTTCCACACAATGAACGTGATTAGGAATGGTTGTCTAGGTCCTACACAATAAATTGCTCCAGCATTCCTTTGGGTGACCATTGAGACAAGTTTCAGCCAACGAATGTAGCAAAGAATTGGAACCACTCTCAGCTGTTCATGCGAGTACTCTCAATCCAGAATATCTGGTAAGTCGACTGTTAGGGATTGAATTGTGTCCCTCCAAAATGTATGTGGAAATCCTAACCCGTGTAGCTGTAAATCTGACCTTGTTTGGAAATAGGGGGCCTCCTTTAATTATGTGAACGAGGTCATACCAATGTAGGGTGGGTCCTAAGCCTAACTCTTCTTAGTTATAAAAGGAGCAGAATACACACAGGCACAAACAGGGGAAGAGGAAGACAGACAAAGAAGACAGATGCATCCACAAGGCCAGGAACACAAATGATTGCTGGCGTCTACTAGAAGCTGAGGTAGACAAGGAAGGACCTCCCACTACAGCCATGCCCTGAATTCGAAGTACTGCCTGCTAAACTGTGAGAAAATAAATTTCTGTTCTTTAAAGCCATCCAGTTGTGTTATTTTTTGTTATGGAGGGACTAGGTAACTAACACATACCTGCGCTTATAAGTTCAGCACAGTGCAGAATAATTTTCTTCCCTCCTTGGTCTAGCCGACCCGAACCTGCTCTTTCCCTATCAGTGTCCTTTGCTTTCACCTAAGAGTTATGACAGAGTCTGCTTGATGCTGATGCATTGAAATTTCAATTTATTTTTTATTTATGATTACTATTAACTCCAATATTTTCTACAGTTTTCAATGGACATAGAGAGATAGTATTGAATAGCAGTTATACTTTTTCCTCTTTTTGTACTAGCTTACACTTCCAGTGTGAAATGTTTAATAAAAATGATAGAAGCATCCTTATTTTATTGTTTATTAATATTAAAGAGAATGTCCCACCCGTCACCATGAACTATCATGCTAGTTGTAGTTTTCCACGTTCGGGAACTCCTTTTCTGTTCCATGTTTACTCCTAGTCCTTATCTCTCCGTGTGATTGGATTTTATCAACCTGCTTTGCCCCCATCTCTTGAGGTGAACATATGTCTTCTCTTCTTTCACCTATGCATGTGGTGAATGAAATTACTAAAATTTGTATGCCTACAATAAACCGCCTTGATCATGGCATGTTATGTGGTTTATACTTTGCTGGATTTCCTTTGCTGGCATCTTACGTAGGGTTTTGCATCTCAGTTACTGAGTGTGCTTGTCCTCTAACTCTTCTTCTACCTGCCTTCTCTAATTTGTTATCATTTTTAAACTAGCCTTAAGGATCAAGTTAGGGGAGTATCTCATGGTTTTCTAATCTCTGTTGACTATGTACAAGATTAAAATGACTGTTTCTTGCATGTTTGCTGGAACCTGACTGGAAACGATCTAGGTCTGCCATTTTCTTTGTAGGGAGATCTTGAACTACTGACCCATTTTATTTAGTGGTTAAAGGCATCTTCTAGTGCTAATTTACTTAGAAAAAATTCTGATTCATGTTCTAGGTTGCTCAAATCTCATCTTTAAATATTGATTATCAGGGCTGGTAGCCTCATGCAGGGCAATTCATCAATTCCAGATTTCCCCAAAGTCAGGCTCTGCAACTATTCCTGGTACCAATTCCCCCATCTAAGACTTATTTGCAAAGAAAGATACAACAGTATGCTCTCTAAACAGTTGTGTATCCGCAGCCTTCTTGAGTCCAAAATGTGAGGATACAGTCTTCTAATACTTTTTTTGTAATTGTTCTTTTCTTAAATTTTTTTCCTTTTTTCATTGCCAACCCCCCACCCCCCCAATCTAGTAGTTTTAAAGTTGTGCGTTTCAGGTTCAAGTCTGTAATCCAGCTGGGATTCTGTGTGTGCTGCATCTGTGCATCAGAAGAACAGGCTTCTAGAAGCAGAAAGCAGGCAGTGCGACTGTTGGGTGGTTGGTGGGGCGGGGGGGAGGGGAGCTGCTGCTCAGAGAGGCGCCCGAGGGAGGCAGGAGATGCTGGGCTGCCCGCCGCAAGCCCGCGGGCTCCAAGGAGGGGGAACCCGCCTGCACCATGAGCCTTCTGAGACAGGCCCAAGCCCGCCCAGCCAGGTGCTAACCTCGCACGCACCAGGCTTGTGGGTTCCCCCAGGACTAGGGGAAGCCTAAGGCCATGGATGGTAAAGCCTAGGGTCTGGACTTGGGAAATGGTTCTGCCACGCGTGATCTCAGCACTTATGCTGGAAAGGAGGGCAGGAAGCGTATCGCAACGTGCGTCCGGACGATGACCCAGAAGGGCGGGAGTTGTGGTCACCCATGGACTCTGGGTCCGCATATGGAGGCCCCCAGGGTGCAATTCCAGGAGCAGAAGGCAAAGCCACAGAGGCCACAGTGCACCTCACCGATGCTCCCCAGGGGCACTGCCCCAAATTTGGGGAGCAGTCCTTCCTCTGGGCTAGGGACTTTGTTTCCTCCATTGTCATCACTGACTGTGAGCAGACTCTAGTCTGTGCAGACTAATGAGGAGTTATCAAAATGAGCTCCAAACTCCAGATTTGTTTAGGATCATAAATTAACACAAAGAAATACGACTTTAGCAATAAGTGCCTGGTTCAAGCCCAAGTTGCCTGAAAGCAAGGAATTTCAGTCTTTTAGCTCCTCTGCTAATCTAGTGACTAGGAACAGGATCTCACTGGAACTCAAAGGTGTGGGGTACTGGAAATACTTCTGGGTCTGTCTGCTCAGGGCTGATTGCCTGGTTCCCAGTTTTATTATACAGCTTAAATACAGACCAGAAGAGGAGTTTGGGGCTTGAGACCTATTTCTTGAGGAAGGAAGAGGTAAAATAATTCAACGTTTACTGTGTCCTTCTCCATCCCCGGAAATCCTCATGACGACCCTCTCAGGTAAGGACTGACAGGGAATGGATTGGTTTACTGTTCGACTTTGTCCTTGAGTCACTTTGTTTATGTCCTGCATGTAAAATATTGTGCACTGATGGAAGCATTCTAATTCTTATGCAGAATGACTAGACCCCGTGCAGAATGACTATATTGTGCCTCCCTCGGGCACCCCTGTCTGCACAGCACCCCCCGCCCCCAGCTGCCCAACTGCCTCTCTCCTGGCATTCTGCTTCTAGAAGCTTGTTCTTTTGATGCAGAGGTGTAGCACACACAGAATCCCAGCTGGATTACAGACTTGAACCTGAAGACCTTATGCAGAATGACTATTTATGAACCACTAAGCTTTAGTACTAAATCAGGTACTTCCCCCTCAGAGAAGGCCCTGGAGGAGGTTGATACATGCATTCCCCTGTGCTCCTGCTTCTCTAGACATGCCTGAAATGCCTCTCTGCAGAAGGCCTTTGGAGCAGGCTCATGGCCCACATAGGAATTCAGGCCTATTTTTTTTTGTTGTTAGAACACCTCATTTAGCTTTGAAAACATTACTATCCAGTTTATTCACCATATTGAGTACAGACATCTCAGGTATTTTCAAAATTAACCCCATTCTCTAATACTAATTTGCCACCAAGAGTGTATTCCAAAGTGTTCCCAACAGGCTAGAAAATCTTTCCAAAGAGGAGACTCCTGTGCCGTGTTGTGCAGTGATAGTAGGGATGGCATAATATGTTTACCCAGATACCTACCCCTTTTTTTTGTTGTTGTGCTTTACTTGAAACTTTACAGAGCAAGTTAGTTTCTCGTTCAACCATTTATACACAATTGTTTTGTGACATTGGTTGCAATCCTCATGATGTGTCAACACTCTCCTATGCTCCAGTTCCCCATTTCCAACCGCCATGATTCCTGTTCCATCCTGCCCTCTTTTCTGTGCTTTTGGGCAGGTTTTGCACTTTTGGTCTCATACACATGATTGAACTAAGACACACTTACCTCACGTGTGTTATTGTTTGTTTTACAGACCTGTCTAATCTTTGGCTGAAGGGTGAACTTAAGAAGGTACTTTCGACTTTGTTCCTTTCCATAATTCCTGAAATTCCAAGTCTACCACCGGAAGAACTTCTTTAGCGTTTCATTTACAGCAAGTCTGATGGCAATGAATTCTCTTAACTTTCCTTCACCTGAAAATGTCAGTATTTTTCCTTTACTCATGCAAGAAATAACAGGGTATAGAAAGCTGGGTTAATGTTTCTTTTCTTTCAGTGTTGAAAAAATGTTTTCACAGCCTTTTGGCCTCCATGGCTTCTGATGATGAATACAGAGTCATTCCAATTGTTTTTCCTGTGTGAAATGAGTTGGTCCTTGTTATTCCACAATTGGCAGTGAGGCATTTGGGCGTAAAATTATGTGAGTTTAACTTGTTGGAGTTTGCATAGCTTCTTGAATCTGTAAGTTTATGTCTTTCAACAAATTGGGAAAGTGTTGAGCCAGTATTTCTTCAAATACTTTTTTCTACACCACATATTTTCTCTACACCTTATGGAATTCCAATAAATAAATGTTAGATATTTTTGGATTTTTTTGAGGCTCTGTTCATTTTTTTTTCAATATTCTCTGTTTTCAGATTGGATATTTTCAATTGAACTATTTTCATCTCATTGATCCTTTTGTCTGTCAACAGCATTCCGCTGTAGAGCTGATCAAGTGAATTTTTTATCTCTATTTTTCTATTTTTCCTGTCTAAAATTTTCATTTGTGAATGGTTTCTATGTATTTTTCTATTTTTCTAAGGTGTGCCTGTTACTTCTTTGAGCGTGGTTAAAGTAGCTTTTTAAAGTTTTTGTCTATGATTCCAAGACTGTGTCTTACTTCAATCTTACAGAAAATGTCGATGTTGTTTGTTTTAGGAATCACTTGACCCAGTTATGTTCAGGCTGCAGGTTCTTTCCCAACTTCTGTGTGCTGTGGCTCAGATGTCAGTTCAGATTTTGAAGACTTTGCAGTGACATTTGGATGTAATCTATGGGAGTGTCACTCAGTCTGGGACCTTGTTGGTGTTCTAACCCATAATGCAGTTCTCAAAGGATTGATCTACTTCTTAGGGTCAGAGCAAAGCATATGCAATTGTGGGAGTGGGGGGGGTATGAAAAACAACTTTATGGTATCCCTCTCTTGAGCCGCCTGGTCTCTGTCTCTCTGAGGCTCTCTGATGTCTGAGCAGCTACCTTCCTGGTCCACTGGCAAGAATGTTGGGGCTTTAATCTGTTCATTCTGCTGTGCAATTAAGACTCATAGGGTCTGCCTATGAGGCCAATAATGGTAAGATGGAGAAAACGTAACAGATTTCTCTATATTATTTGGTCCTTATATACTCTGGTCAGAGAGAAGGCACACTGTTTCTGGTGATACTTCGAAACAGGTATGGAAAAAAAGGCATTAACAGGTGGATAGCTGCATACTAGGTGTTACGGATTAAATTCTGTCTTCCCAAAATGTATATATCAGCTTGACTAGGCCATGCTTCCCAGTATTGTGCGATTATCCACCATTTTGTCGGCTGATGTGATTTTCCAATGTATTGTAAATCCTACCTCTAGGATGTTAATGAGCGAAGATTTGAAGCAGTTATGTTAAGGAGGCAGGGCTCAATCTACAAGATTAAGTTGTGTTTTAAGTCAATCTCTTTTGAGATATAAAAGAGAAAAGAGCAGAGAGACAGGGGGACCTCAGTACCACCAAGAAAGAAGTGTCAGGAGCAGTGCATCCTTTGGACCTTGGATCCCTGTGCTGAGAACCTTCTTGTCCAGGGGAAGATTGGTGACAAAGACCTTCCCCTAGGAGTGACAGAGAGAAAAAGCCTTCCCCTGGAGTTGGCACCCTGAATTTGGACTTATAGCCTCCTAGACTGTGAGGGAATAATTTTCTTTGTTAAAGTCATCCATTTGTGGTATTTCTGTTACAGGAGCACTAGATATCTAAGACACTAGGTACCAGGAGATGTACATTTCCCAACTCTTTCACTCCCAGGGACACTATGACTAAGTAGCCAATGCCATAAATCCATGTGAGCAGACTATTCTGATTACTGCTTTGACTCTACTGTCTGTTATGGTAACCACACCCACCTTGTCTTTGTTGATTGAGTGCCACCACTTGGATGCTACCATCATGGGGTCCAGTCAGCTGCATTGTAGTTCGGTGTCTTCATTCAGTTAGGGCAGTTCTCACTGTGGACTCTTACTTACATTAAATAGCAACCACAGAAGTCTTCAATAATGCTGGGGCTTGCTGCACAAATTTGTACCTCACCGCTATGGTAAAAAGAGAGCCCTCTGGGCACTCCGTGTGTGGGTCTGTGGGTCCAGCCTAATAAATCCATTCTAACATGCCAATTTCCCTCAGCCTTTGGATACCTTCTCCTACATTACACAGTGGCAGATCTGCCATTTCCACTTGATTTATTGTAGACCACCACTTAATACGTGCTTCAGTAAACCAGCCAAATAAACTATGAGATCCTTTCCTAACCTCTCAAGCTGAAACACTGAGTGAAGAATCTGTGCTTCCTGGGTCTATATCAATAAACTCAGACTGCTCCACCTTTATGTTGCTTGCACCATTATCCCACACCCATAATAGCCATTCCCACACATATTCACCAGGTTTCTGTATGTATGTATTAGAAAAATCAAGCAGTTCTTTTGGAGTTTAGCATACCGTCTCCTGGGTCACACTTCATAGTTCAGCTTTTGGGGCTTGTTGGGACTGAAGCCTAGGTATAGGTCTAGAAGCAAAAATGGGCAGTGGCAGTGGGATGTTCAGCCGTGTCTTATAAGACATCTGCCTAAGGTGATGCCCCAGGCCATGCCCCAGATACCACCCCAGGAGACAACTCAAACAAGACACTTCAGGCACAGCTGGGATAATCTCATCAGATGGAGGTGGAAGGGATAATTGTTTTACTGGGAAGGGTGCCTTAGCAGGCAAAATTAGAGAATCTCTTCAGATGGGAGTAAGAGGTCTGGTTCTGTTAGGAAGAGCGATTCAACAGAAATTGGAGGTTCATTGTCCCCCGCTTCCTGACTGTCTGCCCATATGTCCTCATCCCAAGTTTCAGGATCCCATTTCTTCCCAATCAGTGCCCTCACTTTAACTTCAGACACCATTTGAGGCTGGATATTCAACTGGCACTTTAATTCAGTCACTCTTAAGATAAGAATCTGAGTTTATTTTTGGCAGCATTAGCCTTGTTACTATAAGAAATATGGTTTTCTTTCTGGGCACAAGTGGCAGCTTTCAGATCTTTTATGTGGTGCTTGAGCTTTGAGTCCATTTCTTTCATTCACCAGTGTGGCTAGCAAAAGCAGGACCAACCAAGCAGCTTCCTTATTATTCTTATTCTGACAAAATTATAGAAAAGTATCAAATATGTAATCAGGCAGAGCCTTGTCTCTCACAAATATTTGATCCAGTGGTAGTGGTATTTTGCGTATTTCTATTGTCACCTCCCACCATGGATTAGCAATAGCCTGTTTACTACTGGAGACAGTCATCAGTGCCTTTAAGACTAGCCAGACTTGAGAATCAATTCAGAAAACTCATCCTTAAGATTTGGTTCCTCTAGAACCACTGTAGGTACCAAATGTCTTAGCCTGGGATCTCTAGAGATGCAAAACTAGTGAAGAGAACATATATATATGTACACATATATATGAGTGTGTGTATATGTGTGTGTGTGTGTGTGTGTTTGTGTATATATATATGGAAACCCTACTCGCATAACGGTTAATAGCTATAGCTGCTAACAAAAGGTTAGCAGTTCGAATCCACCAGGCACTCCTTGGGAACTCTGTGGGACAGTTCTACTCTGTCCTGTAGGGTCACTATGAGTTGGAACCGACTCGATGGCAATGGGTATACACACACACACACACACACACACATATATGCATACGTGTATATGTTAGTTGTTGTTGCTGGTAGATGCCATCGATCCTGTGTAAAACAGAATGAAACACCGCCTGATCCTGAACCATCCGCACAATCATTGCTATGTTTGAGCCCATTCTTGCAGCCATTGTGTCAGTTCATGTTGTTGAGCGCCTTCCTCTTTTTTTCTGACCCTCAGCTTTTCCAAGCATGATGACCCTCTCCTGGGACAGGTCCCTCCTGAAAATATGTCCAAGGCACGTGAGACAAAGTCTCGCCATCCTTGCTGCTAAGGTGCATTCTGGGTGTACTTCTTCGAAGATGGATTGGTTTATTCTTCTGGCAGTCCATGGTATATTCAGTATTCTTTGCCAACACCATATTTTAAATGAATCAGTTCTTCGGTTTTCCATATTCATTGTCTAACTTTCTCAAGAATGTGAGGTGATAGAAAATATCATGGCTTTGCTCAGGCACACCTTAGTCCTCAAAGTGACATCTTTCCTTCACAACACTTTAAGGAGGTCTTTTGCAATAGATTTGCCCAATGCAATACATTGTTTGAATTCTTGACTGCTGCTTCTGTGGGCATTGATTATGGATTCAAGTAAAAAGAATTGCTCGATGACTTCAGTATTTTCTCTGTTTATCATGGTGTTGCTTACTGGTCCAGTTGTGAGAATTTTTGTTTTCTTTATGTTGAGGTGTAATCCATACTGAAGGCTGTAGTGGTTGCTCTTCATCAGTAACTGCTTCAAGTCCTCTTTACTTTCAGCAAGCAAGGTTGTATCAGCTGCATATCATAGGTTGTTAGTGAATCTTTCTCCAAAACTGATGCCATGTTCTTCTTCTTACAGACCAGCTTCTCAGATTATTTGCTCAGCATACAGATTGAGTAAGTATGGTGAAAGGATACCACCATGACACATAACTTTCTGATTTTAAACCACACAGCATCCCCTTGTTCTACTCAAAACTGCCTCTTGGTCTACGTACATATTCCGCATGAATACAGTTAAGTGTTCTGGAATTCCCATTCTTTGCTAAGCTATCCATAATTTGTCATGAGCCACACATTGAGTGTGCTTGTATAGTAAACAAAAATAGGTAAACATCTTACTGATATTCTCTACTTTCAGCCAAGATCTATCAGACATCAGAAATGATATCCCACGTTCCATGTCTTCCTCTGAATCCAGCTTGAATTTTTGGTAGTTCCCTGTCTCTGTACTGCTGCAACTGTTTTTAAATTATATTCAGCAAAGTTTTTCTTGTGTGTGTTGTTAATGATGTTGCGCGATAATTTCCTCATTGTGTTGGACCACCTCTCTTTGGAATGGGCACACATATAGATCTTTTCCAGTCATTTGGTCAGGTAGCTGTCTTCCAAATATATTGGAATAGACAAGTGAGCGCCTCCAGCACTGAGTCCCTGTGTTGAAACATCTCATTTGGTACGCCATCAATTCCTGGAGCCATTATTTTTGCCAATGCCTTCAGTGCAGCTTGGAGTTCTTCCTTCAGTACCATCAGCTCTTGATCCAATGTTACCTCCTGAAATGGTTGTATGTTGACCAGTTCTTTTTGGTGTATTGAGTCTGTGTATTCCTTCCGTCTTCTTTTGATGTTTCCTGTGTTGTTCAATATTTTGCCCATAGAATCCTTGAGTATTACACCTAGAGGCTTGAATATTTCCCTCAGTTCTTTCAGCTTGAGAAATGCCAGGTGTTTTCTTCCCTTTTGGTTTTCTAACTCCAGATCTGTTCACATTGTATTATCATACTTTGTCTTCTCCAGCTTCCCTTTCAGGTATTCTATTGAGCTCTTTTACTTTATTATTCCTTCCATTCTCTTTAGCTACTGTACATTCAAGAGCAAGATTCAAAGTCTCTTGTGACATCCTCTTTGGTCTTTGCTTTCTTTCCTGTCTTTCTAATGACTTTTTGTTTTTTTCATATATGATGTCCTTGCTATCATCCCACAACTAATCTGTCTTCGATCATTAGTGTGCAGTGCATCAAATCTATTCTTGAGATGCTCTCTAAATTCAGGTTTGATATACTCAAGGGCATACTTTGACTCATGGACTTGTTTGAATTTTCTTCAGCTTCAACTTGAACGTGAATATGAGCAACTGATCATCTGTTCTGCAGTCAGCCTCTGGCCTGATTCTGACTCATGATATTGACCTTCTCCATCATCACCTTCCACAAATTTGATTCCTGTCTATTCTGCCTGGAATGGTTCACAAGTATAGTCACCGTTTATGTTCCTGATGAAAGGCATGTGCAATGAATAAGTCATTGGTCTTGCCAAATTCTATCATGTAAGCTTCAGTGTCATTTCTATCATCAATACCTTATTTTCCAACTGCTGATTTGTTTGCTTTGTTTTCAACTTCGCATTCCAATCACGTAATTATCAGTACATCTTGATTCATCAATGCATCATGTTTGATCAGTTTCAAACTGCAGAACTTGGTAAAAACCTTCAACTTCTTCATCTTTCACATTCATGATTCGTGTGTAAATTTGAATAATAGTCTTATTAACTGGTCGTCCTGGTAGGCCTGTGGATATTATCCTATTGCTCTAGTGTTGTACTTCAGAACAGATCTTGAAATGTTCTTTTTATCGATGAATATGATGCCGTTCTCTTCAGTATCTCAATCCTGGCATAGTAGAACATACCATTGTCTAGTTTAAAATCTCCAAAACCAAGCTATTTCAGCTCACTAATGCCTAGGATTATTGACCTTTATGCATTCCATTTCATTTTTGATGACTTCCAATTTCCCTAGATTCATAATTCCTTCATTCCACGTTCTGGTTATTAATGGATATTTGTGTCAGTTTCTTCTCATTTTGAGTTGTGCCCCATCAGCAAATGTCATTAAAGTGGGATCTACTTTGAGGAGGTAGCTCTTCCCCACTCGTATTTTGAGTGCCTTCCAACCTAAGGGGTTATCCTCTGTCATTCAATCAGACAGTGTTCCAGTACTATTCGTAAGATTTCACTGGCCAGTTTTTTTTTTAGAAATAGATCACTAGGTCCTTTTTCCTAGTCTGTCTAAATCCAGAGCTCCACTCAAACCTGTCTACCATGGGTGAACCTGGTGGTATTTGAAATACCAGTGGCATAGCTTCCAACATCACAGCAACATGCAAGCCACCACAGTACAACAAACTGACAGAAGAGTGGTGGGAGTTAAAAATTAGAAGAACCAAAAAGAGTGCTTCTTCCATGTCTGCTGATTTAGAGGAACCATGAGAAATTGTCAAGTGAAGAGTGATTCAGAGAAAAACATGGGTAGAGTGTGACCTAATTTCCATAAAAACAAACAAATGAATGTACTTACATGTGTCCCGGCAAAAAGAAGTGTGTAAAAGGGTACATATGTATCTTTGGACACTGGACACTTTGGGGGAGCAGGTACAATATACTTATGTGGGGATGGCTCTTATTATAACTTCTGTATACAAATCTCTTGTTAAATGTGTTATAAGAATGTAAAACCTTTTAAAGTTTAATAACATCATACGTGTATGTGTGTGTATTTGAAACTTTTTTTTTTTTTGACTATTTGATATATGTGTTTTTTAGTTATCTAATGTGGCTATAGCAGAGATACCACAAGTGGATGGCTTTAACAAACAGAAGCTTATTCTCTCACAGTTTAAGAAGCAAGAAGTTTGAAGTCAGGGCACCAGCTCTAGGAGAAAGCTTTCTCTCTTTGTGGCTCTGGGGGAAGGTCCTTGTCATCTATCTTCCCCTGGCCTAGGAAATTCTCAGCGCGTGGACGCTGGGTCAAAAAGACGTGCTCCACTCCAGGCACTTCTTCCTTGGTGGTATGAGGTCCCTCTCATTTCTGCTCACTTTTCTCTTTGTATCTCAAAAGAGACTGACTCAAGACTCACCCTAATCCTGTAGATTGTGTCCTCCCTCATTAACCTAACTGCCTCTAATCCCGCCTCATTAACATCACAGAGGTTAGAATTTACAACACATAAGTAATCACATCAGATCACAAAATACAGGACAACCACACAATACTGGGAATCATGGTCTGGCCAGGTTGACACACATTTTGGGGGACACTATTCAATCCATAACAATAGAGAAAACACTGTCTTCAATGCCAGATTCAGAGACTTTTATCCATCTATGAAGGGCAAACACAGAAATTGAACAAAATTCAGACCAGCGAATTATTGCTTGCTCTTGTAACTAATGACTTCTTCTGGTCTCTATACCTCGAAATGGCCAAAAAGAATTCTGTGAGGATTAATTCAGTTATTGCTAAAACATCTACTGCATTTACATGTCTACAGGTAAGGAAGAATGCTGGACACCATGTGTGATTCATTAAGTAACACGGGGACCATTAGACTATTGTTCTCCTTCTCTGATATGCCACTATCACCTTCTCCCCTTGTTGCTCTCCTGAAAAACCCACGCTTGTATATTCTAGGCCTTTTTCCGGAATTGAATTTGCAGGAAGTTAAAGATATATCTTTGAAAGATAAAGAAGACTTTGGCCACATTGTCTTTAGACAGTCGAACTTCCCAGCCAACCTCTGTGCAGGATGGGAATTCACAATCCCTCCTACTCAGTACCTCTGAGCAGGACGGGATTTCTGTTTCATTATCAGAGACTGTGGAATTCACCCCTCTTCAGAAAACTTACTTTCTTTTGTCTCAAACTGTCCCTCTCAGGATCTGTCATGGTCACTCTTAGAAATTCACATGGGCAGCCTGTATGGAAGTGCCCATCCTAGAGGCCCTGCCCTCCCTTCCTTGCTCCATAGGGCATCCTCTGACACTTGGGGTCACATCTCCCAGGGAGTACACACCTCTGGCACTTCCAGGGATTCCCAGGCCCTGGGATACTCTGGATGGGACTTGGAACTCAACCTGTTTCTTCACATCCTCACCTTTGGTTATCTGTGTCCTGTCTTCACCAGATTTAGGAGGCCTTGTCTTCTCTTTGCTCGTTTCATCTCAGTCAGGCTTTTCTATTCCAATTCTCTGATCTCAGGACAGATCAGGTTAGACCACAGAAAAGAGAAAGACCAAGCAAACATCACTGATCTGTGCAGATGCTGCTGGGAAGGGACTCGATTCTCATTGGTTTAGGGTTTTATGCCCACTGCTCACCAGCAGGCAGGTTCCCCCCAGAGTCTGGCTTCTGTCTGGTACCTTGTACTACAAAGAACTCAGTGACCAGCCCACCTTCACAATCACACCTCCCTTAGAGCTATCTTTGCAGAGGCTCTTTCTCAGACTTCCATGTCCCACTGAAATCCCATTTCTCTTTCCTTACAAACATTGTGCTCATTCTCAGGGCTCTGAGACCTCATCTGCAGATGAGTCTTGTCCTCTTCTCTCCTTGGCTTTTGAGTGGACCTCATGTCTTCGGACAGCTATCCTGGGGCTTCTTCCACCCTGGTGCTATAGGGCTGGATCTCTCCATGTACTAGAGGGGGCGTGGAAGGGGCACAAGGCTAAAAGGATGGATCTTCCAGGTGAGGTGGGTTTAAGAAGCCTGAATGAAGTTCTTCCCTGAAGGGTGCATATTTTGCAGTCCAGACATCCTGCTTCTCTCAGTCTGAGAGTCCTAGCACGTCTTCAGGTGCTTTCTCCTTTGACCTTGAGGCCATGCCTGCACCCTCTGCAGCCAGGTCTCCCACATGTGTAGCAGCACCAGTAGGTGTGGTAGCCTCTTCAGCCCCTGTCTCCTCCTCCAGATGCTCCTGGAGGTGCCTGGCTCTTCTTGCCAGGACTCCAGGATGCTGACCAGGAACTCAGTGTTGGTTAGACTGAGGGCAGACCTGATGGCACTCACTTTCTTCAAAAACTCGGCCTCAAGACCAGGGGCCTTTTGCCGACAGGGGTGTGAGATGTTTTGGTCTGGTCTGCCAGACCATGGCTAACCCCTTGACCTTACACACTTGAGTAAAATACTCATACTTGACCTATGGATCTCTGGAGTAATTTGATGAGTGAGAATTCTGCCTAGTGGAAGCTGATGAAAAAGGCCTCGCTGATACTTTGGGAATCTTCCTGGGCTTGGAACCTGGGCTTTTTGTTCTCATGTTCTACCCTGAGTGACACTTTCCTCTTGGGTTGAGACTTGCACTAGTGGAGAGTTAATTTACATGAGCCCTCTGGGCTCTGGTGTCTCAACTGTGACCTAAGTCTCTGGTCTCAGGGATCCCTGGAGGCCTCTCCATCACCACCATCCTCCACCTCCACAGTCCCCATGGCTTCTTTCTTCTTCCCCAGGCACCGACCATACTTTAGGGAATTTACTCTGGGCAATAAAGTCTCCTCCAGAAAATTTCGGTGATGGTACTACCTTATAGCAAAAGTCTATCGTTTTTCAAAAAATTATAATACATTGATTTAAAAAAAAAAAAAAACTCCCAGTTTTCTTTCAGTAGATTCCAATTCATAGCAACTCTGTAGGACAGAGTAGAACTCCCCACAGGGTTTCCAAGGAGCGGCTGGTGGATTCCAACTGCCAACCTTTTAGTTAGCAGCCAAAGGTTTATCCAGTGATAGTTTATAATATAAACAGAGGATCGCCACATTAAAAAAAAAAATTTTTTTTTTTTTGCATTTGTTGGATGGAAGTGAATTTGCTCCTGTGGAATATGGAAATTACCTCATTCTCTCTCTGCACCTTCATGATAATACATGGTTTCTCTAAGAGCTGTTTTCTATGAAAGTTATTTTTTTTAGTAAATTTAGAGTGTAAGCATTGAAACAGGAGAATTGGTCTCCTCTTTGTAACTTGTTTTCATCCTACTTTTAAGGGAAGGCTTTTATAGAAGGAATTATACTTAAAGAGACAGCGTTATTTGTACTTTTCTGTATAATTGAAAACTTCTCCTCGTACCCTTAACTAGCCTACACCAGGAGATTAAAATTGCCTTTCTCTGAACACAAGCCCATTACCATGTCCTTCAGGGTGAGGCAGAAACAGATGTCCACATTTGAGAGTCTGATGGCACAAACTTTAGTAGCCGAATCACAACCATGCCTCCTGGGGGGGGCAGGGCTTGTATATGTCAGCATAAGGGTCAGTATTTTTCTGAGTTTGAGGGAAGAATTGGCGAGTTAAGGAAGAAAGAGAAGGAGTTTGGGAGGGGAGTGTAAGCTCCAGTGACAGACAGAAGATGGGGTGGGGGATCTCTCAAAGGGTATTAGAGACCAGTCAGAAAAGCAGGAAGCAGCAGGAAGCAGGGCCAGTGGAGGGCAACACTGGGTGGAGGAGGACAGCAGAGGTAATAGTAGTGGGGAGGGCAACAAAACTGGCCTGAAAAGAGTGATACATGACTGATCCTAGATGTAGCTCAGGTTAAGAAAAGTAGGAAAATAAAAAATTCTATCCTATATCCATGTTTGTGGTTAGGGGTTGTTAGGCTCTTGAGGGAGGTGGGCAGGAGACACAGGAGGGGAAGGGGAGTTCCTGGATCTAGGGAGGAGTCTACAGCCCTTCTTCTGCCCTCAATGATATCGGTTCTGGGCTCTTCAACCTACCACTCCCAGAACCTCCTGAGTAATTTCCTTAGTTCTTCACATGGTATATTAATTCCATCTAATTAGAAAATATAATAATTATGTATGCTTCTTCCTATCCAGCCTTTCCACCCTCCTATACTCTCTGCCCCAGTTGCCCACTGGCTTCCTTCCCTTCCATCATGTTCAGATCCAGAACAATAGTGTGCCTTGTCTGCACCTATTCTGGAAAGCTCTCAAACTTACAATTGGATTCTTTCATTTCATCCCTCATTTATTCCTACATTTCTTATTGAGAAAATAAACTTTGGTTAATTATCTACTAAATGACAGAAAGTGCTTTCTCAGGAGAATCTTCCTTATGACCTTATCCATTCACCCCAAATCCTTCATCTTGTCCTACCATGGCTCTCTTTTCTGGTGGAAGTCAGACCTTTTGTTCTGTAGCACTCATCAATCTGGGACAATTTTTCCTCACCTTTGTCTAGAGTCTTAGAGAAAGGCCTTTTCCTCGTGTGTCACTGTTTCATCCTGCTTGGGTGAAGATGTCCGAACATAATGGTCTTCTGAAGGACCTTTATCCCTTCTCCCAGCAGGAACCTTTGATAACCTGGGGACTCTGGCTTGCTCATGAATTTCCTTGATTCAGTAGCTACAGTTTCTCTCCCACAAGACCTGAGGTCGACACTCTTTTCAAAAAGCAGCTGAGATCTGAGTTAGCACCAAGGCTTCCGTAATCCTGTGTGACATCATTGCTGACACTGCTGAGTTCCATGGGCCCGGTTTGAAGCTAAACACGGCAACCAGAAGAACATGAAACTGTCAGGTAGGCGCTTGAGAAGTGCTAGCACCAATGTAGGAAAAAGGAGATTAGATACTAAAAATGAATTGCAACTTTTCCGTGCCCTGTAAAAGGGGTTACTATCCTTTGGTGGGTAAAGAGAGCACAGGGAATGATAACAGTATCATGGGCAGCTGCTTTCTCCCAATCCTCTCATTTGACTCTGTTGGAATCATGTCTCTCCAGCTCTGTGCATGAAATGTCCACTCTGAGCCCCTCTTAGGTCTCCTTAGCCTCTGAGTCTTCACACAGGCTCTGCTCTCTGACTAGGAGATGTTCTCTCCCTTCCCGTCTGCTGGCCTACTCTCCCTGGTGAAGCGTGAAGGTGAAGAAAACTGACCCCACTGGAAAGATTAGGCTCATGACTTCACCAAGAAGCCCTAAGACTCAGGAGTTTTGTGGTCAGTCAGAATGGAAGGTTTGGGAGTTGACTTGGGGAAAACCCATGACAGACTCTGCCTTTGTTTAAGATGCCATTTAGAGGAGAAATCAGCAAATGGGGAGACCATTTGAGGAAGAAATTAAGAAGATTGGGGTGGTGATGAGGAAGGAGCAGACTTCTCCCAAGGAAAATAAAAGTTTCAACATGGGGATGGTAGGGGCTTGTTTTGTGTGACCCCAAAGGACAGAAGAGGCAGGAATGGTAGGGAAACAATAGAACAAAAGATAATCTGTGCCTGTTCACAAATACAACAAATGCCCCAGTGTTTTCAGCCTGTTTCCTCAGGCTTTTCTCATCAAGCCATCCTTCCCCTTTTACTGAAGCCTCTGGAAAATACCTGGGGCTTCCTGGATGCTCGGCCTTTTTTCACCCCTTAACTATTCAGTCATATTCCCAACTTGGTTCAGGCATCACTTCCTGGTTGTAGTCATCCCTGAATCTTCTCCTGGTAGATGAGTCCACTTCTTGCTCTGTACTCCATTGTACCCAGGAAACCCTTTACCACAGCATAAAACACAATTGCATTTACTACACATTCTTCCTCTCTCTGTGCCCATGCCTTCTATGAGACTCCAGAGCACCTTTCATTAGCAGTAGGAGTCTTCCTCTACCTGTTAGTTGAAGGCCGACCTTACGGTTGCTTCAGCCATTGACATAGTAGCAGAGATGATACAAGGAGAGAATTGAAAAGATTTTGCATTGAGTCTTGCCCTTTTGTTGCTCTTAAACCCTGAGAACCTGTGGGAATGACCCCAGGCCAGCCTGCTGAATGATGAGGGACCATTGGAAAGATGATCCAGTGGTTTCACTGAGTTGATTTTAGGCAAACTGGCTCGCTGGTGAGCTGGAAGCAAATGGTAGACAGATGAATAAGCCCTGCTGCGAGCCACTGTGGCTGGCCCAGATCAGAAGAACCCCAAATTGACAACCTGAAAAATTGTGAGCTTAGTAAATGGTTGTTTTTTTAAGACACTACCTATTGGAGTCATTTGTTACACAGCAATAGGTGACTGATACAACTGTTAACTTGGCCGTTTCTCTCACCAGTCAGTGAGGCAAATTCTCTAAGTCATTTCATCACCGAGAGCATCTGGCCTCGGGTCTGATATGTAGCTATTAATACAGGAAATCTTTGTTGACTTAATGCATGAATGAGTAATACGAATTGTAAGTGTGAGTCTACACAAAATCATGTATAGAAAAAAAGCATGATTTTTTAAAAAATAAAATGAATTGAGGCTCAGAACTACCTGCTTACAAAATTGAGGGGAGTTTTTAACCTCACTTACTTTTAGGGTACTCCCTCATCCAGATATGCAGTAATTCCCAGGGTCTAATGAAGGACCAGTGTTTGGAGAAGACCTTCAACACACCCATTGCCTCAGCCTATGTGGGTGATCTCTCTAGAAGCATTCGTTCTGCTGTTTCCATTCTCAGCTGGAGCATGAGAACCTTGTTGGGGCTGTCATCAGCATAACAGGGTTTGTCTACTTATGTGCCTGCATCAGCCTTTGAGGTGCTGTAACCTATTCCAGGGCATTATCAAGAAGGAGGTCCTACCCCTTCCCAATGTCTAGGACCCTACTATCTGACTGTCACTCTTCCCCTGGGCTCCAGTTCCCTCAGTGTGATCACCTCAGTGAGCTGAGGCTTTTACCACAGACTCTTCAGAGTCTTGAAGTTTCAGAGCTTCAACACTGTGAATCCAGCTATCTCCTTGAAATGAGGTAGGGAAGGGGGAAAAATGTAGAAAGATTTTATTTGGCATTTAATGTTGCAATAAAATTTCTTGCCCTGCATTTTTGAAGGGTCCTGTCTAACAATTCCCTCTGTTCTTTTACAAGATGTAGGTCAATGAAGAGTGAATGTTTGTTGTGTCATAATCTGCAGAAGGATGCAAAGTGCACATGGGGTCCATTCCCCCGATGCTCACACTAGAGCACCCCACCCATGTGGAAATCTCTGCAAGTGTTACTGAGTCCCTCCCACATCCACAGTGAACAGCTTTCAGATTCTTATAAGAGGGAATTGTGTCCTAACACCAGCTGCTCCCTGGAAACCCTATGGGGCAGTTCTACTCTGTCGTATAGGGTCTCTGAGTCAGAATTGACTCGATGGCTACGGGTTTGGTTTTTTCTTTCAGGCGGGTGGTGAGAGTTTGATGTCAGCTCCATAATCATGTTATTAAAAAATAATGACAGGGTAGCAGGTGAAAGCAACAAAACAAAACTGAAATGAAATGGCTTTTTCACATTTATTGGCCCCACAGAGTTCCTTCGAGGTGTTTACTTTTCACTAGATTTGGAGAAATCTTTGTGAGAGAGACACAGCTTGAGATAGCTCCAAAATTACATGTTTCCCTCCTTAATGTTAGGTTACATTAAGAGCTGGTTGGCTGGTTTATCATCTGCCTGCTTCACAAAAATAGAAGGCCCATGCAGGCAGGAACTTGTCTGTTGTGTTTGTCAGAGCATCCTGGTACCTGGCACCTAAGAAGTGCTAAAAAAATGATTTGAGTGAATGTGGGTGGGTTTTTATAAAAAACACTGTGTTGCTGTCTTTAGTTAAATAGTGAAAACAGGGATAAGGAAAATGGAGACAATTACTTGTATAATTTAGAGTTACATAAGATGAGAATAGAACTTGAATAATGAAGAGATAAAAAAATAAGCTGTACGGATGGAATGTACCCCCTTCCCTTTGCTTTGGAGGGAGACATTTTAAAATTGGATTGTTTTTTCCCTACTGATTTATAGGTTCTATATGTTAATTGAAAAGTTAGTCTTTTAGGAATCACAAATATTTCTATTGAGATACAATTCACCTGCCGTAACACTGCCTTTGAAAATATGCACAATACCGTGGCTTTTAGTATATGGGCAGACTTGGCACAACAGTCACCACTGTCTAGCTTCAGAATATTTTCAGTGCCCCGTAAATAAAGGCCCTTGTTAATAAAGGCGTATTAACAGTCATCCTCATTACTCCTTTCCTCCAAGCCGTAGCAACGACTAATCTACTTCTGTCTGTGTTGGTTTGTTCTGGACATTTCATGTAAATGGAATCGTACACGATGCGGTCATTTGTGTTTGGCTTCTTTCATTTAGCGTAATGTTCTCAAGGTTCGTCCATGTTGTGGCATGTATCAGTACTTGGTGCCTTTTTGTGGCTGAGTAATATTCCAGTCTATGAATATACCACATCCTGTCTATCAGGTCATGACATGTGGGTTCTCTCCACAGTTTGGCTGTTATGAATAACACTACTAGGAATCCTCTGTGTGAGTTTGTATGTGAACATGCTTTTGATTCTCCGGGTGCAGACCTAGGAGTGCAATTGCAGTGTTGTGTGGTAATTCTGTGTTTAACTTTCTGCAGAATTGCCAAACCATTTTCCAAAACAATTGGATCATTTTACATTTCCACCAGCGGTATTCCAGCTTCTCCACATCGTCGCCGACACTTGTTGTCCATCCTGTTGAGTTTAGCCATCTTACTGCTTTTGAAATAATAGTGCACTTTAGTTTAGATTTGCATTTCCCTGATGACTAATGAGGTTACGCTTCTTTTCCTGTGCTTGTTGAGAGTTTCTGTATCTGCTTTCGAGAAATCTCTATTCAAATCCTTAGCCTGCAAACTTTTTTTCAGCTTTTTGCCTGTATTTTTACTCTCTTCATATACTTTTTGATATGCCAAAGATCTATAGATCTTAACAGTTTTAGCCTTCATATTTTGGGATTTTTAAAAAGTCTTTCTCTTTTATCAATAAAAAGAAAATAAAAACTTCTAAAATTTTTATGGTTGCATATTTTAATTTTAAATATTCGATCCATCTGGAATTTTGTTTTGTGTAAGGTTGTTTTGTGTAAGGTATGAGAAAAAGGATGAAAACATTTTTACAGGTGGTCTGAGTGATTACCAGATTGCTACAAACGCTCCTTTTCCCATGACCCATATCTTAACTGCATTTTCCCGTAGTCTGTACAAGGACTCCTTTTTATAAAGGGAGGCCACCATTCCCAGCCATTTCATTTTAAGGTTTGTTTTGCTGCAATTAAATCCCTTGTGTGTCTTATCTACACATCTTTTCTTTTAAGCTAATACAAATTTTGTGTGAATAGGACCTTGGCGAGTGTAAGATGGGCTTGAATTTCATAACTGGTTCCATGTGGTGCAGCCCAGCAGATGGACAGACAGAAGCAGGGGCTGCAGAGGCGACAGAAGCTATGAGAACATGAGCCTCTAGAGATTTGCTGCTGAATTTCACATAAAGCTCTAGACTTTTCTGTGTAAACTTATCATCATATATGGACATCACCTTACAACAGACAGAGAATAATGCTTTAAAAGTTAGACATTCCTAAGGAAGGTGTTTATTCCTTAGTGGATGCTGAGAAGTGTATGTGTTTTGGTGAAGATATGTACCCATTTCTACCGGGTATGTATCTTGAAGTAGAATTGCTGGGTCCTAGGATATATGTATGTTCACAGCTTTTGTAGATACGGACAAAACATTTTTAAAGTGGTTGTACCAAATTACACTTCCACTAGCGGTAGATTAGAGCTCCAGTTACTCCACGTTATACCCAATAGTTGGTATTTTCCATCTTTTCCGTTTTAGCCAATCTGGCGTGTAGGGGATAGTATCACATTGTGGCTTTTAATTAGAATTTCTCTGATAACCAGTGAAGGTTTGTCACTTTTCATATGTTTCTTGGCCATATAGAAATCTTTTATACAGTGTTCAAGTATTTCCTCATTTTTCTATCAAACTGTCTGCTTTCTTTTTCCTTTTTCCTTTTTGGATTGTTCTTTATGTATTTCAGAACCAAGTCAGTAGTAGGATATATGTATTGCAAATAACTTCTACCACATGAATTTACCCTTGTGGCTTGTCATGAACTTTCAGATTCAAAAACCCGTCTTTTACAAAAACAAGCAAATGTGTAGACATAAAAGTTTATTAGGGGTTACCAGGGGCAGGAGGGAGGAAATAAAGTGGTGTTCCTGCATATGGAGACTGAGTTCTGGTTAAGAGTGGTGGAAAAGTCACATTGATGAAGGGCAGGGTTGCACAGCCAATTAATGCTAATTACTGTCAGTTGTTCAGTCACCAAAGGTTGTGTGGTATGTTTACAACAACAACAATGAGCAGCTGCTGAGGCAGCATAATAGTACTCAACGGATGAGGCGTATTCTTTTATTATACTTTTCTCTATTTTCTAATTTGTTTTTATAATATGCTACTGTTCAAATTAATAAAATGTTGCATGATGAAAGTGGATAACAAGGTCTATCCCACCCATTACATCCTTGTAAGGTTTAAATGAGGGACTACATGCCATCAGCAGAGGCTCAGCCTTAGTTGCCACTCGAGAAATGCTTCATTTCTCCCACTCTTCTGGCTCACTGTCTTCTCCCCTGGTTTATTTGCTCTTCTCTTTAGAGCTGGAAGCATGTGACCACCAGGCTTCCCGACACCATCATTCTGCTTTCCATACCAATGTTATTGTAGTCTTGGGTTCCTGGGCAGCCTCTCTGCAGGTTTAATTCTTTCACATCTGTTAAGTTATTATTTAAATATACTCCTTTAATTTTGTCCTGCTTATAGGAGTATATTCTAGTCATTGAAAATTTGGAGACTACCCCAACACACATGGGAACACCATGAGTAAGAATAGACTCCATGGCAATGGGTTTTATATGTGTGTCACACACATTTATGTATATTCACATAAATATTATATCCTGCTCCTTTCACTCAATATTAGCCTTTTCCATGATCATGTTTTGTTTATTTTACAGACAGCATCAAATTGTTTTATTATATTCTGCTGTGTGCAAGGAGTATATCATTTTAGCAATTTGACTATAGTTGAAATATTAAACGTGCATGTTTCTAGTAATCTTCAACCTATACTTAAATCTTTTAACAAAGATCTTTGCTATTGAACCTTTTTATCTAATTGTTATTCAGCATTCTTTAACACTAAGAGATAGTCTCAGGATCAACTCAGATCATATTTTCTCCCTCTTACACACGAAGGCCCTTAAAGTATTCAGAGATTGTTCTTGTTGTTGTTAGGTGCCGTCGAGTCAGTTCTGACTCATAGGGACCCTACGCACAACAGAACGAAACACTGCATGATCCTGCGCCATCCTTACAATCATTGTTATGCTTGAGCTCATTGTTGCAGCTACTGTGTCAATCCACCTCATTGAGGGTCACCCTCTTTTCCACTGACCCTGTACTCTGCCAAGCATGATGTCCTTCTCCAGGGACTGATCCCTCCTGACAACATATCCAAAGTATGTTAAGACGCAGTCTCGCCATCCTTGCCTCTAAGGAGCTTTCTGGCCGCACTTTTTCCAAAACAGATTTGTTCGTTCTTTTGGTAGTCCATGGTATATTCAATATTCTTCGTCAACACCACAATTCAAAGGCGTCAACTCTTCTTCCGTCTTCCTTATTCATTGTCCAGCTTTCACGTGCATATGATGTGATTGAAAATAGCATGGCTTGGGCCAGGTGCACCTTAGTCTTCAGGGTGAGATCTTTGCTCTTCAATGCTTTGAAGAAGTCCTTTGCAGCAGATTTGCCCAATGCAATGTGTCTTTTGATTTCTTGACTGCTGCTTCCATGGCTGTTGATTGTGGATCCAAGTAAAATGAAATCCTTGACAACGTCAGTCTTTTCTCCATTTCTCATGATGTTGCACGTTGGTCCAGTTGTGAGGATTTTTGTTTTCTTTATGTTGAGGCGTAATCCATACTGGAGGCTGTGGTCTTTGATCTTCATTAGTAAGTGCTTCAAGTCCTCTTCACTTTCAGCAAACAGGGTTGTGTCATCTGCATAATGAAGGTTGTTAATGAGCCTTCCTCCAATCCTGATGCCCCGTTCTTCTTCATATAGTCCAGATTCTCGTATTATTTGTTCAGCATACAGATTAAATCGGTATGCTGAAAGAATACAACCCTGACGCACACCTTTCCTGACTTTAAACCAATCAGTATCCCCTTGTTCTGTCTGAACAACTGCCTCTTAATCTATGTAAAGGTTCCTCATGAGCACAATTAAGTGTCCTGGAATTCCCATTCTTCCCAGTGTTATCCATAGTTTGTTATGATCCACACAGTCGAATGCCTTTGCATAGTCAATAAAACACAGGTAAACATCCTTCTGGTATTCTCTGCTTTCAGCCAGGATCCATCTGACATCAGCAAGGATATCCCTGGTTCCATGTCCTCTTCTGAAACCGGCCTGAATTTTTGGCAGTACCCTGTCGATATACTGCTGCAGCCGTTTTTGAAAGATCTACAGCAAAATTTTGCTTGCGTGTGATATTAATGATATTGTTCTATAATTTCCACATTCGTTTGGATCACCTTTCTTGGGAATAGGCATAAATATGGATCTCTTCCAGTCAGTTGGCCAGGAAGCTGTCTTCCATATTTCCTGGCATAGACGAGTGAGCATCTCCAGCGCTGCATCTGTTTGCTGAAACATCTCTATTGATATTCCATCAATTCCTGGAGCCTTGTTTTTCGCCAATGCCTTCAGAGCAGCTTGTACTTCTTCCTTGAGTACCATTGGTTCCTGATCATAGGCCACCTCTTGAAATGGTTGAATATTGACCAATTCTTTTTGGTATAATAATTCTGTGTATTCCTTCCATCTTCTTTTGATGCTTCCTGCATCGTTTAATATTTTCCCCATGCAATCCTTCACTTTCGCAATGCGAGGCTTGATTTTTTTCTTCAGTTCTTTTAGCTTGAGAAACACCGAGCATGTTCTTCCCTTTTGGTTTTCCATCTCCAGCTCTTTGCACATGTCATTATAATACTTTACTTTGTCTTCTTGAGAGGCCCTTTGAAATCTTCAGTTCTTTTACTTCATCAATTCTTCCTTTTGCTTTAGCTGCTCGACGTTCGAGAGCAAGTTTCAGAGTCTCCTCTGACACCCACCTTGGTTTTTTCTTTCTTTCCTGTCTTTTCAGTGACCTCTTGCTTTCTTCATGGATGATGTCCTTGATGTCATTTGAAAACTTGTCTGGTCTTCGGTCACTAGTGTTCAATGTGTCAAATTTATTCTTGAGATGGTCTCTAAATTCAGGTGGGATATTTTTGCTCTCGTGGACTTGCTCTCATTTTCTTCAATTTCAGCTTGCACTTGAATATGAGCAATTGATGGTCTGTTCCACAGTCCGCCCCTGGCCGTGTTGTGACTGATGATATTGAGCTTTTCCATCGTCTCTTTCCACAGATGTAGTCAGTTTGATTTCTGTGTGTTCCGTCTGGCGAGGTCCATGTGTATAGTCACCGTTTATGTTGGTGAAAGAAGGTATTTGCAATGAAGAAGTCATTGGTCTTGCAAAATTCTATCATTTGATCTCCGGCATTATTTCTGTCCCCAAGGCCGTATTTTCCAACTACTGATCCTTCTTTGGTTCCAACTTTTGCATTCCAATAGCCAGTAATTATCAATGCATCTTGATAGCACGTTCGATCAATTTCGGACTGCAGCAGCTGAAAAAAATCTTCTATTTCTTCATCTTTGGCCCTGGTGGTTGGTGTGTAAATTTGAATAATAGTCGTATTAACTGGTCTTCCTTGTAGGAGTATGGTTATTATCCTACCATTGACAGCATTGTATTTCACGATAGATCTTCAAATGTTCTTTTTGATGATGAATGGAACATCATTCCTCCTCGAGTTGTCATTCCCAGCATAGAAGACTAGATGATTGTCTGATTCAAAATGGGCTGGTATTGCCTAATTCACTAATGCCTCGGATATCGATGTTTGTGCATTCCATTTCATTTTTAATGATTTCCAATTTTCCAAGATTCATACTTCGTACATTCCAGGTTCCGATTATTAAATCGATGTTTGCAGCTGTTTCTTCTCATTTTGAGAAGTGCCATATTAGCAGATGAAGATCCCAAAAGCTTTACTCCATCCATGTCATTAAGGTTGACTCTCCTTTGAGGAGGCAGCTCTTCCCCAGTCATCTTGTGAGTGCCTTCCAACCTGGGGAGGTCATCTTCCAGCCATATATCAGACAGTGTTCCATTGCTATTCATAAGGTTTTCACTGGCTAATGCTCTCCAGAAGTAGACTGCCAGGTCCTTCTTCCTGGGCTCTCTTAGACTGGAAGCTCAACTGAAACCTGTCCTCCATGGGTTACCCTGCTGGTATCTGAATACCGGTGGCATAGCTTCCAGCATCACAGCAACACACAAGCCCCCACAGTACGACAAACTGACAGACACGTGGGGGTAGCAAACTATGATTTCATTCATCATTTTCATCTTTCGTTTTTTCAATCAGTCAATATTTAGAGAGATTCCATGTGCCAGGAATAGTCTACATCATGTGGACACAGTGGTGAAAGGTACCCACTGTCCCTGCCATTGTAAAGGGGAAACCCAGTGTGGGTGGGAGGGGGACTGGTAAAATGCAGTCCAGAGAAAGGACAGACCATGCTCCAGGAACCACACTGGACTTCAGAGAGCTTTGTTGGCTGCCGTTCATCTGTCTGGCTTGTAGATGTCAGAGTGCCCTCAGGCTCAGTGCTTAGTCCTCTCTCTCTCTATTGACACCCTCTCTCTAGGATGCCTCAGTGAATCAGTGGCTGTCTGTATCTGAGGATGCGATGTTTACACCTCCATCCATTTCAACTCCTCCTGGTTCGCTACTTATATTCAAATGTCAGCCTAACTCTCTGTACTGAGTTCTTCATCTGTAAAATGTGCCGTATAATGATACATTCCTCACATGGGTATCATGCAGAGAAAGTATCTTAAGAGAGGAGAAGCCCTCACAAGAGTCCTGGCACCAGTAAGTGTTAGCTGTCAGTATTATTACCTGACATCTCTACGTAGATGTCTAACAGCTATGCCATGTTATCAACGCCATGAAACAATTCTTGGTCCCAACCCCATTCCACCCTTATCGATGAATTTCTCAGGGCTTCAGTGATGGGAATGTGTGCGTTTTTCTGTATAATGGACATGGCTAATAAAGCTTGGCCTGGTCCTTCATAATAAGTTGCTCCAAAGTTTATATGGGTGGAATCAGACAAGTTATAGCCAACTAATATAGAAAAAATAGAACTCTCAGCTGCTCATGTTTGTACTCTCAGTCCAGAATATCTGGTGAGGGTACTATATGGACTGAATTGTGTAACCCCAAAGGTATGTTGAAATTCTAACTACTGTACCTATAAATGTGACCTGATTTGGAAATAGGGGATTTTTTAAATTATTTTTATGAGACCATACCAGTTTAGGGTGGGTCCTAACCCTAATCCCTTCGGAGTTATAAAAATAGCAGAATAGACACAGACACAAACAGGGGAAGAGGGAGACAGACAAAGGGGAAGATAATCTACAAGGCCAGGAACGCAAAGGGTGGCTGGAAGCTGCTAGAAGCTGAAGTAGACATGAGCCATGCCCTGAATTCCTACTTCTAGCCTCCTGAACTGTGAGAAAATAAATATCTGTTCTTTAAAGCCACCCAATTGTGTTATTTTTTTCTTATGGCAGCCCTAGATGACTAACACATACCCATGGTTATACATGAAGCCTGGTGTAAAATAGTGTTCTCCCCTCATTGTCTAGCCCACCCAAATCCTGCTATTTCCCTATCAGTGTCCTCTGCTTTCACTAAGAGCTACAACAGAGTCGGCTTGTTGCCGATGTATAGAAATGCAGTTTATTTTTTAGTTTATATTTAGGATTGACTAGCATTAATTTCAATGGTTTGGAAATTTTTCTGTGGAGGCATTTCTGTAATCTATGAATAATAGCAGTTGCAGCTTTTCCTTCTTTTTGTTGTCGTTTTGTTTGGACCTCCAGTGTTAAATATTTAATATAAATAATGATAGAAAGCATCCTTCTGTTTTTAATGATTTTTTTGTGTGCTTTAAGTGAAAATTTTCAAATCAAGTCAGTCTCTCACACAAAAACCCGTATACACCTTGCTACACACTCCCAATTACTCTCCCCCTAATGAGACAGCCTGCTCTCTCCCTCCACTCTCTCTTTTCGTGTCCTTTTCACAGCTTCTAAACCCCCTCCACCCTCTCATCTCCCTTCCAGGCAGGAGATGCCAACACAGTCTCAAGTGTCCACCTGATCCAAGAAGCTCAATCCTCACCAGCATCCCTCTCCAACCCATTGCCCAGTCCAATCCATGTCTGAAGAGTTGGCTTCGGGAATGGTTCCTGTCCTGGGGCAACGGAAGGTCTGGGAGCCATGACCACCGGGATCCTTCCAGGCTCAGTAAGACCATTAAGTATGGTCTTTTGAGAATTTGGGGTCTGCATCCCATTGTTCTCCTGCTCCCTCAGGGTTTCTCTATTGTGTTCCCTGTCAGGGCAGTCATTGGTTATAGCCGGACACCGACTAGTCCTTCTGGTCTCAGGATGATGTAGTCGCTGATTCACGTGGCCCTTTCTGTCTCTTGGGCTCGTAATCACCTCGTGTCCTTGGTATTCTTCATTCTCCTTTGATCCAGGTGGGTTGAGACCAATGGTTGCATCTTAGATGGCTGCTTGCTAATGTTTAAGATGCCAGACGCCATTCTTCAAATTGGGAAAGCATCCTTATTTTAATGCTAATTAATTTTAAAGAGAATGTCCCGCATTTCACCATGAACTATCATGCCAGTTGTATTTTTCCAACTTAAGGAACTCCTTTTCTGGTCCATGATTGCTCAGCATCCTTATCTCTCAGTGTGATTGGATTTTATCCACTGCTTTGTCCCCATCTCTTGAGATGAGCATGTCTTTTCTTCTTCCATCTATGCATGTGATGAATTAAATTATTAAATCTTTAATGTTCACTCAAGCTTGCATGCTGACGATAAACCCCCTTGATGATGGCGTGTTACATGGTTTATACTTTGCTGGATTTCCTTTGCCAGTATTTTATGTAGGTTTTTGCATCCCAGTTACTTGGTGTGCTTGCCTTGTAACTCTTCTTCTGTCATCCTTGTCTAATTTGGTGTCAATATTAAAGTAGCCTTAGGGATGAAGTAGAGGAGCATCTCATCTTTTTCTCTTCTTTTCTGACTTTGCACAAGATTAAAATGCTCTTTTTCTTGCCTGTTTGCTGCAACCTGAATGAGAGTGGTCTCGGCCTCCTGTTTTCTTAGGGAGATCTTGAACTACTGACCCATTTTGTGTAGTGATTAAAGGTCTTTTCTGGTGCTACTTAGAAAAATTTCCACTGCATGTTCTAGGCTGCTAGGATTTCCTCTTTAAATGTTATGTTGTTATCACTATTTTCAGTCTCATCCACATCAATTAATCAATCCCAGATTTTCCCTCATTTTTCCAAAGTCAGACTCTACATCTATTCCTGGCACCAATTCCCTTATCTAAGACTTGTTGGCAAACAAAAATACAACCCAGCATCTTTGAGTCCATGATGTGAGAATACAGTCCCATATAACTTTTTTTGTAACTGTTGTTAAGTGTTTCTCCTCTTTTTTTTTTGTTCATTTCCCACGTATCTAGCAGTTTCAAAGTTGTGCACTTCAGGTTGAGGTCATTAGCTTGATTGACTCTGTGCAGGGCCATGGGGTGCCAGTTGCAAATGCGCATCAAAAGAGCACTCCTCTAGAACTAGGAGGCAGGAGGAGGTGGTTGGGCGGTTGCGGGGGTGGGGGAGGGAACTGGGCAGGGCTGTGTGGAGAGGGGCGCCCAGGGGAGGTGCCAGGTCGGAGGCTGCCCCACCACAATCTCACGTGCATCAGGAAGGAGCTGGCTGCAGGAGCCTTTCGCGAGAGTCCCAGCCCACCCAACCTTGCCCTGAACTCAGACCCTCTAGGCTCACAGGTCCCACCAGAACTAGGGGAAGCCTGAGGCTACCGATGTCAAGTCCCAGGGTACACCCTTGAGCCCAGTCACAGTGCTTATGCTGGAATAGGAGGGCAGAGGAGGCGTATGGGGACTTGGGTCCAGAGGGTGACCCAGAAAGGGTGGGAGAGTTGTGGTCACCCTAGGACTCTGGCTCCGCACGTGAAGGGCCACAGGTTGCACTTCCAGGAGGAGAAGGCGAAGCCACAGAGGCCACACTGCTCACACAAACAATCCCCCACCCCCCTCTGCTCTTTCTCCAGGCGAGACGCCCCTCCTGTGCTGTCCTCAGAAGGGCTCTTCAGAGACCGCACCCCTAGTTTGCGGAGCAGCAGAGCCTGCCCCAGTCTGGACTAGGGACTTTATTTCTTCCACTCTCACCACTGGCTGAAGGCAGACTCCTGTCTCCACAGACTAAAGAGGAATTATCAAAATGAGCTCGAAACTCTAGATTTGAGTTAAGTATCATAAATTAACACAGAGAAATACAACTTTAACACAAAGACCTGTTTGGAGCCCCAGGTGGAATTAAAAAAAAAAAAACTTGAACAGAGGGAGTGATAAAGTTTTCCTTCTTTTGCCACCCTCTCTCGGTGGTCCCAAGCTTTCTCATCTCCCACCTCACAAGACTGTATCAACTGCTTTGAGACTTTTAGAATAAAGATCCCCAGGCATATCACTGCTGTTACCCTGTGAGGATTTCCCCAGTGCTGGGTTAGACTAAGACAGAATCCTTCCAAGGCTTCCAGGGCCAGTGTACTGGACGGTCAGCACAGGGAGCCTCAGAGCCCACTTCATTTTTCCTGCAGTTGGGCACGACCCCAGGGACATGACCCTTGAGAGTGCTGACACTTCCTGAAGCCAGTGACCCTCCCCCTGGGCTTCTCTCTGCCTGGGTCTCAGAGTCTCTGAGGCCAACTTGTACCCTCGGAAGTGTTTCTGCTGAAGGACACGTAAACAGCACTGTGGATTTGTGTCCTGCAGTCTGCAAAACTGCCTCCCCTGAGTGGGGTGAGGAGCTACTGAAATACTGAAATCACTGAAACTAGCAGAAGCCACAGTTCATGGTCCTGGGAGAAAACTGGGAAGGACGGAGAGGTGAAGAGGCTATAAAGGCCCAGTCGTGAAGGCGACCATGGGCCAGGATGTCCGGAAGTCGCAAAGCTGACCAATGCTGAGTGCCCTAAAACCTGCCACTCCTGTGCCCATCTTTTCTTTCAATGGACAAAGTCTTCCCCTGCTCTTATGTGCCTGGGCTGGAAGGGCCTTTGACTTAGAACATGAAGCAGCCTCCAGAGCCTCTTGGGGCAAGTGATGGTCAAGGAGGCTCTGCCTAACCCCACCCTGCCCTTCCCAGTTGTCAGAGGACCAGGAATTTCAGTCTTCCAGCTCCTGGGCTGATCTAGTGACTTGTAACAGGATTTCGCTGGAACTGGAAGGTGTTGAAGACAGGAAGTACTCCTGGGTTTCTTCACCCAGCTGAATGCCTAGTTCCTGGTCTTATTACACGGCCTACATTCAGGATAAGAAGAGGCGTTTGGAGCTTTACGCAGGACCTCTTAGCAGAGGTTTCTGTTCAGGAGCGAAGAGGTAAAAAGAAAGCAGTGTCTACTAAGTCCTTTTCCAAGAGTCTCAGGAAATTCTCACGAAGACCCTCTCAGGTAAGGACTGACGGGAAATGCCTTGGTTTAATATTAAACTTTGCCCTTGACACATTTTGTTTATGGAGGGCATATACATATTGTCCGCTCAAGGAAGCACTGTAGTTCTTATCTAGACTTTATGTAGAATGAGTATATATAAAACCTAAACTTGGTCCTTAAGCAAGGGGTTACCTCTCAGAGAAGGCCTATGGGAAGGTTTCTACCAAATTCTGTGGTGCTGCCATTGCTCCAAGGATCCCAGGTGGTGCCAAGTTTGAGCACTCGGCTGTTAACCGAAGGTTAGTTTTTTGAACCCACCAAAAGGCTCTAAGGAGTAAAGACCTGGCGAACTGCTTCCGTTAAGATTACAAACCAGGAAACCCTATCGGGGCAGTTCTCCTTTTACACTGGGCCACAATGACTCAGAAACCCACTCGATGGCACCTAGCAATAACAACAGGAAGCCATTGCCCCCAATGTGCTTGAGATGCCTTTCTGGGGAAGGTTGGCCTTCAGAGCCAGCTCATGGCCACACGGGAACTGAGGCTCATGTTTTGTTACCACACCTTAGTTTCAGTCAGTAAATTTATTTTCCAGTTTATTCATAAGACTTGACTGCAGACATCTCTCAGGTATTGTCAAAATTAATTCCATTCTCTAATAATGATTTGCCAGGACGTATTTCCAAGCGTTTCCAAGAGACTGGAAAAACTTTCCAAAGAGGCTTGTCCAGCGCCATGTTGTGCAGTAACTACAGTGTTGACGTAGTATATTAACCACATAGTTTCCACGTTTTCTGCTTTCCTTAAATAACAACTGAAATTCCAAGTCTACCACCTGAAGTACTTCCTTTAGTGTTTCACTTAGAAGTCTGGTGGTGATGAATTCTCTCAGTTTTCCTTCCCCTAAGAATGGCATTATTTGAGCTTTACTCCTGAAGGTAATGATACATAGATACATGATACATAGAATTCTGGGTTAGTATTTCCATCTTTCAGGGTTGAAAAAATGTTGTTTCACAATCTTTTTTTTTTTTGGCTTCCATGGCTTCTGATAGTGAATACAGAGTCATTCAAATTGTTTTTCTCAGGTGAAATGTGTTGTTTTCTCTCTACCTCCTTCCTGAGTATTTTCTTGACCTTTGTTATTCTGCAGTTGATTATGATGTATGGTATTTTTATGCAAGTAACCCATGTTCTATATATATATATGTGTGTCAACTGTTTTTCCCCTCCCGGGTATGTCTGTAAGTACAGTACACTGTTTTTTTCTTTTTACACGCTGCTGTTAAAAAAAAAAAAAAATTAGAGTAATGTACTTACAAATATACTTGGGATGTGGGGTAAGGCCCACTGGGTTGGCAAAAAACCCATAACCCGCAGAATATTTTTGTGCAAATACGGTATTGGGGCATAGAATTCTTTAACTTGCTGTGGTTTGCTGAACTTCTTGAATCTGTAAGTTTATGTCTTTCACCACATTTGGAAAGTGTTCAGCCAGTATTTTTTCAAATACTATTTTCTTCACCACACATTTTGTCCACTTCTTCTGGAGTTCCAATAAATAAGCTTTTTGTCTAGTTATTGAGGCACTGTCCATTTTTTTCCATATTTTCCTCTCTGTTTGCAGAATGGATATTTTCTACTGATCTATTTCAAGTATTTAGTTTTTTCTCTGTCATCGCCATTCTGCTATTGTGAAAATATCAACTGAATTTTTTATTTCTACCATTGTACTTTTAACATGTAAAATTTTCATTTGCAAATAGCACCTATTATCTTTCCATTTATTTAAAAAGTGTCTGTGTTATTTCTTGGAGAATGATTAGAACAGCATTTTAAAATCTGTGTCTTATGATTTTGAGACTACAAGTCCTTCAAAAATTTTATGCAGAATTTTTTTTTTTTAGCAGTCAATTGACCCAGTTATGCTCAGGCTCCAAGTTCTGTCCCATCTTCTGTATTCTGTGGTTCAAATGTTAGTTCAATTTTTGAAGGCTTTGCAGCTGTATTCAGATCTAATCTATGTGAGCGCCACTCAGTATGGAACCTTGATGGCATTCTAACCCATAGTGCGGCTCTTAAAGGATTTTATAATGCTTCTTAGGGTCAGGGCAATGCATATGCATCTCGGGGGTGAACCAGGAGTTCATAGCAAGTCTGCAGAATCTCTTTCTTGCACAGCCTCCTCTCTGTCTTTCTCTTCTCCTCTCTGAGTTCTGAAGGAGTGCGTTCTAACCCATAGTACGGCTCTTAAAGGATTTGATAATGCGTCTTAGGGTCAGGGCAATGCATATGCATCTGGGGGGTGAATCAGGAGTTCATAGCAAGTCTGCAGAATCTCTTTCTTGCACAGCCTCCTCTCTCTCTTTCTCTTCTGCTCTCTGAGTTCTGAAGGAGTGCTTTCCTGGCCCACTGGTGGAAATGCTGGGGCTTTAATCTCCTCATTCTGTTGTGCACATAAGTGACTGGTTCTACCTATGGGGCCAAAGCACTGGACAACCAGCCAAAAGGCTGGCAGTTTGAACCTGTCAAGAAGCGCCTCAGAAGACAAGCCCGGTGATCTGCTTTTGAAAAGTCTCACCCTTTGAGGCAGAATTGACTAGGTGCCAGTTAACAGCAGAGAGAGAGAAAATGTAATGGAGCTTTCTCTACAATATTTGGTTCTTCCATACTCTGGTCAGAGAAAAGGATTCTCCTCTGCCAGAGTTTCAGGCGTCTGCCCACCTGCCCAGCTGCTTGTCTCTCTCCTTTACGGACCTTCTATCCCATTTATATGAGAGAGGGCTTCTCTTGGAGCTATTTCTGTCCACAACGGGTGTGCAGCTCTGAGATTTGGGCTCATTTAATTTCAGCCTCTGGAATGTTCATACTCTATGTTCTGGTTCCGCCCCTTCCCCATCCACCTTCAACACTTTCCTTTGCAGAGTCCTGAGATAGTGTCCCATGCATTTGTCCAGATACTTAGTTGTCAGATACCAGCATAGCCATCGGGGGCAGTGCTGTTGTGGTTGCGGGGGAGGGAGTGTACACTGAAGGAGCTGCAAGACCTGGCTGCCTTGTGTGAGCAGGACGGGGGTGTGCTGAGGAGTGGGTGCTGAAGGTGCTGAGTCAAGGGGAGTTTAATATAAAGTTGGGTCAAAGAGAGTTTGTTGACAAGGATTTATTGCCGTAGCAAGGGTTCTGGAAATGGGTTTAATATGCTGTGGGATTGCTTTTGGAATCTTAGAAAAGGCAATGGCCCATATTCTCTGAAATCGAAATGCCAGACCTGCTGTGTCAGATGTTGGAAGAGGGATTAAAAGCCTCCAATATGTGGGCATGTCTGAGTTAGTCTTCTATAAGACCATTTCTTGGAGGTCCTGAAGGATACCCATTTCATCAAAAGAATAAGGAATGCGGAGATGAGGGGAGCACCAGCAAGATAGAGCTTACCAATATGTATACTTTGTAGGGAGTCCCTGGACGCCACAAACAGTTAAGTGCTTGACTGTTATCCGAAAGTTTGGCAGTTTGAACGTACTCAGAGGGTCCTTGGAAGACAGTCCTGGCCATCTGCTACTAAAGGATGAAAGCCTTAAAAACACTCTTGAACAGTTAGTTCTACTATGCCCACATGGGGTGGTCATGAGTCAGAAATGACTTGATGACAACTAACAGCAACAATCGTCTATAGGCTCAGGTTGTTAGTGGGAGCTGGGCTGCCTAGTAGCAATGCAAATCATGGGATCCCAGCTCAACAGAGGCCAGGTGGAAGTACTTAACTGTCAGAAACAAGTTGTGTGTGATTCCAATAATGGTCAGCAGGTCAGAGTAGTAGTTATCTATTGGGGCATAATAGATTCTCCCCAAACTTAGCAGGTGTGAGATAAATGGAAAATTAATATTCAACTCATTCTGATAAATTTGGAACTAGACAAAAATTTTGGTATCACTCAACACAGTTTTAAGGTGAAGGAATAAACTAGAAAATTTAAATAACTAGTATAAGTATAATAAGAGATTTTTCAAAGAATGATGATATAATTGCATACCTGAATAAAAGACAAATACATCACAATCAATGATTTCTCTCCAGTATAGACATGAGGGTCTCAAATTGGCAAGGGTGAGAAGGGCAGACCGTTCTCTTTCCCCTACTACTTGACTGGATCAAACTGTGTTCAAAACTGTAAAATATTTAGGAAAACATTGTTTTGACCAGAGCAGCAAAGGACTTCTATGATGAAAACTAATGTACTAAAATACATAAAATGAAACCTGAATATATGCAAAAAATATGCCATATTTTCAAATGAGAAGTCTTGTCAATCAAATGGAGGTCCCTAAAACTAATATATAAGTGGAATGTATTTCCAGTTGGAATATTAAGATAGTTGTTTTTGAATTGTATACAGTAATCATATGCTACAAATAGTACAGTAGATAGCAGAGGATGTTGCTGGTGTTAGGAGACTTGGAGTCCATTTCTGACTCATAGTGATCCCATTTCACTGCCCCATAGGGTTTTCTAGGCTGTGATCATTATGGGAGCAGAACAACAGGTCTTTCCCCTCAGTGCCCCCTGGTGGGTTCGACCTGCCAAACCTTCTTTGGATTAGCAGATGAGCACTTAATCACTACAACACTACGGCTGCTTTAAAAGGTATAGAGAAGAAAAACATGAAAAAGCAGGATACTGACAGGTGTCTACCTCTTCAGGTAACAGAACAAATTGATATTACATAGCACAGAAACTGACAAGTCGACCAATGAAACAAAATCTGCTAAGAAGTCACAATAACCATTGATACAAAGGTGGTATTTTGAGAAAATTATATTTATTTAATAAACAGTGCTGACTCAAGTGATCGTTCTGGGGGACAAAGCTTGCAAAAATGTGATACACAAATGATAGATTTGGAAAATCATGTGAAATGGAGATGACAAGACTTAATAACAATTTCCATTTTACACAGAAGGATAAAAGTTAAGCACTTGAAAAATGAGCAGTGAATTCAAACAGATCGTTCACAGCAAATCCACATGCCCAATAAACATAGTCCAAGTTGCTCAAAAACACTGGTAGTTAAGAAAATATCAAAGTCCCAGTGAAACTGGCACAATTTAAAAATCAACACCATCTATGGCTGGCTGGGCTGTGGGGAGAAGGATACCCTGAGACATGGCTGGAAAGGTGCTTTAGGACAGCCTCTAGGGGAAAGACATGGCCATGGCTCTGTACTTTAAAAACATACTTTGAGCTGGAAATCTCACTCTATGGAGTCTATTCCACAGAAACAGATCCTGTAGTATACAACTGATAGTTATTATTAGTGTTGACCAAACATTGACTGTACATTGATAGTTGAATGATAGATAACTTATGGTAAAGCTACATCATCAATAAATGAGTTGTAGTAGTTGAGTGGGAAAAATCTCTGTGAAGTATTATTGAAGTATTACTGAAAAAATCAAGGTGCATGCAGAGAAGTGTATATAAAATGATCACATCTGGGTTAAACAATATCAATTGTTTGAATATGCTTGAATACCTGTTTATGTTTATGAGTGTGTATAAGTCCGTGTGCTTGTTTAAGCAAGGATAAGAGAGAGTACTTACCACATTGTTAACCTGAATTATCTTGGATTCACTTGCAGGAAAGAACAGAGGGAGGAGAGGTAGAACACGCAGGAAGAGTGGACTTAAAAAGCATGGATGATAATGTTTCCATCTTAGTAGTGTTATGTATGGATGAACAAATCTGTCTTAAAGGGAGAAAGCCAGAATGTTCCTTAGAAGCAAGGATGGCTTTGGCCATGTTATCAAGAGGGAGGGACCAGTCCCTGGAAAAGGACATCATGCTTGGTAAAGCAGAGGTCCAGTGAAAAAGAGGAAGACCCTCAATGAGATTGATACAGTGGCTGCAACAGTGTGCTCAAATAGAGCAAAGATTATTAGGATTGCACATGACCGGGTGGTGTTTTGTTCTGTGGTGCAAAGGGCCACTGTGAGTCAGAACTGACTTGATAGCTTCTGACAACAACATGTAGAAGTCCAGATAAAGTGTACTGAATTGATATCATCTATTTAAATTATTCATGTAAGTTAAAAGATCAAAAAATATAGTGTTAGTGCCATATCTAATGACTTAAAGAGAATCAAGGTAGAATATTAAGTGAAATAAGGGGCGAGAGCATTGTGGGTGGAGTGTGACCAGGCTTTCATAAAAGTAAACACCCCAGCAGATGTACTTGTGTACCTGTGACTGTGTGTATGCGTCCCTGCAGAGAGGTGTAGGGAAGGATACACGTGTGTCTATTACCATCGGATACCTTGTGGGAGCGGGACCAAATTACATATGAGGGTGGGACCCTGACATAAATTTTTTTGTCATACAAATCTGTGATCTTGCAAATGTGATAAAAAGCAATTTCAGAGCTTTGGAAATTCATAAACATCATAGATATATGTATATTTTAACGTGTTTTGTTAGATATTTAAAATAGGTGAAAATTCTCCAGAATGACAGACAAAAGATTTGAATCACTGGAAGGACAGCACACCACAGAGAGTAATAATCAGATCCAGTGGATTTCTTGTTGTTCTTGGAGGCAGTGAGTTCTTCTGGTCTCTATAACTGGAAATGACCAAAAATAATTTTGGGAAGTCAGTAGAGTTACCCCTCAAACACGTCTTGCAAGCACACGTCTACAGCTAAATTCAGAAGGCTGGATGCCATGTGCAATTCACTAGGTAACTCATGCGCCTCTAGAAGATTCTCTTTCCCGGATATGCTGCTTCCACCTCCTCCCTGCCTAGCCCCACTGGATAACCCGCCTTTGTGCATTCTAGGCCCCATTCAGGTCTGAGCCTAGATCATAGAGGACATCAACTGGGAAGGTAGCTTTTAAGAAGAAAGATGTTGATGAAAAGATTTCAGAAAGCAGCACCTCCCCAGCCATCCTCTCCCCAGCCTGGGAATACCAACCCCTCCCACCCTGATACCTCTGAGAATCTCTGATTTTTCGTTTTGGATCCTTAGGAGACTGCAGAATTTACCTGGTCTGAACACCTTGGTTCTTCTCTGCCTCTGACCCTCTGCCTCGCAGGAGCCGTCTCTGTCACTCTGAGGAATACACACAGGACAGACTGTGGATGGAGGTGCCCATCCTAGAGGCCCTGCCCTCCATTCCTCTGCCCCTGGGGGGTTCCCTGTGATACTTGTGGTCTCATTTCCCAGAGAGATGGATACACCCCTGTCATGTCCAGGGCTTCCCCAGACTTGGGATTTGATGTCGCGACTGAGACTGGGGCTTTGTTGTCCACTGTTGAGTCTGGCCCTGAATCTGCCCCTTCCCACCATTACCTCTGATCACCTGTGTTCTCGCTGTTCTCCCTGGGTTTGAAGCCTGTCCTCTCTTTTGGTTCTTTCACCTCAGAGGGCCTTTTTCTTCCAGTTCTTTGACCTCGCGACAGGTCAGATTTGACCACAGGAAAACAAAAAGAAAATTAGCAAGTTTGTTTGACATGTCAAGAACCGGAATGTACAGCTTGATTTAGGCGAAGAAAAAGTTCCAAAGCTCTACCCCTTCCCCTAGGACATGCTCTACAGGAAATATCCTGCAAGCCCTGGATCAACTCTTATCCAGAAACGGTTAACACCCAGGGGGATTTTTCTACACCACCTCCCACTTACATTCCCCTAATGTGGCAAAAAGGATGCATCCCAATCATAAACCCAAATTCACCGTAGGAGACCAGAAGACATGGCTGGGGTGAGTTCATTTTCCTTCAACCTGCCCTCCTCTCCTCCTACCAAGCCCTGCCTCTTTCTCTGCCTCTATACTGCTGGGAAGGGACCCAGAGTTGTTTGTTTAGGGCTTTATGTCCACTGCTCACCTGCAGACATGTTTCCCACCAGCCTGACATCTCTCTGATTCCTTCTCCTCCAAAGAACTCAGTGACACCCCCTTCACCATCACACCTCAGCAGGGCCCCCCCCAATCCTCCCAAGTCCCACTGAAATCCCATTTCCCTTTCCCTATTTATGCTGCGCTCATCCTTAGGGTCCCAAGATCTCACCATCCAGATGAGGCCTGTCCTGTCCTCTCCTGGGTCAGGGGAGCCTCTGAGGGGACCTGGTGTCTGTGGTCAGCTATCTGGGGCTTCTTCCATCCAGATCCCCCTTAGGGCTGGAGTTCTCTGTGCACTTAGGTTGGGAGGGTTGGGGTCACAGTGGAAGGAGGGTATGATCTTCCAGGGGGGCTGGGTTAAACGAACCTGAATGGAGGTCTCTCCTGAAGGGCCCACGTTTCCAGCCCAAAGGCCCTGCTCCTCCTATTCCTGGGGTTCTAGAACGTCTTCAGGCGCTTCCCCCTCTGGCCTCGGTGGTGTGCCTGCTCCTTCTGCAGCCTGGTCTCCTGCCTCTTCAGCCTGTCCAGCTGGTGCCTCAGCCTCTTCAGTTCTTCTCTCTGCTTCTCCAGCTGCTCCTCCAGGCGTCTGCAGACCGCTCTCTTCTCCCTCACCTCCCTCTTCTTGGCCGCCATCAGGCAACGCCTGGCCAGCTGGTGGCAGCGTCTGGGCCTGCGCTGCACTGAGCCTGGCAGCCGCCTCTCCAGCAGCTCTTCAAAGAAGACCCGGCAGCTGAAGCCCTGAGTCACACCATGCTCCGCATGGGCCACGAGGGCTTCCCCGGACTCGAACACGCGGCAGCAGGCCATGCAGCGGAAGCCGCGCTCACGGGTCACCAGCCACTCCGGGGTGGTTGCGCGGGGGCTCTCCCCATGCTCCTCCCCTTGGTCGGTGGGCTCCTGGGTACAGGTCTGGGGCCCCTCCTGCCAGGGCTCCAGGGTGCTGACCAGGGACTCAGTGCTGGCCAGACTGGGGGCAGAGCCGATGGTGCTCTCCTCAGAGAGCTCGGCTTCAAAGACCTGGGGCATCTTGCCCACGGGGGCAAAGGAGGTTTTGGTCTGCCAGGAGACCGCCACCCCCTTGACCGTGCGCACCTTGGTGAAATATGCACACCTGACCCATCGCTTTCCTGGGGCAGCCCCGTAGCTGGAGGAGTGAGAGGTCTGCTCGGTGAAAGATGACAGAAAAGAGTTCTCAGATTGTTTTGGAATCTTCCTGGGCCTGGAGCTTCGACTTTTTTCATGGCATGTTGTTGACTGTTGCACATTTTCCTCTTGGATAGAGACCTCTGAGAATAGAGAGTTAATTTACTTGAGCTTTCAGGGTCCTTATTCTCACCTGTGACCCCAAATCTTTGGTCATAGGGACCCCTGGAGGCCTTTCCATTACCACCTCCTCCACCTCTACAGACCCCATGGTTTCTTTCTTCTTCCCCAGAGACCCACCACCCTTGGGGGCACTGCTGTGGAAGACAAAGTCTGCATTGTAAAGTGGCACTGTTTATGGTAGTTCATTTTTTAAGAAGTTATTTTTCTTTAATTCCACATTTATTGAATTCCAATGAATTTGTTCCTTTGGAACTTAGAAATGACCTCATTCCCATGAAGCTTCAAAATAAATGTGTGACTTGATGTTTTGTATGCGGGTGATATTCTTAGTAAATTTGGAGGGTAAACACTCCAGAGCAATGGTCACCTCTTTTCATCCTCTTTTTACTGAAAGGCTTTTTATAGAGGAGTTATACGTAAAGAGAAGAATGTGTATATTTAGTTATGATTCTTACATGTATACCTCTTCCTTGCACCCTTCTTAACCAGCCACAGTAGAAGATGAAAATTGTTTTTCTCAGAATAGAAGCCCAGTCCTTAGTAGATGAAGTGAGGCAGAAAGAGATGGCCATATCTGAGAACCTTGATGCGAGAACTTCAGATGGAGAACACACAGCCTCCTCCGCTGTGTATGTCTCAGTGGGTTGTCTGTGTCAACCTAAAGGTCTGTGTATGTTTCTGAATCTGTGGGAAGGACTGCAGAGTTCAGGATGCAGAAAGAGATGGAGCTAGGTCGGGTGCATTGGATGGAGGGAAAGCCTGAGAGAGAGACAAGATTCAGAGATGGAACATGCCAGCAGTGTGTTAGAAGGATACAGAGATCAAGGAGGGAGCAGAAAGCAGGGCTCAGCCACTGAAGGGCAGAATGGGGCAGCAACCAAGAAGACAAAGGGGGGGCAGACTAGTCGGAGAAAGAATGGATAACTAAGAATGATAGCAGAAACTGAGGTTAGCTATAGTTGGAATTTTAAAATTCTTTCCTGCTAGACTTTGAAAATATAATGCTAAATGGAATAAGTTAGTATTTGCCCTAAGTATAGGGCAAATACTGTACGATCTGACTTACATGAAATAAGCAAATATATAGAAAGCAAGGATTATTGGTCGTTGCCAGGTGTGGGCAGGGGGAAGGGGAAGTTTTTCCACTGGGGCATTGAGGTTATGTTAATGGTTGTAGAAAAGTTTGGAGAAGGATATTGAGAATGGTTATATGACTTGAAGAATGTAATAAGTATCACTGACTCATACATTAGAAATTATTCAGTTATGTTTTATGTATATTTTCAAGACAATTTAAAAAAATAAAACTTTTCAATTACAAGAGAAAAAAAAACGATCTATACTATAGCTGTCTTTACCTAGAAGAAATGTTAAACCCTTAGGTAAAGATGGTCAGGAGACCTTGGAGAAGGGAAATCCCTAGAGCTAGAGGGGCAGGGCCTTCCTGGACCTTCTTCTGCCTGAGTCCAGGCTGAGGACTGTGGCAGCTTACATTGACTGGGAACCTTGAATGAATGTGTCGTACTGTGCTCCATCACACCACCCACTCCCAAAACCTCCTGATAAATTTGATATATTTTTTTAATTCGCATGATATATTAATTCATTCTCATGAAAAAATTAAGTACAAGACTCTGTAACCACCCTTCTCCCTGGTTCTATACCCACTGCCCCAGTTGCCCACCTGCGTTCTTTCCACTAACAAAGCAGGAGAGTTCACAAATCTGACTTGTCTGCTACTGTTACGGAAAGCCCCTCAGATGACAGTAGAATTCTATACTTCACTCACATATTTATTCCTTCATTTATTTATTCACAGTATAATTTCTTACTGTTTACTAATGGACAGGAAGTTTTTTCAGGTGAAAGCCTCGGTGATACCTTGTGGTCCTTGTTTCCGGGGTGAATCAAACCCCTTGCTGCCCAGCACCCATCGCACAGACTGAATTTTCCTCCCACCCTTACCTCGGGCCTTAGAGAAAGGCCTCTTCCTCACGTATTGCCGCTCCATTCTGGCTGGGTGAAGATGAACCACGAAGGATGGTCACCGGCAAGATGTTTCTCCTCCTCCCACGTAGAGATGATGTCCCAAACTCTCACAAGTTGGGGACCTTGATGTAGGCAGAACCGTTTGTAATTTGGTATCCAAAGTCGCTCTCCCACAGGAGACCTCGGACCCACAACCTCTCCAAAGAGCAGTTGGGATCTGAGTGAGCACCAAGGTTTCCAGTAACTCTTGTGTGACATCATCGCTGACATCGCTCAGTTCCAAGGGCCCAGTTTGAATCTAAACAGCGCACTAGGAAAAAATATGGCAACTGTTGTGGGAGAGGCTAGGAGGCTGGGAGGAGGGAAATTATATCTTAAAAATGAATTGAAATGTTCACTTAAAGAAGTCAACATCTAAGAGGAAGGAAACTGTGAGTTGAGGAAATAGAAGAGTATAATGAGTCGCTGTTTCTCCCAAACCTCTTCTCTGGCCCTGAATCAAATCTCTCCAGCCCTAGAAACACAATGTCCACTCTGAACACCTCTCAGGCCCCCTTTGCCACTTAGGCTTCACACAGGCTGTTCCCTCTGACTAGTAGACGTTCTCTCCCTTCCTGTTGACTGGTTCCTCCTCCAAGGTACCCAGTCTGTGCTTCTGGTTTATGTATTCAGAGGACCTAGTAATCTTTTAGTAATCCTCCATCATAGCACTGAGTGATAGGAGATGCTCAATTTCCAATTTGTGTCTTCCAAATGTGTTGTAAATAACTTGGGGACAAAGATGAGGTCTGCCTCATATTTGGCAGTCCCAGAAAGTGAGACAGAACCCCACCCATAGGAGATACCCAATATATATCTATTGATTAAATAAAAGAAAACTCTTCCAAAAGACTCACCCTTCGTAGCCATCCATGTACAATGGAGTTTTTGGTCTGTTGCCTGGAGGTACCATCACTCAGTGGTGGTGTCTAGGCCACTCTCTCTTGACCTCCTGACTCTAAACCCTGTGAAGCCTCTTGGCCTGTCCACACGCTTCTCCCTTGGAGCCACTAAAAAGGGTAGGATTACATCATCACAGAAAAGCACTGAGACTCCAGACGTCTATGGTCAACCTGCCTGGGAGGCTTAGGAGAGCCCTCGGGGAAAGGTCCACTGTCCTCTGCTTGATCTCCTTTTTTGTCCAGGGGGCAATTAGAAAAGGAACAAGCAAATTGTTGAAACATTTTAAGGCAGGGTTTGGGAAGTTGTGCTTGGTAGGTAGAGGAGAGCCTGAGGATTTGAAGGAAAATGAAAGATGTCAACATGGGAGCAGAGGGCTCGCTTTGTGTGACGACAGATGGTAGAATGTGGGCAAGTGGTTGGAAATATATAAAAAAAGAAAATCTCCTAACCATCCACTCGTATTTCAAAATTTAGGTCAAGCATCACTTCCTGGTGGAGCCTTTCCGACCCTACACCTGGTAGAATTTCCCAACCGTGCTCCACACTCTATTGTATTTAAGAAACGCTTGTGCCACAACTAGGGACAAACTTGATTGCATTTACATGTTGTGATGGATAGCAAAAATGGCCACATGTTCTAATATGTATGTATCCATACATATTATATGACCTACAGCTCCCTTTCTGAAGAGCAAGATTCCTCCTCCAGTCCTTGAATTTGGACTGATCTATGATTCCTTTGGCCTTTGGGACAGTGTAAAGACCAATAGAAGCAGAGACCGAATATAATTAGACACATCGTGACTTGCTCTCTTACCAAAAATGAAACCCATCACTCTCAAGTATATTCTAACTCATAGTGACCCTGAAGGACAGAGTAGAACTGCCCCATAGGGTTTCCAAGGCTGTAATCTTTACAGAAGGAGAGTGCCATGTCTTTCTTCTGCAGAGCAGCTGGTGGGTACAAACTGATTACCTTTCCTTTAGCAACTGAGCCCTTAACCACTGCACCACCAGGGCTCCTCCTTGCCCTCTTGCTGCTCTTCAAACACTGAGAACCCATGGGAACAGCCCAGGCCACCCTAATAAATGACAAGAGACCATTAGAGAGAGAATCCAGCTGAGAAGATTTCAGGCCCTCTGCCCGCCAGCTCACATGGTGGCTGATTCCAGATACATGAGGGCGCCCAGCCGAGAGCGGCTGAGTCTGCCCCAGACCAGAAGAACCCCAAACTGCCAACCTGCAAAACTGTGAGTGAAGTAACTGCTTGTTCTTTTAAGGCACTTCATTTTTGGGTCATTTGTTATACAGCAATTGATAACTGATTTGTTAACTGGGCTGTTTCTCTCACCAGACTGCAAGGAATCTTTTCTTAATCATTTCTGTATCAACAGTATCTGGCAGAGGGTTGTTCATGTGGTCATTAGACAGTAGAAATTTCTTCATTTACATAATTTAAAAGTTTCTATCATTATGTTTTAACTTTTATAAATAAGATATGGCTGGATTTGCAAGTCTAAGCTGAGTGTACATGTTTTTTCCTTAGGTATTAATCCCTTTTTCTTGCTATTACTCATACATTTAGACATAATTCCAATATTATACTTCATATTCACTGTTCTTTTTTTTTATTATTATTATTCTGCCTTTCCTGTTTTTTTTTTATTGGAATGGTGAAATTTCTCTTACTTTCTTTTTCCTTCTAGCGATTTGAAACTTGTATTTTCAATTCCTATTCTTTTATAGCAAACATGAGATCTTTGAACATTTTAATATTTGGTATATTGTATCAAGTTCATATCTCAGTTCTCCTCTCAAACAGTAATTTTTTGCTAGCTGCCATTGAGGTGACTCCGACTAATGGTGAACTTAGGTAACACAGAACTAAAGTTTGCCAGGTCCTGTGTCATCCTCACAAGTGCCAGCAATTTAGATTCCATCATTATGGCTAATGTGCCAGTCCATCTCACCAAGGGTCTCCTACGGCCTTGTTGGCCTTCTTCTTCACCAACCATGATATTCTCCTCTAGGACTGATTAATCTGTCCTGATGACATGTCCAAAGCAAGTGAATTGGACAGTATTCTCTTGTGATCTGTAAGGGTTTAATTGGCTAATTTTCAGAAGTAAATCTCCAGGTCTTTCTTCCTAGTGTGTCTTAGTCTTGAAGCTCCACTGAAACCTGTCCACCATGGATAACCCTGTTGGTGTTTAAAATACTGGTGGCCTAGCTTCCAGCATCATAGCAACATCCAAACCACCACAGTACAGCAAACTAAGAGACAGGCAGTAAGCCGAACAGGGTATTGTTGTTGTTAGGTGTCATCAGGTCAGTTCTAATTTATAGTGACCCTATATACAGCAGAACAAAACACTGGCCAGTCTTGTGCCATTCTCACACTTGTTATTATGCTAGAGCCCATTGTTGCAGCCACTGTGTCAATCCATCTCACTGAGGGTCTTCCTCTTTTTCACTGTCTACTTTATCAAGCATAATGTCCTTCTCCAGGGCCTGGTCACCGCTGATAACATGTCCAAAGCGTGTGAGACAAACACTCACCATCTGTGCTTGTAAGGAATATTCTGGCTGTACTTCCTCCAAGACAGATTTGTTTGTTCTTCTGGCAGTCTGTGGTATATTCAATATTGTTCACCAACACCATAATTCAAAGGCAGCATTTCTTCTTCGGTTTCCCTTATTCATTGTCCAGCTTTCACATGCGTATGAGGCGTTTGAAAATGTCATGGCTTGTGTCAGGCACACCTTAGCCTTCAGAGTGACATCTGTGCTTGTCACCAGCTTAAAGAGTTCTTTTGCAGCAGATTTGCAATACATCATTTGATTCCTTGATTGCTGCTTCCATGAGCGTGGACTGGGGAACCAAATAAAATGAGATCCTTGATAACTTCAATCTTTTCTCTGTTTATCATGATGTTGCTTATTGGTCCAGTTGTGAAGATTTTTGTTTTCTTTATGTTGAGGTGCAACCCATACTGAAGGTTGTAGTCTTTGATATTCACCACTAAGTGCTTCAGGTCCTCTTCACTTTCACCAAGTTTGTGTTATCTGCATATCGTAGGTTGTTAATGAATCTTCCTCTAAGCCTAATGCCACGTTCTTCTTCATAGAGTGCAGCTTTTTGGATTATTTGCTCAGCATACAGATTGAATAAATGTAATGAAAGGATAGAACCCTGACACAAACTATTCCTGATCTTAAACCACATAGTGCCCCTTGTTCTCTCTGAAAAACTGCCTCGTGGTCTATGTACAGGTTTCAAATCAGCAAACTTAAGTGTTCTAGAATTTCCATTCTTTGAAGAGTTATCCATAATTTGTTATGATTCACACAGTATAATGCCATTTCATAGTCAATAAAACACATGGAAACATCTTTCTGGTATTCTGGTATTCTCTGCTTTGAGCCCAGATCCATCAGACATCAGCAATGATATTCCTCATTCCATACCCTCTTCTGAATCTGACTTGAATTTCTGTTGCAACTTCTTTTTTTTTTTTTTAATAACTTTTATTAAGCTTCAAGTGAACGTTTACAAATCCAATCAGTCTGTCACATATAAGTTTACATACATCTCACTCCCTACTCCCACTTGCTCTCCCCCTCTTGAGTCAGCCCTTTCAGTCTCTCCTTTCTTGACAATTTTTGCCTGCTTCCCTCTCTCTCTATCCTCCCATCCCCCCTCCAGACAAGAGTTGCCAACACAATCTCAAGTGTCCACCTGATATAATTAGCTCACTCTTCATCAGCGTCTCTCTCCCACCCACTGACCAGTCCCTTTCATTTCTGATGAGTTGTCTTCAGGGATGGTTCCTGTCCTGTGTCAACAGAAGGTCTGGGGAGCATGGCCGCCGGGATTCCTCCAGTCTCAGTCAGACCATTAAGTTTGGTCTTTTTATGAGAATTTGGGGTCTGTATCCCACTGATCTCCTGCTCCCTCAGGGGTCCTCTGCTGTGCTCCCTGTCAGGGCAGTCATCGATTGTGGCCGGGCAGCAACTAGTTCTTCTGGTCTCAGGATGATGTAGGTCTCTGGTTCATGTGGCCCTTTCTGTCTCTTGGGCTCTTAGTTGTCGTGTGGCCTTGGTGTTCTTCATTTTCCTTTGCTCCAGATGGGTTGAGACCAATTGATGCATCTTAGATGGCCGCTTGTTAGCATTTAAGACCCCAGACGCCACATTTCAAAGTGGGATGCAGAATGATTTCATAATAGAATTATTTTGCCAATTGACTGCAACTTCTTTTTAATGATCTTCAGCAAAATATTACTGGGTTTTGATATTAATGATATTGTTTGATAGTTTCTGAATTTTGTTGAATCACTTTCTTTGGAATGTGCACAAACATGGATCTCGTCCAATCGGATGGCTAAATTATTCGGCATAGACGATTGAGCACCTCCAGTGCTGCATCTGTTTGTTGAAACATCTCAACTGGTACCTGTCAGTTCTTGGAGTCTTGTTTTTTGCCAATGCCTTCAGTGAAGCTTGGACTTCTTCCTTCAATACCATCAGTTCTTGATGACATGCTACCTCCTGAAATGGTTGAACATTGACCCATGCTTTTGTGTGTGTGTGTGTGTTTGTGTGTGTGTGTCTGTGCAGTGACCCTGTGTATTCTTTCCATCTTATTTTGATGCTTCCTGTGTTGTTCAATATTTTGCCCGTACAATCCTTCACTATTGCATCTCGAGGCTTGGATTTTTTCTTCAGTTCCTTTAGCTTGAGAGATGCCAAGCATGTTCTTCCCTTTTGTTTTTCTAACGCCAAGTCTTTGCGCATGTCATTATCATACTTTGTCTTCTCGAGCCGCCCTTTGTAAATCTTCTCTTCAGCTCTTCTACTTCATCATTTCTTTCATTTCCTTTAGCTACTTTACGTTCAAGAGCAAGTTTCAGAGTATCTCTGACATTCATATTGGTCTTTTCTTTCAGTATAAGGGCTGTATTTGAGGGTACCATCATTTTTATAACTTGCAAGTATCCTCTGTCAGGGCAGTTATTGACTGTAGCTGCGCACCACCTAGTTCTTCTGGTTTCAGGCTGATGGCGTCTCTGGTTTATGTGGCCATTAAGGGAAGACCTGTTATTCAAGGAATTATACTTAGAGCAAAATTTGTATATTTATGTATAATTTAAAGCTTCTCCTTTAAGATTGCCTTTCCCTGAACAGAAAGCTCTCACCATGTCATTATGAGAAATACTCTTTCAGTGTGAGGCAGAAAGAGATGTCCATATTTGAAAGTCCGATGGTACAAATCTCAGTAGCCAAGACACAATCACATCAACTGTGTGTGTGGGTGGGTTGTATATGTCAACATAAGGGTCTGTATTTTTCTGAGTATGAAGGTAGGATTGGCGAGTTAAGGAAGAAAGATATGAAAGCATCTTGGGAGTGGAGTGCAAGCTCCGTGACAGAAGCTGCAGCAGGGGATCTCTCAAGAGGGTTTTAGAGGCCAGTTAGAAACCTAGGAAGCAAAAGGAAATAGGGCCAGTGGAGGGCAGCGCTAGAGTAGTGGTGGGGGGTAGCAAAAATAATGGTAGTGAAGAGGGCAACAAAACTGCCCTGAAAGGAGTGGCAAATTAAAGATCCTAGACAAAATTCAGGTTAAGAAAAGTAGGAATGTAAAAAAATTCTATCCTTTAGCTCTCTTTGCTGTGAGGGTTTTTTAGGCCCTTCGGGAGATGTGGGGAGAAGACATAGGAGGAGAAGGGGAGTTCCTGAATCTAGGGGAGGAGTCTGCAAGCCATCTTCTGCCCTCAATGATGTGGGCTCTGGGCTCCTTCAACTTCTCACTCCCAGAACCTCCTGAAATATTTTCTTAATTCTTCACATAGTACATTAATATCATGTCATTAGAAAATATAATAAGTACGCTTCTCTCTAACCACCCTTTCCCCCATCGTATACTCTCTGCACTAGTTGTCCACTGGCTTCCTTCCTTTCCACCAGGTACAGAGCCTAAACAACAGAGTGCCTGGAAAGCTCTCGAACTCCCAGTGAATTCTGTAGCTTGATCCCTCACTTATTCCTACATTTCTTATTGATATAAGAATTTGGTTAATTGCCTACCAAATGACAGGAAATGCTTTCTCAGGGCGCTCCTCCTTATGACCTTATCCATTCCCAATTCCTTCATCTTGTCCTATCACGGCTCTCTTTTCTGGTGGAAACCAGACCCTTTGTTCCGTAACACACATCAATCTGGGACAATTTTTCCTCTCACCCTTATCTAGAGTCTTAGAGAAAGGCCTCTTCCTTGTGTATCACTGTTTCATCCTCTCTGGGTGAAGATGTCCAATCATAGTGATGTTCTGAAGGATCTTTATCCCTTTTCCCAGTTCTTCATGATGCATGACCGTTTGATGACTTGGGGACCCCGGTTTAGTCCAGAATTTCTGTGATAGAGTAGTTCCAGGTGCTCTCCCACAGGATCTCAGATCGACACCCTCTCCAAAAGAGTAGGTGAGATCAGCATGAACGGCATGGCTTCCATAACCCTGTGTGACATCATTCCTGACATTGCTCAGTTCCATGAGCCCACTTTAAATAGAAACACAGCAAAAACAAAAATATGAAACAGTTCAAGTAGGAGCTTGAATACTGCCAGTCCCAGACTGGGAAAAGGGGGCTTAGATATAAAAAAGGAATTGCAACTTTTCTCTGCACTCCATTCGTTACTATCCCTTGGTGGGGAGAGAGAGAGTACAGGGAATCGTTACAGTGTGACCAGGAGTAGATTTGTCCAAAACTTTTCATTTGACTCTCTTGGAATCATGTCTCTCCGGCCCTGGTCATACAATGTCCGCTCTGAACACCTCTCAGGTCTCCTTAGCCTCTGAGGCTTCACACAGGCTCTTCCCCGTGACTAGATTTTCTCTCCCATCCCATCTGATGGCCTACTCTCTGGTGAAGCATGGTGGTTAAGAGAACTGACCCCATTGGAACAGATTGGGCTTATGAGCTCACCATAAAATACTAAGACTCAGGAATTTGTGGTCAGCCAGAATGGGAGGTTTAGGAGTTGACTTGGGGAAAGTCCATGACCTCTGCATCTTCCAGGCTCTGCTTTCACTCTGGAGCCCATTTAGAAAAGGAGCTGGTAAATGGAGACAGCATTTGAGGAAGCAATTAAGAACGTTGGGGTGCTGATGACTTCTCAGAGGAAAATAAAAGTTTCAACAGGGAAATGCTAAGGTCTACTCTTGTATGACTCCAAACTATAAATAGGGACGAGTGGTTGGAAAACAGTAGAACAAAAGATGATCTGCATCTGGTCACAAATGTTTCAGATGCCTCAGTGGCTTCAGCCTGTCTCCTCAGACTTCTCTCTGGAGAAGACATGGGGCTTCCTGGACCCGGGCCTTTTGTCACGCCTTAACTATCCAATCATATTCTCAACTTGGTTCAGACATCACTTCCCTAAATATCCTCCTGGTAGATTTCTTCACTTCTTGCTCCCTACTCCATTGTACCTGCAAAACCCTTTACCACAGCATAAAACACAATTGCATTTACTTTTTGTGGTTAATGTAAGAAATGTCTACACATTCATTCTCTCTCTGTGCCCATGCCTTCTATGAGACTCTGGAGCGCCTTTCATTAGCAGTAGGAGTCTTTCTCCATCCCTTAGTTGGGGCTGACATTATTGTTTTGGACATTGGGATGGTAGAAAACCTGATAAAATGAGAGAGTTGGAAGACTTTACATTGAGACTTCCCTTTTGTTGCTCTTAAACCCTGAGAACTCATGGGAACATCCTCAGGCCAGCCTGCTAGATGATGGAAGACCAGTGGAGGGAGGATCTAGCGGTTTCACTGACTTGATGTTATGAACTGGCTCCCAGCTACCTGGAAGCAAATTGTAGACACATGAGGAAGCCGTGTTGTGAGCCACTGAGGCTGGCCCAGATCAGAAGAGCTCCAGACTGACAACTTGAAAAATTGTGAGCTGGTAAATTGTCGCTCTTTTAAGACACGACAATTTGGGGTCATTTGTAACACAGCAATACATGACTGATACAACTGTTAACTTGGCTGTTTCTCTCACCAGGCATTGAGGGAAATTCTCTGAGTCATTTCATCATCAAGAGCAACTGCCATAGGGTCTCACATGTAGCTGTTATAGTGTAAATGTTTGCTGACTTCATGGATGAATGAATAATATGAATTATAAGTGAATCAGCACAAATTCATGTGTGCAAGAAAACTTGATATTTCTTTAAATAAACTGAATTCCGACTCAGAGCTCTCGGCTTACAAAATTGGGGTAAAATTTTAACCTTACTTCTTTATAGGGGTATATTTGGTGTTGGTTTATTTTCTAGGTACCCCGGGGTCTAAAGAAGGACCAAGGTTTGGAGATCTTTAACACACCCATCGCCTCAGCCTATGTGGGTGATCTCTCTAGAAGCATTGTCTCTGCTGCTTCCATTCTCAGATGGAGCATGAGAACCTTGGCAGGGCTGGGAACACCATAACGTGGTTTGTCTACTTGTGTGCCTGCATTACCCTTTGAAGTGCTGCCACCTAGCCCAGGGCATTATCAAGAAGCAGGCCTCACCCCTTCCCAATGTGTAGGTCTCTGCTGTCTGACTCCCACTCTTCCCCTGGGTTCCAGTTCACTCAGTGTGATTACTCCAATGAGCTGAGACTCTTACAACAGACTCTTCAGAGTCTCGAAGTTTCAGGGCTTTAACTGTGTGTCTAATTACCTCTTGAAATGAGGTAGGGAAGGTTGAAAAACATAGGAAGATTTTATTTTGAATTTAATGTTTCAATAAAATTTCTTGCCATGCATTTTCAAATGGTTCTGCCTAACAATTCCCTCTGTTCTCTTACAAGATGCAGGACAATGAAGAGGGAATGTTTGTTGTGTCATAATCTCCAGGATGCAAAGTGCACATGGGGTCCATTCCCCCCGATGCTCACACTTGAGCACCACACCCACATGGAATCTCTGCAAGTGTTACTGAGTCCCTCACACATCCACAGTGAACAACTTTCAGATTCTCATAAGCAGGAATTATTTGTGTCCTAAGACGAGGAACTCCTTGGAGACCCTACTGTGTCCTACAGGGTCACTGTGAGTCGGAATCGACTGCATGGCATCAGGTTTTGTTTTTGCTTTTTGGGGGGTTGGTTGATGTCAGCTGCAGGATAGAGTTTAAAAAAATGTTGACAGCATAGCAGGTAAAACCAACCAAATGAAACTGAAATGAAATGTCTTTTTCACACTTACTGACCTCACAGTTCCTTCAAAGTGTTTACTTTCCACTGGGTTCAGAGGCGAGAGACACAGCTTGGGACACCTCCAAAATGATACGTCTCCCTCCTGATGTTAGGTAACATTACATACTGTTTGGCTGGTTTATCATCTGACTGTTCCACAAAAATAGAAGGCCCATGCAGGCAGGACCTTTCTGCTGTGTTGGTCAGAGTATCCTGGTTCCTGGCACCTAAGAAGCTTCCAAAAATGATATGTCTGATTGAATGAGTGGGTGGGTTTTTATAAAAACCATGGAAGAGTTCTGTTTATGTAGTTACAATAGTGAAAACAGGCATAAGGAAATGGAGACTAGGACTCGTATAACTCAAAGTTATGTATAATGAAAACAGAACTTGTTAATGAAGAGATAAAAAAATAAGATGTATTAGTAGAATGTACCCCTTCACTTTGGCTGGAGAAAGAGGTGGTAAAATTGGGTTGTTTTCGCCTACTGATTCATAGGTTGTATATATTTAATTGAAATGTTAGTCTTTCGGGAGTCACAAATATTTCTATTGAGATATAATTCACCCGCCATAACATTGCCTTTTATAATGTGCACAATTCTGTGGTTTCTAGTATATGGACAGAGTTGTGCAACAATCACCACTGTCTAGCTTCAGGATATTTTCAGTACCCTGTAAATAAACGCCCTGCATATTAGTAGTCATCCTCATTACTCCTTTCCTTCAAGACGTACCAACTGCTAATCTACATTCTGTCTGTGTTGGTTTGTCTGTCCTGGATATTTCATGTAAATGGAATCATGTACCACGCAGTCATTTCTGTTTGGCTTCTTTCACCTAGCATAACGTTCTCAAGGTCTGTCCATATTGTGCCATGTATTAGTACCTGATGCCTTTTAATGGCTGAGTAATATTCCGTTTTACGAGTATACCACAGTTTATCTATCAGTTCATGACTTTTGGATTCTCTCCACGTTTTGGCTATTTATAAATAATTCTACTATGCAAATTCTTTTGTAAGTTATTATGTGAACGTGCTTCAGTTGTCCTGGATGCATACCTAGGAATGGGATTGCTATCTTGCATGCTAACTCTATGTTTACCTTTCTGAGCAAGTACCTAACTGTTTTCCAAAGCGATTGGATCATGTTACATGTCCACCAGCAATGTATGAGGGTTCCAGTTTCTCCACATCCTCACCACTTGTGTTGTCCATCCTATTGATTTGAGCCATCTTAGTGGTTTTGAAATAATAGTGCGTTTTGGTTTTGATTCGCATTTCCCTAATGACTAATGAGGTTGAGCTTCTTTTCATGTGATTATTGACCATTTCTATACCTTCTTTGGAGAAATGTCTATTGAAATCCTTAGCCTATGAATTTTTCTTCAGATTTTTACCTGTATTTTTGCTTTCTTCATATAGTTTTTGATATGCCTAACATCTATATCTGTATCTTACCAGTTTTAACCTTCACAGCTTTGGGATTTTTAGAAAATCTTTCTCTTTTACCAATAAAAAGCAAAACAAAATCTCTCATAGTTTCTTCTGAAATTTCTATGGTGGCATATTTTACTTTTGAATATGTGATCCTTTTGGAATTTCGTTTCCTGAAAGCTGTGAGAAAAAGGATGAAAATATTTTTACAGGTGATCTAAATGATTACCAAATTGCTGCAAGCACTCCTTTTTGCCTTTTTGCATAAGCCATATCTTAACTGCATTTTCCCATATTCCATATGGAAAAACATTTTTACAGAAGGAGGCCCGCCATTTCCAGCCATTTCATTTTAAGGTTTTGCTTTGCTGGAATAGAAATCCCTTCGATACCTTTTCTACACAGCTGTTCTCATAGCCAATAAAAATTTTGTGTGAGTAGGACTCCTGTGAATTTATAAGATGAAGTTGAATTTTATAACTGGTTCCATGTGGTGCAGCCCAGCAGAAGGACAGACAGAAGCAGTAGCTCCAGAGGGAACAGAAGCTATAAGAACATGAGCCTCTAGAGATTTGCTGCTGCATTTCACAGAAAGCTCTAGACTTTTCTTTATAAGCTTATCATTATATATGGCCATCACCTTAGAACAGACGAGAATAGTGCTTTTTAAGTGAGGCATTCAGGACAGGACTGGAGAAAAATGTAGAACAAAATCCTAATTCAAAAAAAAAAAGCAAAACCCAGAATTGCTAGCTTGACAGAGACTGGAGAAACCCTGAGAATATGACCCCCAGACATCCTTTTTTAGCTCAATAATGAAGTCACTCCTGAGGTTCACCCTTAACCAAAGATTAGACAGGCCCATAAAACAAAATGAGACTCCTGGGGCATACCAGCCCAGGAAGAAGGACTAGAAGGCAGGAGAGGACAGGAAAGCTGGTAATAGGGAACCCAAGTTTAAGAAGAGAGGGTATTGACATATCTTGAAGTTGGTAAACAATGTCGTAAAACAATATATGTCCTAACTGTTTAATGAGAAGCTACTTTGCTCAGTAAACCTTCATCTAAAGAACCGTTAAAAACAAAAGTTAGGCATTCAGAAGGAGGGTGTTCATTCCCTAGGAAATAGTTAGACTTATGTGTTCTGGTGAACATATGTACCCATTTCTACTGGGTATGTATCTAGAAGTAGAATTGCTTGGTCATAGAATATATGGATGTTCACAGCTGTAGTAGATATGGCCAAAGCATTTTTAAAGTGGTTGTACCAAATTACACTTTCACTAGCAGTAGAATAGAATTCCAGTTGCTCCATGTTCTACCAAATAGTTGGTGTTTCCATTTTTTTTTTTTTTATTTTAGCCATTCTGGTGTGCAGGGTTAGGATCACATTGTGAGTTTTTATTAGAATTCCTCTGATAACTGATGTAGTCCCTTTCCATATGTATGCTGGCCATACAGAAATCTTTTATAGAGCGTTCAAGTATTTACTTGGCTTTCTATTGAATTCTTCTTTTTTTTTCTTTATGAATCATCCTTTGTATATTCTGGAACCAAGTTTGTAGTAGGATGTATGTATTGCAAATAACTTCTGCTTCCACATGAATTCACCCTTGTAGCTTGTCATCAACTTTCAAATTAAAAAGCATGCCTTTTACAAAAACAGGCAAATGTATAGAGACGAAAGTTTATAAGGGTTCCCAGGGGCAGGAGGGAGGGAATAAAGGGGTGTTATTGCATATGGAAACTGAGTTTCTGTTTACAATGATTGAAAAATCACACTGATTAAGGGTAGGGTTGCACAACCGATTAATTCCTTTTAATAGTGTGTACACCTGTACAACTCGTTCACTTGGCAAAGGTTTGTGTTATATTTACATCAACAACAAAAATGTATAGCTGCTGAGGCAAAATGATAGTACTGAATTGATGAGATGTATTCTTTTATTATACTCTTCTCTATTTTCTCATTTGTTTTTATAAGAAGTTACTGTTAAAATCAAAGGAAATAAAACGTTTGCATGATGAAAGTGGACAGCAATGACTATTCCACCCATTGTGTCCCTCTGAAGTTTAAATGAGGAACTACATGCCTCCAGCAGACGCCCAGCCTTACTTAGCACTCAGGAAATATTCATTTCTCCCTCTCCTCTGACTCATGGTCTTCTCCCCTTGTTTATTTGCTCTTTTCTGTTTCCAACTGGCTGCATATGACCACCAGGCTTCCTGACTCCATCATTCTGCTTTCCATACCAATGTTATTGTAACCTTGGGATCTTGGGCAGTGGTGAAAGTTACACACTGTCCCTGCTATTACGAAGGGGACAAGGCAGTGCAGGTGGGAGGGGCAGTGGGGAAATTCGGCTTAGAGAAAGGACAGACCACCTTCCAGGAACCACACTGACCTTCAGAGAGCTTTGTTGGCTGTGGTTCACCTGGCCAGCTTGTAGGCGTCAGGGTGCCCTAGGGCTCGGTGTTTAGTCCTCTCTCTCTATTGACACCCTCTGTCTGGAATGCCTCAGTGTGTCCACAGCCATTGGTCTGTAGCTGAGGACGTGAGATTTACACCTCCAGCCATTTCAGCTCCTCCTGGGTGCAGACTTATAGTCAAATATCAGCTTAAATCTCTGTATCGGCCTCTTCATGTATAAAATGTGCATTATAATGGTACATTCCTCATAGGGCTATCATGCAGAACAAATATCTTAGGAAAGGAGAAGCCCTTACAAGAATCCCAGCACCAGCGCATGTACTCAGTAAGTGTTAGCTGTTAGTATTATTACCTGACATCTCCATGTGGATATCTAACAGCTATGCCATGTTATCAAGGCCACGAAACAATTCTGGTCCCAACTCCATTCCACACTTATCAGTGAATTTCCCAAGGCTTCAGTGATGGGAGTCTGTGTGTTTTTCCACACAATGGACATGGGTGCGAAAGGTTGGCCAGGGTCTTCATAATAAGCTGCTCCAAAGTTCATATGAGTGGCCATTGAGACAAGTTACAACCAACTAATGCGGGAAAAAAATAGAACCACTCCTAGCTGCTCATGCTAGTATTCTCAGTCCAGAATATCTGGTGAGGGCACTATTATGGACTGAATTGTATAACCCCAAAAGGTATGTTGAAATCCTAACCGCCGTACCCGTAAATGTGACCTGATTTGGATATAGAGGATTTTAAAATTATATTAATGAGGCCATACCAGTGTAGGGTGGGTCCTAAACCTAGTCCCTTCTGAGTTATATAAACAGCAGAATAGACGCAGACACACTCAGTGGGAGAGGAAGACAGACAATGGAGCAGATGCACCTACAAGACCAGGAACACAAAGGGTGGCTGGAAGCTGCTAGAAGCTAGAGTAGACATGAGCCATACCCTGAATTGAGGCAGGTAGCCTCCTGAACTGCGAGAAAATAAATTTTTATTCTCTAAAGCCACCCAACTGTGTTATCTTTTTTTTTCCTACGGCAGCACTAGGTAACTAACACACATACCTGTGCTTATTAATCCAGCCCAGTGTAAAATAGTGCTCTCCCCTCCGTGGTCTAACCCACCTGGATCCCGCTGTTTCCCTGTCAGTGTCCTCTGCTTTCACTGAGAGCTGTGACAGAGTTGTCTTGATGCCGCTGCATAGACATTAACTTTATTTTTTACTTTGTATTTATGATTAACTAATATTAATTCTAATATTTTCTATGGTTTTTAAATTTTTCTGTGGAGACATTCCTATAATCTATGAATAATAAGAGTTATACGTTTTCTTTTTGTACTCCAGTGTTAAATATTTAATAGAAATAATGAGAGAAAGCATCCTTATTGCTAATGAATATTAAAGAGAATGTCCCATATTTCACCAGGAACTATCATGCTAGTTGTAGTTTTCCACATTCGGGAACTCCTTTTCTGTTCCATGTTTGCTCAGAGTTCTTATGTCTCAGTGTGGTTGGATTTTATCACTGCCTTTTCACCGTCTCTTGAGGTGAGCCTATGTCTTTTCTTCCTTAACCTACACATGTGGTGAATTAAATTGTTAAACCTTTAATGTTCACTCAAGCTTGCATCCTTTAAATAAACCCCTTTGATCATGGCGTATTACCTGCTTTATACCTTGCTGGATTTCTTTGCCAGCATTTTATGTAGGTTTTTGCATCTCAATTGCTTACTATGCTTGTCCTGTAACTCCTTTTACACCTTCCTTTTCTAATTTGGTATAAATATTAAAGTAGCCTTAGGGAACAAGTTGGGAAGCATCTCATAGTTTTCTCTTCTTTAATGACTGTGTACAAGATTGAAATGATCTGTTTTTTGCGTGTTTGCTGGAACCTGCCTGAAAGTGATCTACCAAACCCAAAACCAGTTGGCCATTGAGTTGATTCCATCTTTGTAGGGAGATCTTGAACTACTGACCCATTTTGTGTAGTGATTAAAGGCCTCTTCTGATGCTACTTTACTTAGAAAATTTTCACTGCATGTTTTAGGCTGTTAGGATTTCATCTTTAAATATTATGTGGTTATCACTGTTTTCCGCCTTATCCAGGTCAATTAATCCCAGATTTTCCGTTTTCCTGAAGTGAGAGTGTGTATCTACTCCTGGTACCAATTCCCTAATCTAAGACTTATTTGCAAAGAAAGATACAACCCAGCCTTGAGTCCATAATGTGAGGTTACAGTCTCATATTATGCATAGAGAGATAGTATTTGTTTTTTTGTTTTGTTATTTTTTTTCTTTTACATATTCCGTAATTGTTCTTTTTCTTAAATTTTTTTATTTACTTTTTTTTCTTTTTTCATTTCCCACCTATCTAGCAGTTTTAGGAAACCTGGTGGAGTAGTGGTTAAAAGCTACAGCTGCTAACTAAAAGGTTGGCAGTTCAAGTCCACCGGGCGCTCCTTGGGAACCCTATAGGGCAGTTCTACTCTGTCCTTTATGGTCCCTATGAGTCGGAATGGATTAGACAACAATGAGTTATTGGTTCTAGTGCTTTTAAGGTTGTGCATTTCAGGTTCAGGTCTTTAATCTAGCTGAGAGCCAACTCCGGGTTCAGTGTGGTGAGGTGCTCAGTTGCATCTGTGCATCAAGAGAAGGCGCTTCAAGAACTAGGGGAGAGGGCGGCAGGGATGCTCAGAGAGGGGCACCCGGGAGAGGTGCGGGGTCCTGGGCAGCCCTACCACAAGCTGGCGGGGAGCAGGAAAGAGCTGGCTTCAGGAGCCTTTTGTGACAGTCCCAGCCCACCCATCCCCACCCACACCTAAGACTGGCCAGACTGGCAGGTCCCAACAGAACTCGGGGACCCTAAGGCCATAGAGGGCGAGACCCAGGGTACATACCTGAGCCTGATCACAGCGCATATGATGGGATAGGAGGGCAGAGGAGGCATATGGGGACTTGGGTCCAGACAGTGGACACAGAAGGGTGAGAACTTGTGGTTAGTGTCAGGATCTGAACGTGGAGGCCTTCGAGATGCACTTCCTGGAGGAGAAGGTGAAGCCACAGAGGCCACACTGCCTGGCACCCACCCTGTCCCCTTCCCAGGGCCCCAGACTGGACTCACCGCCTGCGCTGCCCTAGGAGAGCTCCCCATGTGTGGTACTCTTAGTTTGAGGAGCAAGAGAGCCCGCCCTGGTCTAGGCTAGGGAATTTATTTCCTTTGCTCTCATCATGGGTGTGAGCGGACTCTTGTCTGCACAGACGAAAGACGAATTATCAAAATCAGCTCAAGACTCCAGATTTGACTTAGATATCATAAATTAAAACAGAGAAATACAACTTTAGCAATAAGTGCCTGCCTGGAGCCCAAGTTGCATTAAAAAACAAAAAAACCTGAACAAGATCCCAGAGGGAGTGAGTGATAGGAGCCTCCTTCTTTTGCCGCCCTCCTGTGGTCCCAATCTTTCTCTTTTCCCACCTCCCAAGACTGTATCAACTACTCTGAGATTTTTAGAATAAAGATACCCAGGAATATCACTGCTCCCACCCTGTGAGGATTTCCCCAGTGCTGGTTAGACTAAGACTGAGAATCCTCCAGAGGCTTCCGGGTCCTGTGTACTGGACGATCAACACACCGAGGTTCAGAGCCACTTCATTTTTCCTGCAATTGGGCATGACCCCAGGACATGTCTCTGAGAGTGCTGACACTTCCAGAAGCCAATGACCCCCTCACTGAGTTTCTCTGTCTTGGTCTCAGGATCAGTCAGGACAGCTTGTCACCTCAGGAGTGTTTCTGTTGAAGGAAACCTAAGCAGAACTATGGGTTTGTCCCTCACACCCTGCAAATCTGCCTCCTCTGAGTGGGGCGAGGAGCTACTGAAACATTGAAATCATTAAAACTAGCAGAAGCCACAGCCCATGGTACTGGGAGGGAGAGAGAGGTGGAGAGGTATAAAGACCCAGTTGTGAAGGCGACCAGCGGCCAAGATGTCCGAAGCCGCAAAGCTGACAGAAGCTGAATGGCCTCAACCCGCTGCTCCTGAGCCCATTTCTTCTTTCAATGGCAAAAGCCTTTCCCTGCTCTTATGCGACTGGGCTGGAAGGGCCTTTGACTTATAACATGAAGCAGCCTCCAGAGCCTCTTGGGGCAAGTGATGGTCAAGGAGGCTCTGCCCAATCCCACCCTGCCCTTCCCAGTTGTCAGAGGACCAGGAATTTCAGTCTTCCAGCTCCTGGGCTGATCTAGTGACTTGTAACAGGATTTCACTGGACCTCGAAACTTTGGAAGATGGGAAATACTGCCTGGGTCCTGGTCTCATTACAGAACTTACATACAGGATAAGAAGAGGAGTTTGGGGCTTGACACCTGACATCTTAGCAAAGGTTTCAGTTTGTTTAGGAGGGAAGAGGTAAAAGAAGGCAGTGTCTACTATGTTCTTTTCCATGTGTTTAGGAAATCCTCACGAAGAGCCTCTCAGATTAAGGAGTGATGGGAAATGCCTTGGTTTACTCTTAAAATTTGCCCTTGAGGCATTTTCTTCATGGAGGGCATGTAAAATGTTGTCTATTCAAGGAAACACTCTAATTCTTATGTAGACTTTGTACAGAATGACTATGTATGAAAACTAAACTTGGTACTTCAGCAAAGAGGTTACTTCTCAGGGAAGGCCCATGGGGAAGTTTGTACCAAATTCTGCGGTGCTGCCATTATTCCAAGGAGCCCTGGTGGTGCAAAGTTTAAGTGCTTGACTGCTAACCGAAAGGTCAATGGTTTGAACCCACCCAAAGGCTCAAAGGAGTAAACATCTGGCAATCCTCTCCCATTAAGCTTAAAACTCAGGAAACCCTGTTGGGACAGTATTGCCTTCACTCTGGGCCTCAATGACTCAGAAATCCACTCGATAGCACCTAGCAACAAGAACAACAAGCCATTGCTCCCAATGTGCCTGAAACGCCTCTCTGGGGAAGGCCGGCCTTCAGAGCCAGCTCATGGCCACATCGGAATTGAGACTCATTTTTTGTTACCACACCTTATTTTGGGTCCCAAAATTTAGTTTCCATTTTATTCACCAGACTTGACTACAGACATCTTTCAGATATTGTCAAAATTAATTCTATTCTCTAGTAATGATTTTCTGTCAAGAGTATGTTCCCAAGCATTTCCAAGAGACTGGAAAAACTTTCCAAAGAGTCATGTCCAGCGCCATGTTGTGCAGTGACTACAGTATTAACACAGTATATTTACCCACATAGTTCCCATGTTTTCTGCTTTCCTGAAATACGGGTGAAATTCCAAGTCTACCTCCTGAAGCACTTCCATTAGAGTCTCGTTTGGGAGAAGTCTGGTGGCGATGAATTCTCTCAGTTTTCCTTCGCTAAGAATGGCACTATTTTTTCTTTACTCCTGAAGGTAATGATTGGATATAGAAATCTGGGGTAATGTTTCTGATCTTTCAGTGTTGAAAAAATGTTTTTTCACAACATTTCAGCCTCTGTGGTTTTCTGATAATGAAGAAAGAGTCAGTGAAATTATTTTTTCCCATGTGAAATCTATTGTTTTCTCTCTAGCTTCTTCCTGGGTATTTTGTTGATCTTTGTTATTCTGCAGTTGATTATGATGTACTGTATTTTTGTGCAAATAATGCACACATTATAGATATTCTTTGCCAACTGAGCCTTCCCCTTCCCGGGTACTCTTATGAGAATGGTGCCTAATTTTATTTATTTTTTTTATATGTTGGTGTAAAAAACTAGCATAGCATACTTGCAAATATGCCGGTTTGGGGGGAGGGGAGCGTGTGATTTGCAAAAAACACGTAACACAATATTTGCATAAAAATATATTTTCACATAGAATTCTTTAGGATTAACCTGTTGGGGTTTGCTGACCTTCTGAAGCTGTAAGTTTACGTCTTTCATCAAATTTGGAAAGTGTTTGCCCAGTATTTCATCAAATATGTTTTCCTACAGCACACATTTTCTCCACTTCTTCTGGAGTTCTAATAAATAAACAGACTTTTTCTCTAATTCTTGAGGCTCTGTTCATTTTTTTCCATATTTTTTCTCTCTTTTCAGAGTAAATATTTTAAACTCATCTTTTTTTCTCAGTCATCACCATTCTGCTCTTGAAACTATCAAATGAATTTTATTTCTACCATGTATTTTTACCATGTAAAATTTTCCTTTGCAAATAGCACCTATTATCTTTCCATTTATTTAAAAAGTGTCCGTGTTATTTCTTGGAGAATGATTAGAATAGCATTTTAAAATCTGTGTCTTATGATTTCAAGACTACAAGTCTGGCTTAATTTTATGAGAATTTTTTTCTTTTTTGTTTTTTGTTTTTAGCAGTCTATTGACCCAGTTATGTTCAGGCTCCAAGTTCTGTCCCATCTTCTGTATTCTATGGTTCAAATGTAAGTTCAATTTTTGAAGGCTTTGCAGCTGTATTCAGATCTAATCTATGTGAGCCCCACTCAGTCTGGAACCTTGATGGTGTTCTAACCCATAGGGCGCCTCTTAAAGGATTTGATAATGCTTCTTAGAGTCAGGGCAATGCAGATGCATCTGGGGGGTGAACCAGGATTTCATAGCAAGTCTGCAGAATCTCTTTCTTGCACAGTCTCCTCTCTTTATTTCTCTGCTGCTGTCTGAGTTCTGAAGGAGTGCTTTCCTGGCCCACTGGCAGGAATGCTGGGGCTTTAATCTCTTCATTCTGTTGTACACATAAGTGACTGGTTCTACCTATGGGGCCAAAGCACTGGATGGACAACCAGCCAAAAGGCTGGCAGTTGGAACCTGTCAAGAAGCACCTCAAAAGACAAGCCTGGTGATCTGCTTTTGAAAAGTCTCAGCCTTTGAGGTAGAATTGACTAGGTGCCAGTTAACAGCAGAGAGAGAGAAAATGTAATGGAGCTTTCTCTACAATATTTGGTTCTTCCATACTCTGGTCAGAGAGAAGGATTCTCCTCTGCCAGAGTTTCAGGTGTCTGCCCACCTGCCCACCTGCCCGTCTCTCTCCTTTATGGACCCTCTATCCCATTTATATGAGAGAGGGCTTCTCTTGGAGCTATTTCTGTCCACAACGGATGTGCAGCTCTGGGATTTGGGCTCATTTAATTTCAACCTCTGGAATGTTCATACTCTTTGTTCTGGTTTCCCGCCACCTCCCCAATCCACCTTCAACAGTTTCCCTTGCAGAATCCTCAGATAGAGTCCCATGCATTTGTCCAGATACTTAGCTGTCAGATACCAGCATAGCCACCGGGGAAGTGCTGGTTGTGGTTGAGGGGGAGGGACTGTACACTGAAGGAGCTGCAAGATCTGGCTGCCTTGTGTGAGCAGGACGGGGGTGTGCTGAGGGACGAGTGCTGAAGGTGCTGAGTCAAGGGGAGTTTAATATAAAGTTGGGTCAAGGAGAGTTTGTTGACAAGGATTTATTGCCGTAGCAAGGGTTCTGGAAATGGGTTTAATATGCTGTGGGATTGCTTTTGGAAGGTTGGAAAAGGCAACGGCCCAAATTCTATGAAATCGAAATGCCAGACCTACTGTGTCGGGTGTTGGAAGAAGAAATAAAAGCCTCCAATATGTGGGCATTTCTTGGAGGTCCTGAAGGACACCCATTTCATCAAAAGAATAAGGAACGTGGAGATGAGGGGAGCACCAGCAACATGGAGCTTATCCAATATGTATCCTTTGCAGGGGGTCCCTGGGTGCCACAAACAGTTAAGTGTTCTATACTAGCTGAAAGTTTGGAGGTTTGAACCTAACCAAAAGAACCTCAGAAGACAGTCCTGACGATCTGCTTTTAAAGGATCACAGCCTTGAAAACCCTATTGAACACTTGTACTATGCCCACATGGGGTTGTCATGAGTTAGAAATGACTTGATGACAGCTAACAAGAACAATTCTCTATAGGATCAGGTTTTAGTGGGAGCTGGGCTGCCTAGTAGCAATGTAAATCCCAGCTGAACAGAGGCCAGGTGGAAGTACTTAACTGTCAGAAACAAGTCGTGTGTAGATTACCATAAAGGTCAGTAGCTCAGAGTATTAGTTATCTCTTGGTGCATAACAAATTCTCCCCAAACTTATCAGGTGTGAGATAAATGGAAAAATATTAAACCCATTCCGATAAATTTGGAACTAGACAAAAATTTTGCTATCACTCAACATAGTTTTTAGGTGAAGGAATAAACTAGAAAATTTAAATAACTAGTACAAGTATTAAAAGAGATATTTAAAATAATGATGATATAATTATATACCTGCATAAAAGACAAATGCATCAAAATCAATGGTTTCTCTCCAGTATAGAATAAGGGTCTAAAATTGGCAAGGGTGGGAAGGGCAGACCGTTCTCTTTCCCTTACTACTTGACTGTACCACACTGTGTCCAAAACTGTAAAATATTTAGCAAAACATTGTTTTAACCAGAGCAGCAAAGGACCTCTATGAGGGAAAACAGTGTATTAAAGTACATAAAATGAAACCTGAATATATGCAAAAATATGCCATATTTTCAAATGGAACGTCTTGTCGATTAAATGGAGGTCCTTAAAACTAATATATAAGTGGAATGCATTTCTAGCCAGAATATTAAGATAGTTGTTTTTGAACTGTATACAGTAATCATATGCTACAAATACTACAGTAGATAACAAAGAATAGATAACAAAGAATATTCCTGTTGTTACGAGACTTGGAGGCAATTTTTGACTCAAAGCCATCCCATTTGACTGCCCCATAGGGTTTTCTAGGTTGTAATCATTATGGGAGCAGAACACCAGGTCTTTCTCCCTTGGGGACACCTGGTGGGTTCGACCTGCCACACTTTCTTTGGACTAGCAGTTGAGCACTTAATCGCTGCAAAACCAGGGCGGTTTTACCAAAGTAAAACATGAAAAAGCAGGATAGTGACAGGTGTCTACCTCTTCGGGTAACAGAACAAATTGATATTACATAGCATAGAAGCTGACAAGTCGACCAATGAAACAAAATCTGTTAAGAAGTCACAATAACTTACAAAGGTCGTATTTCAAGAAAATTATATTTATTTAATAAATGGTGCTGACTCAAGTGATCGTTCTGGGGCACAAAGCTTGCAAAAATGTGATACACAAATCATAGATTTGGGAAATCATGTGAAATGGAGATGACAAGCCTTAATAACAATTTCCATTTTACACAGAAGGATAAAAGTTATGCACTTGAACAATGAGCAGTGAATTCAAACAGTTCATTCAGAGTAAATCCACATGCCCAGTAAACATAGTCCAAGTTCAGAAAATATCAAACTGCCAGTGAAACTGGCACAATTTGAAAATCAGCACCACCTATAGCTGGCTGGGCTGTGGGGAGAAGGATGCCCTGAGAGGTGGCTGGAGAGGTGCATTATGGCAGCCTCTAGGGGAAAGATATGGCCATGACTCTGTACTTTTAACATTCTTTGAATTGGAAATCTCACTCTGTGGAGTCTATTCCACAGAAACAAATCCTGTAGTACACAAAGGATAGTTATTATTAATATGACGAAACTTTGACTGTCCATTGATGGTGGAATGATAGATAACTTATGGTAAAGCTACATCCTCAATAAAACAGGGAGTCATTAGAATGAAAAAGAGTTGTAGTAGTTGAGTGGGAGAAATCTCTATGAAGTATTATGGAAGTATTACTGAAACAATCAAGGTGCAGAGAAGTGTATATAAAATGAGCACATCTGGGTTAAACAATATCAATTGTTTGAATATGCTTGAATACCTGTGTATGTTTATGTGTGTGTATAAATGAGAAGACGAGGGTACATGCAAGTCTGTGTGGGCTTGTTTAAGCAAGGATAGGAGAGACTACTTACCACATTGTTAACCTGAATTACCTTGGATTCACTTGTGGGAAAGAACAGGGGGAGGAGAGTTAGAACATGCAGGAAGAGTGGACTTAAAAAGCATGGATGATAATGTTTCCATTTTAGTGGTGTTATGTATGGACAAATAAATCTGTCTTGAGCAGAGAAAGCCAGAATATTCCTTAGAAGTAAGGATGGCTTTGGACATCTTATCAAGAGGGACCAGTCCCTGGAAAAGGACATCATGCTTAGTAAAGCAGAGGTCCAGGGAAAAAGAGGAAGACCCTCAATGAGATTGATACAATGGCTGCAACAGTGTGCTCAAATATAGCAACGATTATTAGGATTGCAGTGACCGGCCGAGTTTTGTTCTGTGGTGCCTAGGGTCACTGTGAGTCAGAACTGACTTGATAGCTTCTAACAACAACATGTACAAGTCCAGATAAAGTGTACTGAATTGATATCATCTATTTAAATTATTCATGTAAGTTAAAGACCCAAAAATATAGTGTTAGTGCCATATCTAATGACTTACAGAGAATCAAGGTAGAATGTCAAGTGAAAGAAGGGGCAAGAGCAATGTGGATAGAGTGAGACCAAGTTTCCATAAAAGCAAACATCCCAGCAGATGTACTTGTGTACCTGTGACTGTGTATATGTGTCCCTGCAGAGAAGTGTAGGGAAGGACACATATGTGTCTATTAACATTGGATACCTTGTGGGAGTGGGAGCAAATTACATACGAGGGTGGGACCCTGACATAACTTTTTTGTCATACAAATCTGTAATCTCGAAAATGTAATAAAAAACAATTTCAGAACTTTGGAAGTTGATAAACATCATAGATACATGTATATTTTAATGTGTTTCGTTAGATATTTTAAATAGGTGAAAATTTTCTATAATGACAGACAAAAGATTTTAATCACTGGAAGGAGAGCACACCACAGACAGTAATAATCAGATCCAGTGCATTTCTTCTTGTTCTTGGAACCAGTGAGCTCTTCTGGTCTCTATAACTGGAAATGACCAAAAATAATTTTGGGAAGTCAGTAGAGTTACCCCTCAAACACGTTTGCAAGCACATGTCTACAGCTAAATGTAGAAGGCTGGACACCATGTGCGATTCACTAGGTAACTCATGAGGCTCCGGAAAATTCTCTTTCCTGGATGTGCTGGTACCACCTCCTCCCTGCCTTGACCCACTGTATAACCCGCCTTTGTGCATTCGAGGCCCTTTTCAGGTCTGAGCCTAGAGCATAGAGGACATCAACCGGGAAAGTAGCTTTTAAGAAGAAAGATGTTGATCAAAAGACTTCAGAAAGCAGTACCTCCCCAGCCAGCCTCTCCCCAGCCTGGGAATGCCAACCCCTCCCACCCTGATACCTCTGAGAATCTCTGATTTTTTGTTCTGGATCCTTAGGAGACTGCAGAATTTACCTGGTCTGAACACCTTGGCTCTTCTCTGCCTGTGGCCCTCTCCCTCACAGGAGCTGTCTCTGTCACTCTGAGGCATACACACAGGACAGACTGTGGATGGAGGTGCCCATCCTAGAGGTCCTGCCCTCCTTTCCTCTGCCCTCTGAGGTCTCATCGCCCAGAGAGATGGATACATCCCTGTCATGTCCAGGGCTTCCCCACACCTGGGATTTGATGTTGTGACTGAGACTTGGTCTTTTTTGTCCACTGTTGAGCCTGGGCCTGAATTTCCCTCTTCACATCCATACCTGTGTTCTCGCTCTTCTCCCCAGGTTAAGAACCCTCTCCTCTCTTTTGCTTCTTTCATCTCAGATGGCCTTTTTCTTCCAGTTCTTTGACCTCGGGACAGAACAGATTTGACCACGGGGGGGGGGGGGGAATTAACGAGATTTATTGACGTGTCAAGAACTGGAATGTACAGCTTTATTTAAAGGAGAAGAAAAAGTTCCAAAGCTCTACCCCTTACCCGAGGACATACTCTACAAGAAATACCCTGTAAGCACTGGATCAACTCTTATCCAGAAATGGTTAACACCCAGGGGGATTTTTCTACACCACCTCCCACTTACATTCCCCTAATGAGGCAACAACAATGCATCCTAATCAGAACCCCAAATTCACCCTAGGAGACCAGAAGACATGGCTGGGGTGAATTCATTTTCCTTCACCGGGCCCTCCTCTCCTCCTGCCAAGCCTTACCTCTTTCTCTGCCTGTATGCTGCTGGGAAGGGACCCAGAGTCCTTGGTTTAGGGCTTTATGCCCACTGCTCACCTGCAGGCAGGTTTCCTGACACCCTGCCATCTCTCTGATTCTTTCTCCTCCAAAGAACTCACTGATACCCCCTTCACCATCACACCTCACCAGGGTCCCCCTTAGCCTCCCAAGTCCCACTGAAATCCCATTCCCCTTTCCCTACTTACTCTGTGCTCATCCTTAGGGGTCCCAAGACCTCACCATCAAGATGAGGCCTGTCCTGTCCTCTCCTGGGCCAGGGGAGCCTCTGAGGGGACCTGGTGTCTGTGTTCAGCTATCTGGGGCTTCTTCCTTAGGGCTGGAGGTCTTTGTGCCCTTAGGGTGGAAGGCTGGTGGTCACAGGGGAAGGAGGCTAAGATCTTCCAGGGGAGCTGGGTTAAACGAACCTGAATGGAGGTCTCTCATGAAGGGCCCTCGTTTCCAGCCCAAAGGCCCTGCTCCTCCTAGTCCCAGGGTGCTAGCAGGTCTTTAGGTCCTTCCCCCTCTGGCCTTGGTGCTGCACCTTCTGCGGCCTGGCCTGCCTCTGCAGCCTGTCCAGCTGGTGCCTCAGCCTCTTCAATTCTTCTCTCTGCTTCTCCAGCTGCTCCTCCAGGCGCCTGCAGACTGCTCTCATCTCCCTCACCTCCCTCTTCTTGGAGGCCATCAGGTAACGCCTGGCCAGCAGGTGGCAGCGTTGGGGCCTCCCCTGGACTGAGCCTGGCAGCGGCCTCTCCAGCAGCTCTTGAAAGAAGACCCGGCAGCTGAAGCTCTGGCTCACACCATGCGCCGCGTGCGCAACCAGGGCCTCCCGGGACTGGAACAGGCGGCCGCAGGCCACGCAGCGGAAGCCGCGCTCACGGGTCACCAGCCACTCCGGGGTGGCTGCGCGGGGGCTCTCCCCATGCTTCTCCCCTTGGTCGGTGGGGTCCGAAGTACAGGTCTGGGGCCCCTCCTGCCAGGGCTCCAGGGTGCTGACCAGGGACTCAGTGTTGGCCAGACTGGGGGCAGAGCCGATGGTGCTCTCCTCAGAGAGCTCAGCCTCAAAGACCTGGGGCATCTTGCCCACGGGGGCAAAGGAGGTTTTGGTCTGCCAAGCGACCGCGGCCCCCTTGACTGTGCGCATCTGGGTGAAATATGCGCACCTGACCCATTGTTTCTCTGAAGTAGCCCTGTAGCTGGAGGAGTGAGAGGTCTGCTCGGTAGAAGATGAAGGAAAAGGGCTCTCTGATGCTTTTGGAATCTTCCTGGGCCTGGAACTTGGGCTTTTTGCTTGGGATGTTGTTGATTCTTGGGCATTTTCCTCTTGGATAGAGACCTCTGAGAATAGTAGATTTAGTTGAGCTTTCAGGGTCCTTATCCTCACCTGTGACCCCAAAGCTTTGGTCATAGGGACCCCTGGAGGCCTCTCCATCACCATATCCTCCACCTCTGCAGACCCCATGGTTTCTTTCTTCTTCCCCAGAGACCCACCACCCTTTGGGGGCACTGCTGTGGAAGACAAAGTCTCCATTGTAAAGTGGCACTGTTTATGGTAGTTCATTTTTTAAGAAATTATTTTTCTTTAATTCCACATTTATTGAATTCCAATGAATTTGTTCCTTCGGAACTTAGAAATGACCTCATTCCCCTGAAACTTCATAATAAATGTGTGACGTCATTGAAAGAAGTTTTCTATGAGGGTGATTTTCTTAGTAAATTTGGGGTGTAAACGCTCAAAGGAGAGCAATGCTCACCTCTTTTCAACCTCTTTTACTGAAAGGCTGTTTTACGGAGAAGTTATACTTAAAGAGAAGAATGCGTATATTTAGTTAAGACTCTTACGTGTATACCTCTTTCTTGTACCCTTCTTAACCAAGCTACAGTAGGGGATTAAAGTTGCTTTTCTCGGAATAGAAGCCCTTGTCCTTATTAGAGGAACTCCTTCAGCGTGAGGCAGAAAGAGATATCCGTATCTGAGAACCTGATGCCAGAAACCTCAGACAGACAGCACACAACCACCTTAACTGGGTGTGTCTGGGTGGGTTGCCTATGTCAACCTAAAGGTCTGTGTATGTTTGTGAATATGTGGGAAAGACTGTAGACTTCAGGATCCAGAAAGAGATAGAGCTAGGTCATGTGTGTTGGATGGAGGGAAAGCTCCAAAGACAAGATCCAGAAACGGAACCTGCCAGCAGTGTGTTAGAGGGGTACAGAGACCAAGGAGGGAGCAGGAAGCAGGGCTCAGCTACCAAAGGGCAGAATGGGGCAGCAACAGAAAAGACAAAGGTGGTACACTAGTTGGAGAAAGGATGGAGAACTGGGAATGATAGCAGAAACTGAGGTTAGCTATAGTTGGAATTTGAAAATTCTTTCTTGCTAGGCTTTGAAAACATCATGCTGATTGAAGAAAGTTAGTCATAAAAGGACAACTACTGTATGATCTTACTTGTATGAAATAAGCAAATATATAGAAACCGAAGATTATTGGGGGTTGCCAGCTGTGACAGGGAGGCGGGAAGGGTCTGAAATCTTTCACTGTCTCATCTCATGCTGTCATTCTTAATCTCTTTATACTCTCAATACTTTTTCTTTTTAAATTTATAACATTTCTATTACTTAATCACCATATAACTTGAGTTTTAAATTCAAAAAAAGAGAAATGAGTAAGAGAAGGTGCCACTGTGCAATACTTTGTGTCAGCTAGGCATCAGGGAACCAGAGTGACAGAATGCACTTCTTCTTTGCGGAAAGCTTGAGGAGAGTCATGGCAGCTACAATGACCATGTCATATAGACACTCCAGTAAAAGGGCTGGTTAACTAGAACTTTGGAAATTGGGTGAGTGGGTAGAAAGGAATGCATTGCAGAGAAACTGAAGATATATATGTATGTACATATATGTGAATTAAAATAACTTTGTGTAGCTAGTAATTGGCAATGATAATTCATCATGGATTTCTGAGCAGAAGATCCAGGTAATGATACCTGACTTCAGGAAAGTTTGCTTTGGCATTATTGTGCACAGAACACCCAAGGAAGAAATACAGCCCCTCAACGGGAGCTGATGCACTGCTTCAGCAAATCTTAGGATATAAGTTTAGAAGAAAAGCATCATCTCCCGAAGGTCATAAAAGTTGTTTGTGAGT